>NC_046222.1:63453532-63759938 GCF_009819885.2 Catharus ustulatus
ACTACCTTTTCCTCAAGTTTTTCCTATCTTTTTCCTCCTAATTGTGTTTGTCCAGTCTTTCACTTTGGCCTTTTTGTTTATTGCAATATGACTTCTTCATGGTTTGCTGCTTTTCCGTCTTTTATCACTTTTTTTGCTGTAGTAGAAAGACAATAAGACTTCTCTTTTTCAGTTTGTTTTCCTTCCCGTCATTTTTCCTTGTTTTTAGCAGAAATGAGAAATACAGTCTAAACAGAATGCAGCCAAATATTCCTTTGCCTAGAGTCACCCAAGGTATTTTCATTTTTAGTCTCTGTTCTCATTAGTACATATATTAGGCAGCTTGTTGTCCTCATTTGCTCTTTCACTTGTTTCATATTTTTCCTTATTTTTCAGTATACTTTCTCATTGTTTCAGACTTTCTATTTTCCTTCATTTTTCTTGATCAAGAGAAGGAAAAATTCCACGTCCTGCAGGTGAGACAGACTAACTTGCACTAGTACAGACTAAAGCATGGATTTTTGGAAAGCAGCAATTCACCGTCATTGTGCTGTGAGTCAGACAAGAGTCAGCAGTGCATCCTTTTGCTGGCAATATACAGTGGCGTATTAGAAAAAGGTTTATATTACAGATCAAGCAAATGTCTGAATATCAGAAAAGGCCTCTTTCACTGTAAGGGTGACTGAAAATAACTGTTTGTGGAGTTTCCTACCTTGGAGTTATAGAAAAGCCCTCTGAACATGGTCCTGACCACAGACACCCAGGAGCCTAGGTGGCTTTTCTTAAATAGGAGGTTAAACAGAAGTCTTTTCAAGCCTCAATAGTTTTGTGTTTCTATGGTCTTAGTCTCAAAACCAAGGCAGTAAGAACTTTTATAACTTTTTATATGTAAAGTAGTGTTAATTGGGAAAAAGACCTCACCACTATTTGTAGTTGTTTGTGTTGGTATGAAGATATATTGGACTGGTTGAAGTTGGATGGGTTGGAGATTGGTGTTGAGGCTAGAGACTTGTAGCCAGTTAAGAAAGATTGGAATGTGAAGGATGCTATGATCATCAAGGAACACGGGTGCATTTTAGAAAGAATGCAGCGAACACTCTAATAGTGGTTTAGTACCTGAAACAACCAAGATTTCAGTATCAATGTGAGATTATACCTTCTCTCCATTTCTGTATTTCTCAGGTCAACTTTCAGTCAGTTATCCCTTCATTCAGAAAATCATTTCCTCCCAAACCACGAAGGGGTTGGGTAATGACGTATATGTCTTTCTTTCAATCTCACATTTCTTTCTGAATGGAAATAATGAATGTAGTCTTGTCAACATGCACACTGAGTTCAAACTAATGTCTGTAGAGTGTGGAAAGTCAAGAGATGAGAAAACTGTGGAAAAACAAAGATCTAAGGAATATCAAAGATTTGGTCAAATTTACATTGGAACTCATATGCGTACCATGGTATAAAACATGGACCTGGGCTTCTCAACTGTCTTGTTGATGAAGACATTGGTTAAACCTGCAAGTGAACTTTCTTTTGGTAAACAGCCTCTGAGAGCCATTGGGAAGGAACCTTTGGAAAGGAACCATTTTGTACCCTGCCTGGATGATGAGAGAACCAAATTGTAAGGCACAGAATAAATTAACACGCTTTTCTCGCAGTATGAACACAAATCATGATCAAAAAGAAAAAAAAATAATCAAATAATATTAATATTTTAATTTGAACTTGACACACTTCTTAAATGAAATTCTATCATTCGTGCAATCACAATATCAAATATTGCTGAGGGATCCACAAACAAAAAATCTGATGAGTGCCCTCTCTTTATTGACAGTATGACTCACCTCTCAATATCATTAGCCTTTTTTTCTCTGAACTTTGATCATGCTGTGTCCTAAATATTAGTTTCAGTAGTAGAAGTGTGTTAACTCATAACTTTGCTTATAGTTAAGCAAGTTTTCATTTTTGTTGCTTAGCTTTCTCAGGATCTTCAGCAAATGTTGAATTGTGTCATGTTAAAACCATGAAGAGAATGGAATGAGACTTTTAGTGTTTTGCAAAGTGGTGCAACTTCTCTATATATGTCTCAGGTCCCTAAAAATAATATTTATTGAGATTTTTTAAAAATCATGGAGTTTTTTATTGCATTCTTTATTTTAAAGAATGATCATTTATATTTATCACATGGTTACTGCTAATTTAGTATACCTCTAAAGCATGGTCAGACCTAAATGTTTATTTGAAGTCTTTTTTATCTCTCTACTTGATTTGTAAAATGGAGGATGCCAGCTGACTTATAAAGCAAAACATTTACATTTCTTCTCTATCTACTCCTTCCTCATATAAGCTCTCTTCCAGTCCTTTGTGTTCTCAAAAAGGATGAGAAAGATGAGTAAATGAGTTCAGACAAACTGTTAAATCTACCACTGAATAAGAAGTTTAAAAAAATATCCTATGTTAAATTGTCATGTGTTCAAACATGGTACATAAACATCTCTTTAAACCAGCAATATTTTTGCTTTGGGTTTAGTTGTCGCTTTTTTATTCCAATTTATTCTAATTGGCCAGAACCACACCATCCTGAAAATTGCCCTTGACTACCATTGTCTTCTTGGCAAGACAGGTATTCTTGTACAGTATGCAGCAGAGCAAGAGATGCAATTCCAAGGTGAATTTCAAGTGACTAATTCCATGATATAGAAGGCAAAGGAGGAATTGCATCAAATGAAATGGTGACAAAATGAAGTTTTATTTGCAAATGGGAGTGGAAATATAATAGAATACAGAGCAGCCAAAGGCACATACTGAATTCACAAAGAAATGTATTTCTTTATAAGCAAATTATAGGCATTTGTATTCTCAGCAAGTACTGGTGTTAATTGATATGAATTAACAAGAAATTAAAGTAGGTACCATGCAAATTCTTTTTATTTCACATCTCTGTTCCTGTGCTTGTCATGTATTCTGTAAACTGCAAAGATCTCTTTTCATGTAACCATTCAGAGTGTACAAAATGTTCCGAGTCCTGTTTTACAAATTATTGTCAAATATTTGTCACAAATCTACTGAGCTGTATTTTATGGAATTAGACAACACATCTAGAGTCTAAACCCTTGATGACATTCTACACTTTTTCAAACCAGTCTATTTTTAATAAAGATTTGAAATTGAAAACTTTTTTTAACATTTTCTCCTTAATGTTTCTTGAACTCTTCAGTGGCACAATTCCTCATCCCTTTCCATCACTATATCACACAGCCCTTCTTAGCTGTTCATTGTCAGTTGTCGACTGCCCCTTGTTTTTTCACTCCATTCTACTAGGAAAAAAACCAAACAAAATGTTTACTTCACATGGTAAACTAGGGATGTCATAAAAGGGAAGGAGGTTACATTTCAAAAGAGCATGAAAAGATATGCAAGAAGCATGTATGAAACCATATATTCAGAAGCACAAAGTTCTGCTACAGTCATGCTCTCATGGTGTCATGACCTTTAGACATTTAAAACAGACTAAAACAGCTCTAAAATAATATATAAAAAAGGGATAGTACTTCTACTATTCTTTTCACAGAGGAAAATAAGTGTTTGAAAGTAAAATGCAAAGGCACCTGTAGAAATTTTATTTCCTGATATGTCATCTTGCAGCCTAGTTTTTTAGGACAAGTTCTGCAAGCCATATTGACAAAAATCTGTTTCTGAATATCCTGGTCAGGAACTGTTATCATAAGCATTTCCAAATTACTGTATCTACAAAGCAGTGAATTAATTGGGCATAATATGTATTTGGCATGTGACTTCATAAAATGTAGCATAATGTCATGAAACCTACCAACCTGAACTTCACTGTTTCCAGAGGTGACTGTCTCATGGGAATATTTTCATCTCTGAATGCATGCAATTTGCCTTGAAGGTAAACTGATAGTTTTACTAATGCAACAAGGCTGTTCTCTATCCCCTCTTTTTCCAGCCTGAAAAGCTGGATTTTTTTTTTTTTTTCCATTTAGATCACACTTTACTCACAACTTAACAAGAAAGAAACAATTAAGTATGTCCCATCAAAATTCTCAACACCCACATAAAATACCTGGAAAAGAATCTGAAATAGCTGCTGTACAATAACAACTAGATTTCAAATACTAAAAGAATAGATGGATATATATCTCTGTGTGTATGTGTTTAAGTTTCCTATATAGAGATTTATGTTAATGCAAATGATTTTTTCCACTTTTCAGACTTGTTGAAATCCTATGGTATAAAATTTTTTATGAAACAAATGCCTGTGGACAATGATTAAAGAAAGAATCTAGTTTGTTTCAGAGCATAGTTTATAGTGCTAAGAACTGCTCTTTCAAGATGGTGATCTCAACAAGATCAACCCTGTAATTTGAAAACCAATATTGCAACTAATGAGCTACTACAGACAGTGACTCTATTACCACTGTACAGAATCGATGGTTTATTTAACTTGAGTACTAAATTTCACACTAGTTCTTCTGCAAAACTTTATATTAAAAACATAATTCCTGAAATAGAGATATTCAACTCAAGAAAAAGAATGTTTTCTCCAAATGGATTGCCTAAGTTAAGAACAAGCTTTAATAAATTCTTTTTTATTTTAATTATGATTTAATCTGATTTTTAGTCATTGTATAAAATTATATCAGAAAATTTATTTTGAAGAAACATACTCATTTTGAGTACTTCCAGGAAATGAAATTATCAAAGCAAAATGTTTTATCATCCCAATTTCAAATGTCAAATATTGCATTTTGAGGAAGCAAAAATTCATCACTTAATGGTATTGTTTCACATTATTTTACATAGTAGAAAAGGTCCAATATTCTCTGCATCGTATTTTTTACCATATTCTAATATTTAAGGAAAAAAATGTAAATCATTCATGTTTTAAGATTAGACAAATGTCGATTTATTGATCTTTTCCTAAAGATTAGTTATTTTGTTTTCCTACTAACTAAATTGTATGCTTGCCTTCTTCTAGACTATAGTTGTGGATGATACAATCTCTACAAAACCATCTTCCCCTGGTTCCTGGAATTTGCTATAATAGATAAGGTATCCTAGATACCAAGGTTGAGCCAGATTCCTTAAGAATTTGGTCACTCTCCTAACACTTCAGAAGATAATTGGTTAGAAATTAGGATGTTTAATTGGTCAGTTTCTGTTCTTTGTATAAACTTCTATTGGTTGTAGTTCGAATCCTTCCTGAATCTATAAATATAGGTGTCTGCCCTTTGTTCTGAGAGAATCCTGCTTGACCTCCCTTCGCATGAAATAAACTCTTGTGGAAAATCGTCAAGCGTGGCCTCTGGTCTTTCTCGACCGATGAAAAATGTTGGTTTTCTGAGAGATAGCTACATGTTAGCACTCTCTGGTCCTGGCAAATCCATCAGGGACCAGAAGAGAAAACCCACATATAGTGATGCCAACACTTGAAAGGCATCAAGGTGAATCATATTTTCTTTCATAGTTTGAATCATGCTAAACAATGAGGTTCATAAAGTCACTGGTTTTTTGTGGGGTTTTTTTTGTGGAGTTTTTTTGTTTGTTTGTTTGGGTTTTTTGTTGGTTTGTTTGTTTGGTTAGTTGGTTGGTTGGTTGGTTGGTTGGTTTTTTGTTGTTTTTTTTTTTTTTTTTTTTTTTTACTGTTACTGTTACAGTTGTAAGGAGCGGGGAGTAACCACACATGACAAAACGATGACCTTTACAAGAATAGAATAAGGGAAGAAAAGACACCAGCTCAACAGTTTTACACAAGTAAACAATTTGATGCAACTGTATAGCATATTATAGTCTAGATTAGTAACAGTCTTATTAGGTCCACTTCCTATTCATTGCCAAGGTTTTCATGTGTCTCTTAACAATTTTTTTTTGTCACACATTTTAATAAACTGTCTCAGAGGGCATGTACAGACATTTCAGTGAACAGCAGATGAAAACAAAAGCTAATGAGAGAGTAATAAAGGCTCACAGCAAAGGTAAGTGTTGATGCCTTGATCCCATATGGCTCACTACTCACTTCCCTCAATGGAATATGGGTAGTTTGCCTGAAATATATTGGAGAACAAGAAGCCTAAAGAAGTACTTTAAGTACGTTAAGAAGTACTGTAAAGAAAATATAAAATTTAAAGTATTTATAGGTTGTGGGATTGTCAAAGAAGAATAACAGTTGTCATAAACAAAGTACTTGATCATTTTAGCTGTATGAAAGCAGAAAATCTGTCTTACAGTTGTTACAAATGTCAAAAGTAACGAATGTAGAAATTGTAGACTCATGTGAAATGTGTAAATCCAGAATGAGAATCAGACCATACATTTTTCATAGTATCCAAGCTTTTTCTGAGGTGAGTTATAGTTCTTTACAGTTATTAATGATGGTTCTATAGCTATTAGTGCTTGTTTCTATGCATGCAACAACCAAAAGTTACAGTATATCCCACTGGATGACAGTGTTGTTGGATTAGAAATTACAAAATCTTTTGAAAATGTAAAAATCTACTTTCTAAAGATCATCAAGACAAAGTACTCTTTGTCATGCTTGCCATGTAAAAGAAACTCTGCGGGGAGCTTCCCACAGGGAGTCTCTGCCATCTTGTTTTTGTGTGACAGTCACAAGGAACTAAATTGAGGTTGTGGAAATCTTTTTGTGGGTAAAACACATAGTTTTTATATAGTTGGTGTCTTTTTTGTTTGGTTGGTTGGTTTTTTTTAAATCAACATTCCTATTGTTACTGTGCATTTCTTGCTCCATTGATTTTAAGTTTCAGTAAATTGCTACCTCAATCCATAGTCTTTGCTTTTGCTCCTCTGTTATCAGAAAGGTGGGAGTGGCCTCCTTGGAGTTTAATATCCAGTTGTTGTTAAAACCACAACAATGCGTGCGCAAAATGCTAAAGGACTCAGGCATTTAAAAAGGAAAAAAAAATGTGGAGTGTCTGTTCCTTTTAAGTTAAAAGCTTTTGTCACAGTTATGAACAGCCAGGGAGAGAGAAGAAATAGAGTGACACCTTTGATGAAAAGATATACTGGAGTCAGACCTACTCAAAAAAATCATATTGATTAATTGAATGCATATGCTACATATTATATAGTATTTAAAAACAAGGTTAGAGATTCTATTGTATACAGAATATTATACATAAGTTTAAAAACCTTTCTAAAGGCTATTTTTTCAGGTAATACCTACAGGCACATTGTCATTATTACTAAGAAGGCATTGAAATATGAGACATTTTCATTTTTAACTGTGAGTACCAAAAGAAAGGATCCTTTCCAGTATATGTTGCAAGTAAAAAAACAGTTAAGCCCTAAGGAGGCTGAAGAGGAGGAAGGAGTGGATAATAAAATGAACCAAATTGCTGGCTAGTGTGAGTAGACAGGGAAGAAGGAAATTGTTTGTAGCTGGGAAAAAGAGAAAAGCTCAGGTTTTCAGATGCCAATTCTTGACAATTAAAAGGGCAATCCAGATAATGTAATAGGAAATAGAGTATGAAAATTAAATCAAGGTTGAGAAAAGAGATTTATGATTCATCATAGTAGATGACATATAACTTAATATGGTGATAAGGCGGAGAGAACTAAAAATGAAGCTCTGAAGGACAAAATCTTCATAAAAGAGAGACAAGTAGAAAACGATAGCCAAAGGATGTTTTGAAGGAGAAGTTGGAAAAGATGGGGGAAAATCCACAAGAAAATAGGGAAAGAGAAGCTAATCAATATTTTCAGTGGTTTGTTAAGATTCTTTTGTTGGCTGGTATATTTGAGTGAAACCTGTTTTTAACAGCCTGTAATTCACAGGTTTACCAAGTTAATGCGTATAATATTGACATAAATCTGGACAAGAAAAACTATTGCCAGGGAAGGTTAAGTTGGCAAGATGGAAATGGACTACTATTTCTCTCTAAAGATAATAAGATTGTAAAATCTTGTTTTACTAATTTGTTTTGTGGTTTTTTTTTTTTTTGTTTGTTTGTTTGTTTTAACATACATAACCATCAACTCATTTATATCTCCTTTTTCTGCTGCCATGTGCTGACTACTGCTACATGAATTCACTTTTGTTATGTGCTCTGCCAGATATTAAGTGCTTGCTCCTATTTTATGCACTTGTTGTGGTTTAAAAATGAGTTGATAGCATGGAGATTAACTAGACTTGGCTTCTGAAGCACATTCAGTCACAGATACATTTGATGTGTACATGACCTCTCTGCTTCACATCACTCTTGGGGAAGATTCAGTTGGCTGAAATTCCCACGGTGCCTGGCAATTGGACGTTGCTGTCACCCTGGCAATCACTTTATCATTAACTTGCTAGTTGAAAGGAGCAATTTGAACATAAACTGAGTTTAACCAGGCCCAACCCTCTGCCAAAGTAGGACTGTGGCCTGTCTCATTCTGCATGGCATATCTGCCAAGGCCAGGGCTCTGTTCTGGTATGATATTGATCATTTTTCTTCATGTCTCTCCTATTCAGCTTTTATATATCTTGTCCATTTGCAATAACCATTGTCCACAGCTTCTCTTTCATCCCTGAGTAAGAAAAATAGAGCCTTATCTGAGGTACTAGAACAACATAAAAATAAATTAGTAGCAACGTAGTGACTGTAGGATCCAGAGGAGGGCTACACAAATGATCAAAGGGCTGGAGCACCTCTCCTTTGAAGTTAGACTGAGAGAGTTGGGGTTGTTCAGCCTAAAGAAGAGAAGGCTCCAGGGAGACATCATTGTGGCCTTTCAGTATGAAGAGGGCCTATAAAAAAGATGGGGACCAACTTTAGCAGGGAATGTTGTTAGGACAAAAGGCAATGGTTTTAAATCTAGCGAATGTTGTTTTAGATTAGATATAAGGCAGATTTTTTATTTTTATTTTTTTTTACAATGAGACTGATAGAACACTGGCATTTGTTTCCCAAAGAAATGGTGGATGTGCCAATCCTTAAAACTTTCCAGATCAGGTAGGATGTGGCATTGAGCAACCTGATCTAGTTTAAGATGTCCTTACTTATTGCAGGAGAGGTGGTTACTTGGTGACCTTTAAAGGTCCTTTATAGCCCAAACTAGTCTATGATCTTCAGGGAGAGTTCTCTTCAATGCTGGAGTTCATGGAGGCTTCTAATTTTACAGTATAATTCAGTATATTCTGCTCTTTCAGTGGTCTTTATCCTTATTCCATTACTGCATTGCTCAAAACATAAGGTCAAACATCTTAGAAGAATGGTACAGGAGGAAGTGGTTTTTCTTCCCTGAAAATACAAGAATATTAGATTACTCCCATTAAATGTTATTAGAGTTTTACCAAGGATATTGGTTTACCTTTAATCACTGACCAAATTTTAAACATCATTAAGCAAAACTTGCATTTAAAGAATATTTCATATGGCTTTGAATATTTTTCAATTTGACAAGAAATAGAGGAGCATGCACCTTCAAGTGTTGACAGAGCTTCAGCAAGCAAGGAAGAAAATAATCAAGATACAATTTTTGATAAAGATACCTTGGTCTTGCAATATGACTGGGATCAATTCTCATAAAATCCAAAATGACTTTTCAATTCCTGGAAGAGCCTTGAGGGGCTCAGATTTACATCCTGCTAGTAAGGAGATACTAAAAATTGAGTTGTCAGTCTTTATTGTTTGTCCTCCAATTCACTTACAAAGAGTTCTGAAAAAAAAGTGAAATTCAGAATCCCATAAAACATTAAAGAGATGCTACCTTTAAATATTTGAATTAGATGTGTAAAAACCCAAGTTCTAGTATGATTAAGATACTAGAGAAACTTCTATACTTGGTGATGTAGCACATCCCTTTGTTCTTCTTTTCTACCAACTGTACAGAAATTTAGAAATTTCCATTCCTCACTTAGATTTAAAGGGATGAAACTGAACTGTAAGGGTTTTTTGAATGTGACAGGTTAATTTTCTTTATTTTTAAACTCATTTTAGATTTTTAAGTAAAGTTTAGAGAGGTAGTAATAGTTTTGCATATGCTTAGGTCTATATATTCTTTAAAGCAAAATACATACTTTTCCTGTTAAAGGTTTGAAATGGGACTCATAGTTCATTCTTCTCTCCTTACAGTTTTTAAGCCCCGATTTTAAGAATTCTTAGCAGTCACTTTGTTTTAATTATTATTTTAATTATATTTCTACTTAAATCAGTACAAGAAAGCAAACAATGTGCTTCAAAAACTCACCATCTAAAGTCACACTTAAATTTAAAACTCTGTGAGAAAACCATTATTAAGAGAGCTTATGACAAAAAAAGAAAGAAAAACCCTTGTAAAAATTTCTGCTGAGGAAACTTGTAAAGATCATGCTGAGTGATAGGTCAAAAAAACCCAACCCATTGACAACTGCTGGAGTTAGGAAATTCACTTATCCTGTAGGCACCTACTTCTCTGCACTTACCCCTTTTGACACTGTTCTTTCATATCATTTGGCCTTACTCAGTATGGTGATACAAAGGGCAGATTTTTCTTGGGCTTATCTGGATGCAGTGGAGGTGTGGGGACTTGTTACTGCTTGATAGGCTACTTGCACACTGCATCATCTGAAGCAAAGTGCAGGGTGAGAAAGAAGTCGTACTGCCCCAGGTAAATTCTGTTTGAAATACTTCACCGGTAAGCCACTGCAAATACCTGAATCCAGCTGAATCCAGGTGAGAATCCATGTAAAGACTCAATAGCCTAATGGCCAGCAACACGCATTCAAATACAGACAAATCTTATCCATTGCAAGTTTTTAGAGATAAAGAAAGAAGAGTAATCTAACCTCTGGATACGGCTGACTTTTTACTGTGGGCAGGGTAAAAATGAACATATATATTCATGCAAGCATAATTTATATAAAACTTTGTAGGAAGACTAATCCAAGGTTAAGATAGAGACATCATATATTCATGTCTCTCCTTTGAATTCAGTGGAGATAGTGAGATTAACTATGCAATGTGCTAAAGAATTGAGACCTAATATAGTTATATAATTTAATAGCTCATAATCGTTGACCTGAACGTGCTTTCAGTGAGCCCATATTTTCATGTTGCTACTGATTTTGCTCAAGTTCTCACAGGTGCTTATGTGGCTGCACAACTTCTACGTGTACTGGACCACAACCTGTTAAGAAACTGTGGCAGTACTTAAAAGGTTTATTAAAACCCCAAACAAATGAGGTTAAAAAAAAAAAAAAAAAGAACTTTCTTAAATAGGGAGATAGTCAGATATTATAGAAGTGAGATTTGGAGGTAGATTTTGCAGCTACAGAGCTGGCAGTGCGTCCTTTCTTTGTGATATGCATAATCAACACACTGGATTTGGAAGGTGTATGTGTCCTTCTCACATTATTTTAAAGCTGTATTATCAGTCCAACTGCATTCAACAATTACAGTGTCAATTGAGCTCAAAGTGAGCAAGCTGATCTACTGTTTCGTTAAAGAATTAACTTTTCCAATTAAACTTTAGCTTTATTTAGTTCATTTATGTAGACATCATCCTAAAGCAAATAGAAGAACAATTTTATCACCATTAGAGGTTTCTGAAGCATGATCACAATGAGCTTATACAGTGTCAGAGTTACTGAAATAAAACTATCATAATGAAATTAATGTGACAGACTTAAGGAAAAAAAAAGTCACCAGTATTTGTATAATGAGGTACTCAATAGTCAAGTTACAAATGTAGTCACTATAATGTTGATCTTACAATAGTCATTGTCTAGGAAAGCCAAGTGGATATGTATATATAAAAACTGAATTTTTTTACAGAGCACATACCTTGTGTACCTTTGGGAAAAAAAACTGAGATCTGACCTATTCTGCTTTTATGCTGCTGATAAAGAGTAAATATGGATAAACATCTTTGATTTATAATTTCCACTAAATCTTCACCTTTCCTAATTAAATAGGAAATGACAGTGGTGCTAACTGTAGATCTCTGAGTAATAAGCCACAAAATGCAAACTTTGCCTCGCAGTTATTGCTTTAGGGTTATGTAAAAGCTTGCAAGAGTTTAAGCTATACCAAATAAAGGATTTACTCAGTGAAAGGTGTTTTATCTTATTTATTTCTCTTTGGCACATATAAGAGTGTGAAGTTCATCAGACAGTGATGTATTTTGGAGAATCCAGGTTGGAACAGTGATACTGAGCAGTTGCAGTAGAAATCCTCTATTCTGCAATCCTTAGCTATCTATCTTTATATTTCCCCATCACTTTAACATCTGAATGCCACAGAACACATAGCTGTATAATGCCCTTTTGATGTGTTCAATAGTCTCATTTTCAAGTTGGTAGAAACAAGATATGGAAAAATATTTTTTTTATCTTAAATTACTTAGGCGAAATACGGCAGTTGGTTATGTTGAATTTTTATCACTTACGACTTAATTTTGTGACTTAACTGGAAGTTCATCCTTCCTTACAGCGCTATGTATAATTGAATATAGCAAAAAGCACAAATAAGATAAAAGTGAGGATGTTCTTTCAGTCTGTAGAAATTTTAAATAAAGTATTCTCGCAGCAGGTTAACAGCTACAACTTTAGATCTGCTATAGATCTGTGAAAAATGGCTCTCAACTTCATTAATGTGGGTCACACCCAAATCCCTTCTTTAGTTGCTCAGAGAAATCTCCCATATCTCCTAGTTTTTTTTTTCTTTTCTTTTCTTTTTCTCTTCTGAAAAACTTCAATTCTTTCTTATTCCGAAAAATATCTTTGGTTTTGCTAACATATTCATATTTGTTTCAGATTTCCTCTCTGCTTCCATTTTTCATCCAGGTGTTCTGCATTTTAATACAAAGAAATCTTCAGCTTCTCTGACACCATTTTTGAAGTTTCAATAAAATCTGAATGTTTGAAAAGGTCTAGTATTTTCCCAGGGTGCCAATTCTTCCCATTCCAGATCATGACATTAAAATTCACCTTTGTTTTGACAACTTGTCCTGGTTTAACCTCAGCCAGCAGCTAAGAATACTGGCACTCAGTCAATTTCCCTGAGTGGAATAGGGGAAAGAACCAGAAAAGTGAGAAGTCATGGGCAGAAGTGAAAATCATCTTTGTTGCCCTGCACTGCGTCCGCTCCAAGAGCTCCATTGTCCCTCTTGTACTGAGGAGCCCAGAACTGGACACAGTGCTCCAGATGTGGTTTTACATGGGCAGGTTAGGGGGATGGGACCACCTTCCTTGAGCTGCTGGCAGTGCTCTTCCTAATGCACCATAGAAGACGTCGGTCATTCTTGGTCCCCAGGGCAGAGTGGTGGCTCATAAATAGACTGCTGTCCACTTGGACCACCAGACCTTCAGCACAGAATTTTTTACAGGGGGTTGCTTCCCAGTCTGTACTGACAAACAAAGCACTAATACAGAACAAAACACTAAACCAGAACAAAATAATAAAAGCAGGATTATTTACAGTCCTGACATCTAAAATTTAAGTATCTAAATCTGAACTATTACCCTAGATAGACTTCATATATAATTCTGAACAAACAGTAGGCTCACTGGCCACATCAGCAAAACTTGTAACCACTTACTTTCGATTTCAGCAATTGTGCCTTGAGAATATCTACTTCGCTTTAGTGAAAACAGATGTTTTTTAGAAAATAAACTCAGTATTTGGAGTCATATTATTAGGTGACTAAGACAAAGTGTTGTATGCCAGCCTAAATGTGAAGTTCACTCTGAGAATGGGTCAATGACCTAGGATGAGTAGTTTTGTGCATATTAGTAATTCCTGCAATAAACCTCTTTTCTTCTCTATATCTTTCCTCAATAAACCAAAACTAAATCCAAACAAACAAACAAACCAACAAAAACTAAACCAGAAACAAACTCCCAGAAATCTAATAAGTAATTAACACTGATAAACAAGTAAGAAATACTGTGTGTGCAATCTCATACAATGAAAAATCCACCAATGTTGCCAAAGTTCAGTTGTTAAGTCCCACATTCACTTAGCAAGGTTTAGAAATTTGGCTGATGCTCCTTAAATCTTAATATTTGTACCCCATTTTTCTCTTCTAACTTTCTTTTTATGATTGAAACTCCTCATTTTGCAGTCCTGCTACCACAAGGTCAAAAGACAGATGAAAAAATTTTCAGATATTATTCAGATCAGCTAAACTCAAGTAATTTTCTAGACGAGCCCTTTTCTCTTTCTACTGACTACATAAAAATAGTTAAGGAAACTGTAGTCTCAGCTTATAGTGAGTTACACACATAAAGTCAGTCCTTTAACATAGGTGTGTAGTAGTTAGATTTAGATCTGAGATAATCAGTCCAGAGTCTTTCTCTAGCCACTGTAGTGTCGTGTGTCCCTCCTTCAAGGGAATTAATCTTATATTAAAATGGAAATCTAAAATGGTTGTTACAAATCAGTCTATTAACATACCTCTTTCTTCTTGCTGAATATGAGGGAAGTCTATGATGACTAACCTAAAATGCTGTTCATATAGAAAATGGCATGAAATTAATTGATCTTCTATTATGTGACTAAAACCATGTAAGATAAATTGCCATATTACCCCTGTCTGGAATGGAGTTAACTTTCCACTCTTCACCATACTGTTCTGTGCTTTGCAATTATACCCAAAAAGGTGTTGATAACACTCCAGTGTTTTGGCTACTGCTGAGCAGAGCTGGCACAGCACCAAGGCTCTCTCCAACCTGGGAGTGATAGACTGAGGGTGAGAAAAAGGCTGAGGCAGGTGCACAATCCAAACTGACCAAAGAGATGCTGGATGACATAATAGTCAGCAACAAAGACAAGGAAAATAGTGGAACAGGGAGGCATTTGTTACTAAGACATTTACCATCTGAACTAACTTCTGTGTGTACTGAGGTCCGAATTCCCGGAAATGGCTGAACATGCCTGCTGGAGGGAAGTAGAGAATTTTTGTTTTCCTTTGCTTCCATGTGAAGGTTTTGCTTTTCTTTATTAAACTGTCTTCATGTCAACTCATGAATTTTCCTTCTAATTTTGGAGAAAATCTCCTCCAAGAAAGAGGAGTGACAGAGAAGCTTGGTAGGTAGTGAGCACTAGTACTAGTGGGCAACCAAGGTCAACACCCCACAATTGCCACAAAAAATTTTCCAACTCCCTTTAAAATGAATTTTAAAATCTTCACTGCCTTAAGTAGTTGTCATGTCTGGCATCAAAGTGTTTAAAGATTATTCCTTGTGATGTTTGTTCACTGCTGACTACAGATGCAGTTGCCCCTGCTTTTAATGTGCAGAAGCACATTGTGCTTGTGCTTTACCTTATAGCTAACACACTTGTAGCAGTTAGGTTGGCCATGTAACTGCAATTGAGGAAGGTGATTATAATATGTTGTCATTATTCTCTGATACCCACTGTAAACCACATAAAAATAAAAGTTACAGATTACTGAAACATTTATCATCAGCATTGCTAGATAAAGGGGGAAAGTGATGTATTCACTGTTTACGTGGTAAGAGACTGAAAAGGTAGAGCAAAAGTAATATTGTTAACAACAAAGACAGCAATAGGTGATTTTTTTTGTTAGAAAGTTGAATTAGCACTGGTGGGAGTATATATAGTATGAAAATTTGTTTTCCAGTAACATTTTCAGTCAGTTTATCTTTTTTTTAGATATATCAGAATCAGAAGGCTGAACTATAACAATGCAAACTGCTATAATAGAAGAATGAGCTAAAGTGCAGAATGCTTTCACCATGAGTTTGAATTAAAATCAGTGAAAATATTTTTAAAATATGAAATAGGGTGTTCCTTCTTTCCTTGTTAAGATCTCTTAGTTTTGCATTGTTCTGTGCTACATACATTAGTTTGGAACATAAGTAAAATGAAAACACTTTCAAGAGATATTAAAAAGTACAAAAGAATATTGCTGGTTTTCCTATATATGCAGAAACACTTTGGATAATTTGAATAAGTTTCAGATAAGCAGCCATATTTTTGGGTGCTCATTAGAACTTGGTGAATAATTTATAACAAATAATTTAGTTGATGAATTTTAACTCTCTACAGCTCACAAATTGTCCATGAACAGATTGTGATTTTCCTAAATTAGCTCATTATTCACAATCATCCAGTGAATAATTTCTGTGACTAATTCTCTGTAGCTAGTTTGTGGCCAGTTGCTGTAAGCAGTTAACTTTCAAGCTGTTTTGGTCTGACTTATAAATCCTTTAGACTATTTCTACTTAACCAAAAAGTTTGAAATCAAAGTATCAGGAATAATAGTAATAGCAATAATAATAAAATTCTATAAGATACAATAACAACTGCAAGATCATCTTCAGTTGTAAGGGATATTTCGCACATAACAGGCTCTCCAGTCATTGCAATATTCAACATGGAATCACCTAAGTAGCCAAACTAAGCATACATACCTAAATATGTATTTAAAGGTTCATATAAAAAGAGTTGGTTTGTTGTTGTTTTTTTCTGTTTGTTTGTTTGTTTGTTTTCCAGAAAAACATCAGCAATCCTAGAAAAACCTGAATCACTAAATAAATAAATAAGAACTGTCATTCACAAGGCACATGAAATAATAAGGTGGATTTTCCAGAAATCATGTTAAACTAATTTTCTTGAAATAAATTATCTGAATTTTATGTTTCGTGTTGAATATTTGTATTTCATTATTATCAGTTTTCTTACCTATATTTGTATGAGACATGTCTCCTAGGTTCTTAAGCTTAAAATAATGTCTAAAATCTTTTTCTTTTGGTGAGAATTCTGGTGCAGGATCCTGAACTGCAAAGATGTGAACTGTGAAGTCCCAGATTTCTGTATAAGTTATATTAAAAACTGTGTTCCCTGAAAAATAGAAATTCCACTTAGCTGTGAATAAGTATATGGTGGGGATCCTAAACTTTCCCTGACACAGCTTAAAGGAAAGGGAGTTAGAAAGAGTATTAAGGTGGGGGGTGGGGGGGAAAGGAGAGATACAAGCCAATAGAGTCTTGGTGAGAGCAAAGCATATATATCCACTTAGAAATATGAGCCTATGGACTGCCTCTATAAAGCTTACTTTATATGGAACTATTTCTTTAGCCTGAGAAAGAGCTTATATTTCTAAAATGTGTACTGAAGGGATGACAGGAAGTGAACGAATTTTTAAGCAGTATACTTGAATAAGAATTTACATTCCCTGAAGTAAACAAATATTTCAAATAATGGATGAGAACATATTCCAACCTTGTCTTATTGTAAAAGGGGGAAAATAAGAACATGAAGAAAAATTAGTTGTCATGCTACTTCCCAGGGCATGGAAATCATTGATTTGTTTTGTACTTTTGCCTTGAATCTTTTAACAGAAGCACTTGCTTTCTCCCTATGAATTGGAGTTAGATGGTATTATTGGCATATCCACAGGAAAGCTGTAATTCAAAAAAATGTATAGTACTTGAAAATGAGTTTATTTGAGGGAGCTTTTGAATGTCAAGCACATTTGAGACAGTTTGCTCATTTTAGGCTGTAGAATTTAAAAACATGAAAATATGGGAATACACATAAGTTTGGGGTGTTTGTTAGTTTAGGAGTTTGAGAATTTTTTGCAAAATGCACAATAGATCTATTTTTTTTTCTTTATTAAATTAATTTATTATGTCTAATAGTATTCAGCATACCAGTTCTCAGAAACTAAAAAACGTACATTGCCCTTAACATTCTGCTTAGGATACACACATTGACCTGTATATGCAAAGCTGAGATGTACTTCTGTGAACCATTCCTCCTAGGTACATTCTTGGGGGTACAATAGCAACACTATAGGAACAATATAGAGATGCAGTTTACTTTCCCTCTCTGTGTTTCCTCCAGGTTGAACTCTGACAAGAAAATTTGGTTTTATGGTCAGCCATTTAAATGAATTTCTACATAAATGCTTACAGAGGGGCAAAGTTACTGAGTAAGGAATAATAAAATGTCCGTCTAAGGTGACAATATTTGTTCCAAGATTAACTAAGTATGTAGATAACATAAGACTCTCATAAATTTCACTTTATGTGTCTGTGTAGAAATGTTTGCCTTTGTGTTCCTTTTTATTTTGACAAATCAACTTCCCTTTGCACAAAAAACTCCTAACTTGCTTTGAGCAAAGTATTCCATAGAGATGACTGCAAATAAAGAAAATCTTCATGAAGCATTGAGATATTTAAGCTGATTTTATTTTCCACTCTTTGAGGTTGATTGAAGTTGTTTGAAGGAACAAATAGTTCTGTGATTTATCTACATTTTTTCTTTCAATTTTCCTTTATTTTACCACAAAGGAAATGATAATAAATAATAATAAATGATACACAGGACTTGTTAGCTCACTTATCAGTAGATGCAACTGTTGAAATGCTTAAAAGTTCTTCAGTGTTGTAAAATCAAAAAGCTGTAAATAAAAAATAAAGCCGACCAAAAAAAAACCACACCCAAAACCAACAAAAAACCCCCACTACTAAACACCCCACACTAGTATTTGCAGAATATGATTTCCATTTCACTGAATGAGTGAAAGAAATTAAGAGGAAATTAATTTTAAAAAATTTGATGAGTTATTATTTTACTTTTTTACCATTCAAACATGCCAGATTTGCAAGTAGTTTAAACAGTTCCAAATGAAGTTAACTGCTGATTCGATTTTGATGAATGAGTCATTACAGGTTTAGAAACATTTGGAGGTTTGCTTACTACTTTAGATTATGGTGCTAAAACTAAACCCAAACTTTCAGACTGGATTGTTTTTTTTTTTTTTCAAAGAAGAGAGGAAACAAGAAAAGACACTTCATTTTGCCTGAATAAAACATTTCAGAAGAAAATGTTTTGATAACATCTACATTATTATTCTTAATATTCTGTAATAGATACACTTCATGTAACCGCTTCTCTTTCCATGATAACGAATCTTAATTCTGTATAACCTCCTTCTCTACCACACTTTCACTTATCTATCTTGTTCTTCTCCAGTGGGTAGTAATTTTTACTAATGACCATCATTTTCTGAGTAAGAACATAATTTTTTTTGCATAGGACACTGAAGAACCATCAAATTGCAATGATTTTCAGTCACCGTAGACCTGGGCCAGATTCAAGCTTAGTGACTCAGTGATGAAAGCCCCTGCATACTATTAACAGTTCCCTGAACTATTCAGTGCCCATTAAATAAATGCACAATATGTTTACCATTTGGGCTCCTATCTTCTCATTCTTATTCTCCATGTCACAAGTTGTTGGTCTAAAAATAAAAATGCATTTGCATCCATCAGGTAAATTTTCCTTCAGCTGCAATTTTACCTTAATTTGTTCACAGTTATGGCCACTTAACTTTTCTATTGAAAATGAGTGTTTGGAGGATTCCTATCTTCACCATATTGTTTTAAATGGTTTATAGGTGTGATATTCATTCCATGAGAAAACGTATTAGAAAAATATAAGAAAAACTCTAAAAAAAGTCCATATTTTTTTACATGATCCAGTTAGTATGATAGCAATAACAGTCCAAAATAATTACAGTCAAGAAATTATCTGATATTTCTTGACATAGAATTATAGAATATCCTGAGCAGGAAAGAACACATAAAGATCATCAAGTCCAAAGAGTTCTTGAGGGTCAGCATCCTTTTGTGAGCTCTGTAAATAAAAAGTATATCTTAGCTATTTTAACTAACTATGGCACAGAAGTTGTTAGCCAGATGCATTGTTTTATAAAAAAAGTAAAATTAATTAAAATCTTAGTTATTTAGGTCACTGTTTAATGATCATAGTACTATAAAATAATTATCTAGTTATTTTTCCATATAAACTGAAAGTCTTATTACAGACCCCAAAATCAAGTTATAAGGTAATTGTTTTTGAACTACTTGGTAACTTCAGGTATAATTGCTAAGTAATTTGCAAAATATGTAATTTCCATGGACCATATGTTCCTATGTCTTGTGTTCTTCACATTGTAGAAACATGCCAAAAAGTGACTCAGAACACCTAAATCTGAGCAAAAAAATACATCATCAGTATTAATATTAAAGTACTATGAAGAGAAATCTTAAGAACAACCCACAGTACGTTCACTGATAAGCAACAGAAGTCATTGCTATTGGAAAGGTGGGAGGAGCTAGGTAGGAAGTATTTTGTACCATATGTCTGCTTCACAACCCACTGAAGAAGTGTCAGAAGAACATTGCAAGTTAATATTGCCTGAGACAGTGATAACTTACAATACACTGACAACACGGATTGCAGATGGCCAAATTACCACTACAAACACCTTCTGGCACCTGACAGCTCACCAGATGCTGGTGAGTGTCATTTGCTACTTAATCATGTACCTGAGGAGAGATTATGGAGATCCTATCCAGGATCCTGTGGTATCCATGTTGGTAAACAATCAATGGCCCTGATGCAGGAATTCATCACAGTGCCAGTGTAAATAGTGTAATGTATGTGTGTGGATACCCTGATGAATTTCCTCTACTGCCTTACAGAGCAAATGCCAAACCTGACTTAACTGATTGCTTAGCATTGGTAATCTTATTAACAATAAGGTTAGAGAAAGCTCAAATAGCAAATATATATACATATATATAAAGTTGCAGAACAGAAAATCAAAAGCTTCTCCCACATTGGTTTCTGGAAATATCGTTGTAAGTTGGAGAATTCTATTCCTTCAATCCAGAAACACTCTTAATGTATTTGCATGTCAGAATGTGATTGGAGTTGTTTGTCAGGTGCAGTTTTTTAACAAACACAGATTCTGACTACTGAATAAATATTCTGCTAAAATCCTGAGAATGAGAATAGTATCCAAAGTATCCTGGGAATTATCTGTCTTTGCTTTTCATTTTCCATTTTAATACTTTATCCAATCTTCTAAAAATTATTTTAATCCTGTGTCCCAGTTGTGAGCCTAGTCAAGATTTTGTCTGCTTTTAGCCATAAAATAAAATTTAAAAAAAAAAAAAAGGTTCTGCAGACTTCATAGAAACCAAATCACATAGCAACAGATCACCAAGGTTTTCATGAGCCTTAATGCTTTCAATGTGTACTCTCTTCTGACTTTATTTTATAGATATTTACACAGACTATTTTAATACATGTCTTAAAAGCCTTCAAAATTATTATTCATCTTGCAGGGAAATAATGCATAATGAACTCTCAAGAATTTAGTAATACATTTTTGTGACTTGCCTATTCTGTTTCTTTTCCTACTCATTTTCTTAAGTGGTTACTATATTCTTTTCATTTACCTAACATTGAACAGAACAAGGGAAACCTGGGATCCTAGAATTGATGCTTTACTAGCTACCAGATGAGAAATTAGGAACAGAATTTGTAACAAATCATGTATAGAATATATGGTTTATATTTATTTTGTTATAGTATTAATATAGACCCCAGAAAGACAGTCTGGAAGATGAAAAAAACGGGAAGAGGTCTCAAGTGATAGTCAAATGCAAATATGGGAAAGTTAGTGTCGTGGACATGACAGAACATCTGACTGGACCTCAGATATTGATTTTACTTAGCAAATAGGTACCTATATAGAATAAAAGATGAGGTTATGGGAGTGGAAATAAAAATGGAAGAAGGGGTTCATCTAGTAACAACAAAAACCAGCACTGAAGCTGTGAAAAAGCACAAGAACCCAGACTCCACTGCAATTATAGAAAATATTTAAATATCTGTGTTTATTTGTAGCTCTTAATGTTTGAATTCTTCACAAATTTAGTACAACCTGTACTTTAATGTATTAAAATCATACACCTAGTTACTGCTGACCCAGTGTCACTGAATTTACTCTTTAGACTACATTTTTAACTGAAAACATGATATAATCTTATTGTGAAAACATACTTGCATGGTTATTTAAGCTACCAATAGCTGAATATACTAGTGAAATGGCTGGTTAGTGGATTGAAAGTGTGGCCTCAGTCAGCCAGTATTTATTAGATGACAGGTTGTCTGCCAGACAGTCAGGGCTGGCCCAGTTGGCAACTGGTGAGCTTTTGCACAATTGAATGCCCAGGTTAATGGTAGCACTCGATTGATGCATATCAAAAGTTAGCCTGAATCTTCTGTCAGGGTAACTAAGTTTTGTAAGCATATTACAGTAATTTCATGAATACAAGCCACACTAAGTATAAGCCGCATCTCTGGGTGTTGGCAAATATTTCGTTCTTTGTCCATAAATAAACCGCACCTGAGTATAAGCCGCTCTGTCGTTCGCAGCGAGGACCCACGTGCAACAAAGTTACCAATTAGTAACAGGACCGCTGCAGGGCGGGGTTTACTGACTCGGCTCGGGCTGTGCAGGCTCGGCCCGCTTGGGGCTGCTGACGGGAGCAGGTGGCCCAGCTCGGTGGGGCCGCTCGGCAGGGCCACTGGGGGCCGGCCGCTGCCTCTGGGCTCGCTCGTCCTGGCCTGGTGCTGCCCCGTGGTAGCAGGCAGGGACGGAGCCCCCCCAGCTCCCGCAGCGGCAGAGGCGGGCGGGGACGGGGCCCCCACCTCCTCCACGAGCCGCGGCAATGGCAGCACGGGGCCCTCGCCTCCTCCCTGAGCCGCGGTAATGGCGGCACGGGGCCCCCCATCTCTCCCCCGGGCTGCGACAGAGGAGGGAAGGAGAGAGCTCTCCCACCTCTCTCCCTGCCCCCCGTGCTGCCTGCAGGGATCCAGGCTCCACCCGCGGCGCAACAGATTAACAATTTGTAACAATCGCAAAATGCCGGCTTTTACTAGCTGGTGCTCAGTTCGGCACTCTGGCTGGGGCTGGCACTTCTGAGGTTGTAAATGTCAGAAAATTTTTCACATATTAACCACTCCTGAGTATAAACCGCATTTCTGGTTTGGGAGAAAAATCTTAGTCAAAATGGTGCAGCTTGTATTCGTGAAATTACTGTACGTTTAATCATAGAGAAGACCATACAACATAAAGATGATCAAAAGTATTGTGTAAAATTCTGTGAAATAATCTAAAGTAATGATCAGGAGAAAATATTAAGATGAAAATATATTTAGTCATGCATCTGAACCTTAAATTTTCTGTCAGCTCATTTTTAGTTCATCTAGAACTAAAACTTGTAAAAAATGTTTGGAGTGTGGGACAGATTCCATTTGAAGAAAAAAAATGGTATTACACTTGGTCATCTTCTGAAGAAGGTAAAAGAAAAGAGTAGAAGTAATCTGCTCAAGAATGGCAGTGAGAAGATGAATTTGAAATAACCCTTCTGAATTTCTGATAACTGCACAACTAGGAATACAGTGTAGAGTTTTTAGTCAGAATGCTTAGAAACACTTTCTGAAAAATCTTGAAATTTAATTATAACATTTACTTTCCAAATAAATAGAAAATATTCTTGAGTTCAATAGGCATATCAAAAAAAAATAACTGAGAGATCAGTCTGTAGGTTACACACTAACATCCAGATGAAACTTTGGTCTTGTGAAGTCCCTACATCACTGATTGCAAAAAGTATAGAGAAGGAAACCATCAATTAATATTTGCCCTGCTCCTTTCAGCCTATCTCTAACCACCTGTTCCAAGCTGCTGCTGGATATGTTATACTTGGCTAGGAGGGCCTTCAGCCTCATCCAGTACAGCTGTTCTTACATTCTTTTGTATTTATCTACATGGTTGGTGTTGAATAATGAGTAACAAGGGGATAAATATATGGTAGAACACAGCAGATGTCCAGATTTAAACTAATTGCTCATGAACTGTTAGTAGAATCATAGTTTCTAAGGCCTGTAAGACTATTTTATGGAGTTAGGAAATCAAAACCAGTTTTTCATGAAATGTCTATTGCTATTATTAACCAGTAAATTATGATGATGACAGTGTGTAAAGATGTCTTTGCCCATGACATGATAAATTTCATAATTGTTTTTCAATAAATGACCACATAATAGTGTACTAAAAAAAAAAATACTGTTTTTTTTTTTATTATGTGACCTAATCTAATGTAGACAGTGCATTTTTATAGACTACATCTGTTTGAATCTGATTTAGAGTATATTAGGCTGTTGCAGTGCATTTGTCTGAACAAGGTAGAGAACCTTCAGAGAGTCACAGAACAGCTGAAGCTGGAAGGGACCTCTGGAGGGCATCTGGTCCAACTCTTGTGTTCAAGCAGGGCCACCTGGAGCTGGGTGCTCAAGATCATGTTTAAACATATTTTCAGTATCTCCAAGTAGGAAGACTCCATACATCTCTACAAAACGTACCAACCAACTTGTCTCTGGCAGAGTAAAATGTGTTTTCTGGTGTTCTGTGTTTCAGTTTGGACTCATTGTCCCTGGTTCAGTCACTGGGCACCACTAAAGAGAGCCTGAATGTAGTGTTTTCATCCTTCATTCAGGTGTTTATAAATATTAATAATATCCCCCCGAGAACTCACTTCTCTAGGCTGAAAAGGCCCAGCCCCCTCAGAGTTTTCTAATATGAGAGCTATTCTCTCAGCCTTCATTGTACTCTCACCAGAATGTTCATGTCTCTTCTGTATTGAGGAGTTCAGGATTGGACATGGCACCCCAAATGTGGCCTCAACAGCACTGAATAAATGGGAAGGATCATCTCGCCCATCTGCTGGCAATACTCTGCTTAATGCAACCTGGGATGCCATAGAAATTCTTTTCAGCAATGCATATTGCTGGCTCATGTTAAAGCTGGTGTCCACCAAGACATTCAAGTTATTTTCTGTCAAGTCACTTTCCACTGGGTCAGCCCCTGTTGTACACTGATGCATGGAGCTTTTCCTCCCCAAGAGCAAGACTTTGTTATTCTACTTGTTGAGCTTCATGGGTCGCCTTTCAACCCATCTCTTCCTACTGTTGAGGTTCCTCTGTATGGTTGCATCTGTATGGCAGTTTATACACTCTAGGTTATAAACCACTTCTCCCAGTTTTGATTCATCAGCAAACCTGCTGAGGTTTGTTCTGCTTCATCATCCACATCAATAAAGATGTAATGCAGGACTGGACCCAGTACTGATATCCCTAGGGCAAACCACTAGCCACTTGTTGCAACTAGACTCCTTATTACTGATTGCCACCCTCTAGACTGAGCCACTCTGTTGTTTTCTACCCTAGCTCATTGTCTTCTCATCCAGCCCATAAGCAGTCAGCTTGTCCCTGGAAGTCTTATGGAAGTCAGTGTCAAAGGCTTCACTGAAGTTCAGGTAGACAATATCCACTGCTCTCCTCTCATATTCCAAGCCAGTCAAACCTTGTTTGCAGGTTACAGAACCAGTTGCAGAAACAAAAAATTTGTAGTGGAACTGAAAAGACAGGTGGCTAATGCCTCTGATTTTCAGACTCTGTCTTCAAACCTATAAGCATTTAGTGCTTGGGTCTTATGGACTTTTTATTGTGCCAGATTATCCGGTTTTAGAGGGCAGAGTTTAAAAGCTCTAGTTTCTCTGACGGACAAAACTGACAGATTTCACAGCTCTGCAGTAAACCTTGTGAGACTTTTGCTGCTCTGTTCACCTGACACCACATGCTGCATTCCTTCACAGTAGCAGAGCTCTGAGTGCTACCACATTCTAATTCCCTCAGTGAAAACCAGAAAGAAACAGTGAACATTAAAGCCATCATTTTTTATTCACTTAACAATCTTGTAATTGCAATATTTAAATTATCATTATGCCTACTGCCACTTCTTGACTATTAAATTTCATTTCTTTTTTCTGTCTTCCTTTGTATGTCTTCAACTATGTTTTTTCTGATGGGCTTTTTTTACATTTTACAAAATTAAATAAACAACCAAACAAGCAACCAAATATGTAAATAAATAAATGTACATATTAGAGAAAAATACAGTAATCACAATATCGTTTGCGTTGGAAGTGATTTATTGAATTAATTCAGTCTGACTCTCCCTGTTCAAAGCAGAGTGCTACTAGAGCAGTTTGCTTGGGACCATGTCCAGTTAAGTTTTTTAATTACTTCAAGTATGGAGATTTTGTAACCTGTTGAGAATGTTTGACCACCCTCACAGTACTAAAAAAAATAAAAAAGGGTTTTGTGTTCAGATGGAATTTTGTGTTTTAATTGGTGTCCATTGCCTGTATCTTGCCAGTGAGCACTGCTGAGAAATGTACTGAGAAACTCCTTTTTCTTCATTCCCTTCCTTCAGGTATACATTTAACATTGATGAGACCTCCCTGAACCTTCTCCGGGATGAAAAATCTTGTCTCTCTCAGCCTTTTCTTTTATGAAAGGTGCTCTGATCACTAAATCAATTTTTCTGGAGCATTATGTGATCTGTTCAGTTTATATCTTTGTTGTAGTGGGAGCCCAGAACTGAACACAATGCTGCAGGTGCAGTCTCACTAGTACTGAACAGAGCGGAAGGATCACCTCACTCAAATTACTGGCTACAGTCCTAGCGCAACCAAGGAGGTTAGTGGGTTCCTTTGCTCTGAGGGTGCATTAATGGTCTGTTGTCCCCTAGTCCTAAGATCCTTTTTGTAAAAGCTACTTTTCAGATGGTTGCACCCCTACATAAACTGGTGCATCAATTTTTTTCTTCCCCAGACCCAGGATTTGGCATTTATCCTTGCTGACACCCACCCAGCCCACTGGGCTTCCTCCAAATGATGGCATAACTATATCTTGTATAAACCACTCCACCTAGTTTTGTGTTGTCTGCAAATCTGATGAGATGTCATCCTTATCTGAGTCATTAATAAAGATGTTGATGAATATTAGCTCACAGACGAACCTCTGAGCTAGACTGCTAGAGTCAAAACCAAATTCAAAGGTTTGCATACCATAGCCAAGAGCGTTTGAATGCATCTGGTACGCAACATCTGACCTGCTATGATCATGGCCAAATAGCTACCCCAAAGAAATCAATCTTTCTTTATTAGTGTGAAGTGTGGCAG
This sequence comes from Catharus ustulatus, assembly GCF_009819885.2. Lineage (NCBI taxonomy): Eukaryota > Metazoa > Chordata > Aves > Passeriformes > Turdidae > Catharus > Catharus ustulatus. Next base: position 63,480,369 of record NC_046222.1, read on the forward strand.
GTGTTTAATTCACTACAGTTCTCTAATCAGAGACTGGAAAATATTTTTTTTTCTGGTAATTGGTACTCAGTGTTTTCAGTTATGATCAAAGCTCTGTTATTTGTATTCCTTGCCTAATGGAGTTAGTATGTTACTTCTGTGGAAATTTGTGTTAAAATAATTTTAAAAATAGTTAGAAAATAATATTTTTCCTCTTTCTGGCACTGTTAGCCAACTAAATTAATATTTCTAATTACACTCTGATTCCTATGTCACACTCAGAGGACGTAGACTTCACTGAGTTTTTTGATTTCTTTGACAAAATGAGTGATTTTCCTGTAAAAGGACTTTGATGCTTAATAAATTTAGAGACTTCTAAAGCAAAGACAGCAAATTTTTTCCTGGAACAAAAGCACTATCATAATATGATATAGTACAGTCACCTTTAAAAAAAACAAAAAACAAAACTGTCTTGCAAGATTTCGTTGACTCACATACAAACTCATGTTTATAGTATATTGCGTCAAAAAAAAAAATCACTTCTGAGCTTTTTTTATTATATTTTGAATCAAAGTAACCTATTACTGTCCTGAATGCCGTACTGTCTACTACACAGTTTTATGTGCATTTCTTTGAAATTCAAAAGTCATGAGATGAATTCTGTAATGATCATAGATGAACTACAAAATCTGGAATTTTTTTCAAACAATATTTATTTCTTTTGAAGGTGAATGAGGCAAAAAAAAAGCAAAGAGCTTGATTTTGCATCCCATATTACATTTTCTTATTGCATTATGAAGCATCATCTTTCTTTATAAACTAAGCAAGTAGTGTCTTTAAGACTAGAAGTTACATCAAATAAAAAAAAAAAAAGCAAAAAATAGAAATTTTACTGTGGTCTCATGATATCTTCTCTATTGGAAGGTTCAAGTTAAAGTCTTCCTCAGTGTTTAATGAGTACATTAAACCCTATGAAGCCTCAGATTTTTAGGAATTTGTCTCTGAATCCTAACTTGTCATTTTTCTGAGAAGATTCTCACTTCGGAGGGATTCATTTGGACTTGATTTATAAGTTGGTGTGATGAAAGAGGGTTGACAGAAAGATGAGTTGAGAAGTTAAGCCATTAGTCTCAAATTTCATCCTTGTCACTCCCTGCTCTAAAGAACAGCTTTTACTTTCCAAAAGGTGTTTTTTGTAGAATAATTCTGTTTAAAATTTCTTTAGTTTCTAATTTCAAACACAAGGCACTAGCCTTTGAACAGATTTTTCTCTATGACCTGTATTTTCAGTCTTTCACACTTATCTATGTCTGTGTCTCATACACACATTTTCTGATATAATCTGGAAAACAGAGACTGCCAACCAATAGAAAAAGCAAAAGATAGTGGCCCTGACAAAACCTACCTCAACTGAAAGAATTTGGTTTGCTGCAACATAGGGGGAGTAAGTCTGTGAGCATTTGGAATCCATTCTTAACACATTAACACTAATCCTCAGTGGATGTTTAAAGGCTCTTAATCTCTACAGAGGTACTTTCCTTTCCTACTTTCCTACTGTAGGAGGGTTTTAGGTATTGAAAGACAAGAATGCACTAATAATTATTTGACCTTACTTTCTCTTTAGCAGCTGTATGCTCCATTGTTAACCTTTTGCACATCATATATGAGGTCAGTGAATTTCAATCGTTTTCGGAAATTGAATGTAGTCAAAAAAGTTCTGGCTTTAGTACTCAAAGGTAACTGTTTCAGTCGTATTAATTTAATGTAAAACTTCTTGATTTTTCAGAAGTCACCATCATCAACATTCTCTTATTGACTCATGTTTATGTGCTTAATATCCTGTTGTGGAGGCAGTCAGATCTTTAAAGGTAGGTGTACATATAAACCATTTTTAGAGATTAAAAAAATTGGACAAGACACTAGGTCATCAAATGAAAAATCATAAACCTCAGAAGAGAAAGGATAAAACCATTCAGCAATATTAATATTTTAAATAGAAATTCTGCCGGTATTATAAAAAAGGATTTCTAAAACCCATGTAACCAGTAAAAGAAAGGTATGAAATCTTATTTAGTTCAGGTCTTCTTCCATTCCATTTCTGATATGTCAATCATAAAGTATAGTCTTATCAGCAAGGTACTAATCAAACTTTTTTTTTGCTGTCTCTGGGGTGAAAATGATGCTATTTTGCCCTGTCACATCCTCTTCTAACCTCTCCCTCTTTTCTTTCTGACTCTTAGAAGGAAGTTTACGCACCAAAAGCCTCTCACATAAGGATGGGCCACACTAAGCTTCTATTACATTTGCTTTGTGTAAAAAGGTTAAAATTTGAAAGACTTCCAGAAGCATCTAGCCTCAGGTGGTTCATTATGAGACATGACAGGTTTCACTTGGTGTGCCCCTCAGGTACTGTGAGCACTACTGACATGAAATCTTATAGATTTGGTTTTTGTGTTGCAGAAGAAATACTTTCTTCGAATATATCTCTTCTCACCTCTTTTTTTTTTATATTCTTCCAAAATCATACACAGATGCTTATCCCTATGGCTTCTGACCATACCAAGCTTTTCCAGACAGATGTCTGGATAACAGGATCTTTTAAAGGTTTCTCCAAGCTTGCAGGGGTCTCCTATCACTGGGCCAGCATACATAAGACTTTTGAGATACTGAGCAGAGGGACAGGCATCAGAAGTTCGAACGAAACACAGAGCTTTGCTTCATGACACTCTTGGAGCAGTCCTGGGAGCTTGACTGTGGTTGGAACCAGTTTAGCTGCCTTTCAAACCCACTGCCAGCATGTCACAGGAGGCTTAGTGTCTGAAGCTTCTGCTTCCAGTCGCTACAGAACATTTTCTCCCACTCTCAGTTGATATTGCTGGCAGACACAGCAATGTGTGTGTCTAGTCACAGCTAGGGAATTACCCATGAAGAATCCCAACATCTCCCACAGGACTGATGGTACACAGCACATCCTTATGAAATTGAATTGTGCTACAAGCTGTGTAGATGTCCTGTTAATGTTAATTAGTGCCAGGAGCAAGTGTGACCAAGCAGCAGGACATCAGAGACTGAACCCTACAACACCTAATTTTAATTTGTGACTTATCTCTCATCTAACATCTCCTTATGAAATTGTTGTCAAGAATTTAGGAAAAAAAAATATCAAGATGGGTTTAGGATATGATGTCTCCCTGACTCATAGAATTTGAGATCTATCAGATAATGCACAATGCTTCATTTATAACCTCTTCCCATTCCTCACACGGTTGATTAGATCCCTCTCAAAATAGTATATTTTTAACTCCATATACTGACGGATCTTACAGTCTTACATAGTGTTTGAGGAAGCACTAAATGCTACTCCTGCCTAAAAACAGAACAAAGCCCAACAGCCCAAATAGTCCATGTGAAAAGCTGGTGCTCAGCAGAGCCTGTACAGGAATGTTGCTTGAAAGGGCTAAGTGATTTCTTCTTGTCCTGTTTGTCCTGTGCACAGGGAAAGATGATATCAATGTTCACCTATCGAGTGGGGTGAAAGTATTCTTTACTTTCCTGCAGACTAATTTCCTGCAGACTTCTGTATTTTTAAATTTCTAAGTACATTCTGAATGCCTCACCATCGTTTCTGTGTCTTAGTTCCTCCTATGCAAACTGGGATGAGGATGCTAGTAATTCTCTTATTTTGACCTTGTAAACGGGGCAGGATTAGCACATTGGTTTGGTAGTACAGAATAGTGTTGCTAATAGATTTGTGTCTCGTTTTCTCATTCCGTCTGAAAGACTTCCACTTAGGAGACCTAAACAGCGTCTTCATGGTGCTAGTTTTCTTCTTAATATATTAACAAGATCAGAGCAGGGAGAATATTAAAAAAAAAGCACCACTCTTCACTTGAATTTTAAATTAATTCACTTTGACTGATTTTGAATCCCTATGGTGTGTGCTTTCCATGTATATTTTAGCAAATAGGTTAACAGGAAGACACATCCAGAAAAACACATAATTTTTAGGAATGTTTTTACAATGTGTAAGGAAAATGGATCACAAATTAACAATTGTTCAAATAGGAAGCAATTCTACATTGGCTATAAATATTATGCTTATCCAGTAAGGGTACAGAATATATTGATGAGAACGACTATCTGTTAGATCTAAAGCACTTCATGAAAGTTGCTGTTGTATACTTTATACTTCCATGGAGTTCAAAACTTCAGGATCTTGGAAATTTGACAAAATATTGTGTGAAGTATCAATGACTGTCTCTGGAAAAAAAACCATATATAATTTCTGATTCCTCTTAACGAACTGTTTAGGTAATGTCAATGGCATTTACTCCTATTTTAAGACCAGTTTTCAATTCAGAGTCATAGACAATGACAACAGTATAAATGAGATTTGAATAATGTCACACAAAACTTAAGCTAGTTCCTGAATCCTGGAAAGGGCTCAGGTGTGTTATTCATTGAGAATGTGTAAATTATACATTTATAGCCCTTTGAGGCCTGCATGCAAAATTGTTTCTAGTTTATTCAAAATGCTTGCTATTCAGTTTTTGCTTATTCCAAGTGTGTTTAGTAAACAAGAGTCACTTGTGAATGATATGTTCTAAAATCAAATTTAAGGGTAAACTTAATTATGTTCACAGATGGTGAAGCATAATTGATGACAGTATGTCAATGTAAACTGGAACTAGCTGTGTCTAAAAACATGTCATCACTATCAACAACATAACATTATGAATATTTTAAATTACTACTTTATAAAAAGGATGAGTTGGTTAATTCTTGTTGCCTCCATACATGGCCTAGTATATGTCAGCTATTTTTGTTTATGTGAGCTTCTATCTCACTTGTTGCTACGCATCTTGCTTTTTATTATTGCCACAAAAAATCAACAGGGGAAATATTTTGGTAGCAAAAAGAAAATACATAGGCTACATTTTTTATGAAACAATAATTGGGGCACCTGAATCTCATGGGAAGTTAGTAAGCAAAATAGGAGAACATAAACTTCTTCCTGCTTGATTTACCATCACCAATAGTGAAATCCTATGGTTTTATTATTTAATTTTATAGAAGCCACTTCCTGTTTACATAAAGCAGCCTGAATCCAACTGCATTGGCACTTCCAAAGGAAAGACAGAACATTTGTTCATTATATGACCACAGTTCTTACAGGCGAAATTGCATTTCAGTGGTCGGAACATTATGTATGATTAGCAACTTTGCTTGCTTCCAGAAAGCTTTCCCTATATTGTTCATTCATTGCTAAGGTCTGAAACTTGCAAAGATATATTACTATTCAGTTTTGTTTTGTTTTCTTAGTGTTAAATATAGATTTATTTTCTATGGTGAATGTATTTTAGCATTTGACTGAAGATTGGTAGAACGTTGATTCTCAGATAGTCTTCTGTAGGACTAGAAGGGTGCGTGCATGGCCTAGAGTGCCTGTCAAGGAATTTAAATGCCACTCTATCCTAACTCCCTAGGAATAGAATTAAAGTCTTAAATACACTTGAGCTCAGATTATTCTTATCTGCTTAGGAGATGCCTGAAAAAACAACAATTTAACATTTATGATATTTGTACAAAATCCCTTCTAATTCAGAAAAATCAGAGGAAAAATAGAATCCATTTATTAAAATTTATTTTAAAATATTATTATAATTATTACTAACATAATCATCAATTATTAAATCATTACAAATGTGATGTCACTTTTTCACATTTTCTTGTATAAATAATTGAAAAAAACAGTGATTTCCTCTGTATGAACCCACACAAGGCAAGTCCATAAGAGTGGCATAGAGCAGAAAATATGAAATATAAGAAAAAGACAATGTTGTGCACTTATCTTTGAAAATCTATCTATTTCCATCACTTCTCCCCAGGCTTCCTTATAATTGGACCTATTGTCAATACAAAAGATGTTTGTTAGTATTAAAGTGTCAGTGCTTTGGTGCTGTGTAGCTCTGAACCAGCTGTTGGTGTTCCCAGGTGGACGGTAAGGTACATGACGGGGAAAATGTTGCTGAGGAGGTGTTGTTTGTAAGCTGCTATTACCCTTGCAAGTTGTTGCAAACAACTGATTAACATAGTGGCATTCCTCCATCCCTGCATTTTTCTATTTTTTGGGGCTTTATCTCCACTGACAGTGGAATAGATGATTGTTTGTGGATTCTCTGGCATACAGCAAGGCTTCAATAGTGGTCTTCTCCAAATGCAGAAGACAGAGCGGGATTAGCCTGTGGTAGTTATGTGTAAGTGTGCTTAGAGAAAGAATGTTTTAATTTAAATAGACCTTATTATTTTTTATTATTATTAATGCAAGCTTTTATTTACATTATGTTTATTTCCTGACAGAGGAAAATTTAGATTTCATGAAGCAATTACAAGAAACACTCAGGCAGAAATAGGTTAACAACAAAATAGAACAACTTTACAATATTGAATAACTAAATAATAAAACAGAAAATAAAAGAAATGAACAATACTTGTGCCATTAAAATATAAGACCTCTGGGAAAATCATTGAGGAAAACATTTTACTACAAGAAGAAATTAGTGCAATTTTCTCTGAAGAAACCATGTCCAATGAATGCTATGCCCATTAAAGCATATCCCTGAGACTTCTGTGAGTATAAGTTTATGTATCTTTGTTGAAATGGATTTTTTATAGGGCTGCAATAGCAGCAGATCAAAGCATCTATCTCATATGTTTTACTGTGTTATGCTATGACTATATCAATTGTAATTTGAAAAAATTCAGTATGAAATCTACATTTAAAACAAACATAGACACCATAACATAACAGGTCTAAGTCAATTTCTATTACCTTATATTACACATATAATGGGTATAATTGTTTAATGCTAAGCTATGTCAGAAGTAGAGCAATAAGATTTGTTCTAAAGTAAAGATCAAAGAATATTTTCAAATGTTTATGGTCACATTGGATTTGAGTCAAGGTTTTGGTAGCAGAGGGAGCTGTAAGGTCTCTGAGAAGAAACCAGGAGCTGTCATCATGTCCAACAGAGATGACCACTGCTGGCCAAAGCTGAGCTGGTGGTATTCTTATGAAAACATATTTAAGAGCAAAAATTATGCATATCAGGTATGAGAATGAGGACTAGGAAAAATATGATGGAAACAACCATCAAGGAACAAAGTTCTCCAGGCACAAGAGCAGACATTCCCAGCAGCTGCAGCCCGTGGTGAACAGTATAGTGATGCAGATTGTCCCTCTACAGGCAGTAGACGACTGAGGTGTAGCAGATATCCACATTGCAGCTTGTGAATGATTCCACGCCAGAGCAGGTGGAGATGACCTGGAGGAAGCTGCAGCCTAAGGACAACCCTAAGAGTGAGTTCTTGCCAGAAAGGAAAGCAACCCATACTGGACCAGGTTTTCTGTCAGGACCCATGGCTCCCTAAGGGATCCATGCTCTAGCAGTCTATTGCTGAAGGATTCTGCCTATGGAAAGGACATATGCTGGAGAAGGTCATTAAGACCTACAGTCTGTGGAAGGACCCCACATGCAAACAGTGGAAAAATGTGAAGAAGGAGCAACAGAGATGAAGTGTTCCATGATCACAACCCCTGCACTCCATCCCACCTGCGTCACTCAAAGGGAGTGGGAAACAGAAGTCTGGAACAGGAACAATGAAGTAAAGATAGACTTGAGGACAAAGGTTAGGAGTGAAGGGAAGGCATTATTAGCATTGTCCTTGTTTTCTCACTATCCTGCTGTATTTTTGATTGCAAAGCATTACATTTACCTTCCCCAAACCAAGACTGCTTTTCCCATGATGGTATTTGCTAAGTGATCACCTGTTATTTATCTCAGCCCACAAGCTCTTCATGTCATTTTTTTCTATGAACCTTTCTTATGAAGAAAGGGTGAGCAGTTGGTGTTCTTCAACCTGGAGAAGAATTCAAGGAGATATGATTTATAGAGGTCTTGCGATACCTAAAGGGGCATATAGGAGATGTAGAGAAGGATTTTTTACAAGGAGATGTGTTGGTAGGACAAGGTCTAATGGCTAAAAACCGAAAGAGGGTAGATTTGTATGATATATTAGAAAGAAATTCTTTGTTTGTAAGGCACTGGAAGAGGTTTCCCAGAGAAACTCTGGATGACACAGACCTGGAAGTGTTCAAGGCCAGGTTGGATGGGGCTTTGAGCAACCTGATCTAGTGGAACGTTACTCTCCCATATATAGTAGATGAGATGATTTTTAAGACCCTTTCCAACAGAAACAATTTGATGATTCTATGATTCTCTCCATGTGCAGCTGAGGAGAGGCAGTTAGAAATTGTCTTGGTGGTCATATGGCAACCAGCAAAGTTTAATGCATAATGCGTCATCTTTTAACAACAACATCTCTGATACAAAGCATATGATCAAATAGTCTACTGTGTTTTTTCTTCACTGTCTCTTTAAATTCATGTCACTTTATATATTGGGATTGGTTGAGTTATTTTTGCAGCTTCTTAGAACTCTATTGACTTTACAGGGCACTTACAGCGATGAGTTTTCAAATGACAGAAGTTACAAAGAAAATTTGATGAGTCTAACAGTTTCTTTGTAGAAGTGAACAGAATCATTTTGCTATTATTACTTTCCTTAGGAGACTGTTGGACTTTTCTCTAAATGGCTGTCTTCTAGTGGGTGCTGTAGCTGTAGTGGATTTTTTTTTTGTTTTGTTTTTATTTTGGCCTGACAGCCAAAGGCATTCTGATCAGAATGTCAAGAGATGGGAATTTGACTAGCAGCTTAGCGACAGTCAATTCAAACAGAAGTTTAGGGAAGAAAATTTCATACCTGCGTATGAGACATCACATCTAACATTCATGATAAAGGTCTGAAGTAAAAAGTCAAGCTTATTTTATCTTTCACAGTTGCCTTGGAATGTCCATTCATCAATATGAGTTCACCTTGGAGCTATCTTTACTATCTTTACATTCAACAAGGTGAGTGCTCTATACTTTGTGTACCTCAGGCAATACATGAGAGACAATGTGGTCCACTGTAGTTAGAACAGAATTAGGAGTTCCTGACACCAAATTGCAGCTCTCTAAAAGGGTTGCTTTGTGTCCTGCAACAATATGCTTAACATATTGTTAATATGTTAAGAATCAACAGGAATCTTCTCTGAAAAGGCTGGCTCTGAAAATTGAAAACAATTTTTTTCTCTTCCCAAGACCCACATGAGGATCTATCGCTTTCAATTTGCAAAGCATTCTGGAACTAAAAATCAATACTTTAGAGTACCGTACTATGACTGTTAGCATTACTGCTAAAACTAGTAGTATTTAATCGCTTTTAAATTCACTAGCAGAAATCTGGATTTTGCTGAGATCTCAACTATCCAATTTTGTAGACTTTGAGTGTCAGATTACTGGGACAAATTTTCATTACTAGATTCTCATACTTAGCTAAAATCAGGTTATTCTTTGCAAAACTTTTGAGTAAATTTAAACGAGTTAAAGATTAAAAGAATAAGCGTACAAAGAAGTACTTTGATGAATCATTATTTGTGATATTGTGGAAAAACAAAAAAGATTTTACAATGTTGGAATCTAAACAGGTAAATCTTATAAAAATTGTCCAAAATTTCATGAACTTTCTAAGATTCTGTTGCATGATTTAAAAAAATTCAGGTTCTGAAGTGCTCATTTTTTGTCTTTGGTGTCCGAGACAGTCAAATTCAATTTATAGCTGTGACTGACTTTGGTAATCCTGCTTCATTTGCAAGCCATTATGTAATAACTATTATTTGATAAAGTGTCATTTCATGCTTTTCTGAGATAACTGGAGTAACTGGCAAAGAAAAAGGAGACAGAACAGTATCATCATAGGTGATGAATACATTCTGTACTGCAAGCACAGATACAGCAACAAATAAAAGCACAGGAAAAAAGGTTTCTTTTCCAATTGCAGTAATTTAAAGAGATTAATATATTAGAATATTTAAACTGAAGCCTATCACCTAAATTCTAAGTTGATTATGAAATTTGGTAGAGCCACAGAACATTTTGAATATCTGAGTTTTCTTCCATTTTTCAGGCATTGAATGTATAGGCCTGGTCATTTGCTAGAATAACTTTGTTTAGAAAATACTGTGTCTATATTATTAATTTCTAACCTATACAAATGCCTTGAAAATTTAATATGGAAACAATAGCATTGCCAGTCAGTCAAGGGAAGGGTTTATCTCAGTCTGCTCTGCAATGGTGCAGCCTCATGTGCAATTTTTATGAAGCTATTAGAAAATCCAGAGGGCAATGATGATGGTGGTCTTGAGGGGAAGCTGTGTGAGGATCGGCTGAGGTCCCTTGGTCTGTTCAGTCTGGAGGAGACTGAGGGGAGCCCTCACTGCAGTCACAGCTTCCTTGTGAGGGGAGAGGAGGGACAGGCACTGATCTCTGCTCTGTGCTGACCACTGACAGCACCCCAGGCAATGGCCTGAAGCTGTGACAGGGGGTATTTGGGCTGGACATAAAGAATAGGTTTTTCACCCAGAGAGTGATTGGGCACTGGAACAGGCTCCCCACAGAAGTGGCCACAGCCTGTCACAGCTCAAGAAACATTTGAACAATTTGAAAAATGCTCCTGGATACATGGTGTGACCCTTGGGTACTCTGCAGGACTGGGAGTTGGACTCACTGATTCTTTTGGGTCCCTTCCAACCCAGCATATTATGTCGTTCTGTGATTGTAATTAAAGGTTCCTTTTGATTAAACTATGTAATTTATTTTAAGTAAACTTCATCTGTCCAGTCAAAGGTAAATGCAATTTGCACAGTTTATCTTGTGTGACCTGCAACCAACTGACTTGCTTGAATCCAGAGTGAAAAGGACAGTATTTTAACCAACAGCACTGTCCCATCTTTTCTGACAGATGCATTTTATTTTTCTGGTTCATCTATTACTGTTCTATTCTGAGTTCATGACTGCCTTTTATGTTCAATACAAAAGCTAATTATTGTGCTAAGCAGCTTTTCTAAAGGCTTTGCTGTTGCATCTTTGATGCTTCATGAACAGAATGGCAAATTAAAACATAGATAAATGATCTAAAATTGAAAACAATTGTTCTACTTATCATTTAATAATAGACACAAGGTTTTTTTAGGAGAACATATATATACAAAGACTATTACAAGTCTGCTATTCTACAACTCATGCATCATCTCCTCTCCATTTTTTTTTTGCAGTAATAGCTATGTAATGAGTCTGTTTAGGATACATCTTACTAAATGGTTCTAATCTGGATAGGTTCTCACTCCCAACTCATCACCATAGTATCCGAGCAACTTCTAGTAGTGCATTAAGCAATGTGACTAACATCTGTCACATGTTTTGGTGTCTCATCATTTCCCCAGGGCTAGATCTATGTGCAGTGAAGTGTTTTGTTTTGGATTTATTTATTTTTCAAGTGGTCCATGACTTGGGGTTTAATTAGCCCACAAAGTAAAGATTACAGTGAACCAGAGAAAAATATAAACAGGGAAATGCTTGTCCTGAATTGAGGTACTGAAATTAATATCCCAAATTATAAGGTATACCTCTTGATAATATTTCACCTGCACATACCTAAAAATACTTTTCTGCCGTGTCTTCTTAAGAAATTTTACAATATCTTTCTCCTAGAAGTGTATGAAACCAAATCTCTGACACTAAGCAAACCACAATATACACCTGGAGCTTTTGTATTTCACATCTGAGAGCTGATCTTGACAGTTTATTCGTGTCTTGCCTAAAAATAACTTGCAATAAACACAAGCAGCTACTTTGATTATGCTGCAAAGGTAAGGACCCAAATCAGAACCTCACTGACAGAATGTTTTATGTTTCTTTCCATCCAGGACCACATAACTATTGGCTTTCTCATTTGAAGACAATAAACATAAAGCAGATGCCTGCAAGTAAGCATGTGTTTAAGTACTCTCTTGTTTCCATGAATCAGAGCATAAAGACAGTAAAAGACCTATTTAGATCCTTTATCCCATTTCTCAGACCATGTGCAGTTCACATATGCTTCCCTCATGGCAGATTTGATAGGTTTTTTTTGTCTTTTCCAGTTGTTTGGAGTGGTTCAAAGTAAGGTTCATTTGCTTCAAAGCACAATTGCACAGTTTAGCCAGCCTTAGTTGACTGGCTATTCCCTCTGAGTTAATGATCTTTTTTAAAAATCTCTTAGTTTTATTTGGTGATAAAGCAACAAATTCTTAAAACCATACATTATTTTTCCATCTCAGGGTGTGGAGGGAAATTTAATGGGAGGAGACGCTTTGTGGTGTATACTGCAAGGCTAAGCTCTTGGTATTGATCTATGTCACCAGGTGCCAGGCAGGGCAGGAGTTACCTTCAGTACTGTGTGCTACCAAGGTCTAATCAGGGTACCAGAGGATGTGAGTTAGAATTGCTCAGAACTGCCCTAAAGCCCACTAGACAATCTGTTTACTGCTTCGCTCTTGAGTGAAAAAAAATTACTTGGTTTATGTATTTAATGTGTTTAAAAAGAACACATAATTTATTCCCTCCCTTTCCTCTGGCTAATCTGATACATCATTTGCAGATGGCTTTCTCACCACTATGTTCCCTCTTTAAGTATTCTGAAGTCAAATATGGTGCTAATAACAGGGAGGTTGTGGGTTCAATCCCTGTATGGACCTTTCACTTTAGAGAAGTCTTGATGATGCTTGAGGGTTCCTTCCAACTCAGAACACTCAGTGTGATTCTATGTAAAATATCTGATTCTCTTCCTAAGATCTATCGGGCCTTTGTGCTTTCTAAACTGTAAAAGGGCAGAACAAAGGGCAGAGATGGCTTTCAGTGTAATGCTTGTTTGAAAAGATATTTGGTAAATTTCTGAACATGCATACAACAAATTAAAAGAGCGAAGAAAATAGAGACTTTTGAATCTAATGATTATTTAAGACGTGCTCCACTGTACATACTAATAAAGCATCATTGTTTGTATTAATTTAAGCAAAATTTATGGCATCACTGATGATATTTATCAGCATGATATTGCTATGGAAATTTAACTAATAAGAAAAATAATGAACTCCTGTGCAGTTTCAAATTGCTTAGTAGAAAAGATTTACTGCAAAATTTCAAATTTGTTTTCAAGCAAGATAATGCAAAATGTATAAAATATTTTTATACTGATTTGTACTTTTAGGCTTGAGTTATGTGGGTTGGAATACCCAGACTTATTACTAGTTTATTTGAAGAGGTGAAAAAAGAACCAAAATTCATTAACATCATTAATCGAAATAAACCATGTAAGTACAGATATCAAAGAAATCCATCAATAACTGAAGCTGGGATACCTAAGAAATCTGGAGTGAATTAGACGTATTTGGAAAGGTGTCTACTTCAACTGTCTTTACTACAGGTGTTTTCAAATGAAATCCAGTGTGATCAAAGCTATCCAGAACGGCATTTTGACATAATGTGAAGTGCTTAAAAAAAGATGGAATTGGAATATTCCATAAGAAGTGAAGGATACTGTCAGTTTGCCAGGATGAAGGCCTCTAAGAAGTGGACCAAAGCCTCAAGAGAGTGACAGAACTCTGCTGAACACAATAGATGTACTATGTATACATGTAAAGGGAGGGACAGAAGAGAGGGAAAGACAGTAAATCCTCAGAAACTCTTTGTGCAGTGTAAATTTGTCATGCAAAAATCATCCCCATTTGTGTGTCAAGTATACTATGTATATACGTGCATATATAAATATATATACATGTGGACAAATGCACATGTACATATATACATGCACTATATACACCAGGCTACATAATAAACTTCTTTGGATACACAACCCAAAATCCTCTTAGAGTAAGATGAATGATATCTCCTAAGGAAATTTCACTTTTGTCCTTGCTCATGCCTGTCTCTTGGCATTATTTTAACAGCGATCAATTTAAATATTTTAGTACTTTTAATAAAGTATATTTTATACTTTTTATAAAATGTTAGCTTTGAGATTATTATTCAGGGTTATGGTTGGTGAAAACAGAAATAAATTATTTTCAGTTCCTTGATTATGCTTAATCAAACTTTAAAATCAATTGGGATCTGCAGTGTTTTCATTAAGGGTTGGTATGGTGTAAGAAAAGTACGTTTTTGGTGTAAAATTCAAGATTATTTGAAGATTCATGGTTTGCTATCTATGTCCTGTAATATTATGTTGTCACACAGTTTAAAACTGGTGTAATAACTTAATAGATGGAGGTGGAGGCGGGCCCGGGGGCCAATGGCTACCGGATTGAGGCGAGGCCTCAGCCAGGAACCGCGCGGGGGGAGCTGGGGGCGGAGCCTCATTGCAAAAAAAAAGTGCGCCTTATAGTCCGGTGTGCCTTATGGTTGTGAAATTACTGTATCTATATTTACTGCATACTTTTACATAAAAATTAGTGCATTTTGATTTTTTTCAAAGTAGTTTTTTCAATATTTTGAGTTTTCAACTTAATTATGGGAACAGAAGAAGGTTTTGCTACAATATTAGTCACCCAACAAATTTGCTGTGTGCTCTTGAGTGATATAATTGAACTAGAAGGGATCAAAGGTCCTATAATAAGGTCCAAATATATTACTTTCCATACACACCTGACTTCTGCAATGTTACAATGAAAAAAAGGTAAAATTATTAAGTTTAGATTTACAGACCTAAAGCAATATCATTTTTAACATAAAGGTATTTTCAATTGCAAAATTTTACACAGCAGTTCAGAAAAATTCAGGCTTGATCAGGAAAACAAAAAAAAAAAAACAAGCCAAACCAACCAACCAATGAAAAAAACAAAATTAAAACAAAATAGCACAAAACAAAAAAACAACAGCAACAACAAAACCATTACCAAAAAAAACCTAAACAAAGCAAAACAAAACAAAACAACCAAAACTAAAAAACACTTCCCCTGGAAAAAAAAACCAAAACCAAAAAAAACCCCAAAAAACAAAACCAAAACCAACCAACCAACCAAAAAACCCAAAAAACCAAAAAACCCAAAACAAAAAACAAACAAACAAAAATAAATTTAAAAAACCCAAAAAAACCCCCACAAAAACCACAAAAAAAACCCCAACCAACCAACAAGTTTCATTTTCAGGATATTATAGATTCATAGAATATTAGGTTGGAAGGCACCCCGAGGGTCATCCACTCCAACAGTTATGACAAAACCAGGATGTAGACCACATGGTCCTGTTCCTGAAGTGTCCTCTTGTGGAGGAATCCACCACTTCCTTGGGGAGAGTATTCCAACGGTTCATTGTTCTCATTATGAAAATGTTCCTCTTATATCCAATCACAACCTCCACAGGAGTGACTTGTACCCATTACCCCTTCTCTTTGCATTGTAAAAAGGGAGTCCTGGCCTTCAACCATCCTTTAAATACTGGAACATGATGATAAGGTCTTCTTCAAGCCTTCTTTTTTCCTGGCTGAACAAACCCAGTTATCCCTGTGTTTCTCCTGTCAGGCTTCCTAGTCCTTTTCATCATCTTTGGGCCTCTTCTTTGGATCATGTCTTTTTTTACAAGGCTAGTATTGGCATTAGGTGAGTAAATTTCTCATTATTTAAGAAAGTGGCAAAAATGCTGTCTCATGAAGATTCAGCATCAAAAAATGCTCCCGGCAAACTGTTTTCTACGAGTCTGTATGTTCTCAGTTTCCATCTTTAGTACTGGTGATATTACCAGGATATGCAAGGATGCCTTTCTTATCTCAGGTAATGTTCTGCACTCCACTTTAAAGCGATCTCAGATGCCTTTCTATTTATACAATAAATCCTTCCTTCTATCTTGCACCTCAAAGGGTAAGGCTGACAAGAAATATTGTGTATGACTAAGTAATTTCATACCTCTAGGGGCTCATGACACATTCTCTGCACAAAACAAGAACAACAAAAACAAAACTGTAACAAAATTTAAACAAAAAGGAAAAAACAACCATATTTCCTCAGAAAACAGGCATTTTTCTTATGAAAATACTTCATTGTTAGCATGATACCCAGCAAACAGGAGCTAAAACATTTTAAACAGTTAAAGTTTATATATTACTGTGGTAAACCAAGCAGACAACATTTTTGTATACAAAAAAGGATCCAATAAGACAGAGATTGCAAGCAATTTATTTATTCTCTCCTGGAATATGCAAGGTTAGAGTAGTTTCCTTGAGATGCTCTCTGCTGTGGTCCTATCCTTTAGTGTTCCTGTAAAAAAAGGAATAGATTTTATTTGTGTTCCCTTCCTTGTTCTGTTTGACACATCAAGCAAAGTGACAAAATGGGAACAATCATCATCAAAACAACCCTAAACCTGAAAAATAACCCACCCTAAAAAAAGTGTTAACCGAAAGAACGTTCTTCCTGTTAGGGAGTTGAATGGGAGATTCAGCTTCTCTGAGGCAGTCTTCCTATCCCCCCATGGCATGGTAAGATGCATGACTCAGTTACGTTCCAGATGGTACACCTTGGAAGGCTTTGTCATTCTTCTTACATTCACTTGCCTTCTAATATTCACTTACCATCTTTTCTTTTTTTTTTACTGCTGTATTCTTTCTTTGTACCATCCTGCTACCTGCTATTGGTACAAAACTTGGTGGAATGGTACTGACTCTTAGAGACTTGTTATATTTTGCATGATCCAAACAGAAAAGTTTGGGTTTAGTGGTTGGTTAACACATTTGGTTGTTTTTTTTTTTCCAGAATGGACAACTTTACACACAGTTTTATACAGTTATTGAATGAGTGAATTCTGGAAGAAGTTTATGAAGAATAATTCATTAAATACAACTCAGTGCAGTATCATAACTAACAAGAATCAGAATTATGTCTGGCAAAAATTACAAGCTGAGACATTGGACCATGTTATGACAGACATGGATTTTCTGGACTAAGATACATTGTGCCATATGTTTGAAAAGTCTTTACAAATCCTGAATCAGAGGGATCTGTTGCATGTGCCATCTCAGTCACCAGCATTCTGTGGCTTCATCAGTCTGGCTCTTCATAACATATTAGTCTCTACTGCTGCAAGAATGGTCGTCTTCATCCCATTCACCTGTGTGAATTTCTCCTGGGCATAAATGCTTCTTTTCCTCTCTTTGCTATGTGCCAGGCTTCTGTATATGTACTCAAATGTTACCATGACACTGTGAAATTTTATCAATGCTGAAGTTTACAAAGCCCAGGTGGCATGTTGACAGATGAATTGAGATGGCAGCTTGAGGGCTTGGTATATTAAGCATGATGAGGGGGTGGGTGAGGAATGAGGGTCTCTGTGATTTGCACATCCTTCATCTGATCCCTTAAGCTTTACAAGAGCAAAATTCATTAAGGAGATTAAGCACAAGACCAAATGTTTGATGTGACAAGAGAGCACAGTTGAATTTTTTTCTCATTTACCCAGCTCTGATGCCTCAATATTAAGTTGATTAGATCATAGAAATGGCCTTATAGAACTTGTGAAATATTTAAAGCTCCAACTTGGTCACAGGGCAGTCAGTACTGACACATTCAGACAGTCTTCACAAGATCAGTCTGCACCAACTAAAGTACCACTTGTCTGGCTAACACAAAAGTTTGAAGGGTGCCTGTTTAAATGACCTATGTAGTACATGCTGGATAATTATCTTTCAAATCTGTTCGAAGTGAGTTTGTTGCACCTGATCCTGCACAAGTCTTGAGGCTTCTGAACCCCCTCAGGGTTGATTCCAGAGAGTTTGTTTCTAATGAATGGATTAAAAGTAAGTAAAACAGCAGGGTTTTGAAAGTATTCTGCTCTTCCCTGTTTTATTCCACATGCACCTCAATTAAAATAAAATCCACAAGATTTCACAACTGTAGACAGATATATCAAGTATGGGATAGATTCAACATGTACTTTGAAAATATTTGCAATGATGAGACCAACCTTTTATTTCTAGAAGACAATCTGTAAGTCTGTGTTCTCTTCATACATGCTTAGAATATATTTAATCTATGTTTGTTCATTTGACTTTTTCACAAACTCAGTAATGGAATGCATTGAGTTAGATCCTGAGCATGATATGTCATATTTTCCTCTTAATTGTACCCTGTATGGATCTTTAACAATGTACCGTGTCTTTGAAGAAGGTCAGTTTCCTGGAGATAAAACAACTCTTCATATCTCTTCTGAAGGAAGAAATTATATAGATGTATTTCATCTGTGCAGGAAGCATTATTATATTAGGCTAGATATGCATGGCTTTTATGAAAGAATAATTGGACATAAAACGCATGTAAGGGCACTGAGCATTTCAGATGTGAAAGAAAAAAAATCACATCAAAAGAAAAAAGAAACCTGTAGTCTGTAGAAAGCATGATGGCAATGAATAGTTTCCAAGGTTGTTGGTTCATTCTAGTTTTCATTTATTAAAGGCTAAGATTCATTTGACTCAGGTTTAATAGATTTCCAACCAGAGGTCCACAGAGGACTCACCTTCTGAGGTGCTTACTGAGGTCATCAGTGAGACCTTTGAAGAGGTATCTTAAATTACAAGTGCTACCTGCAGCACTGAAATCAAAAGCGTGGTAAGGGTGGGAATCAAAAGGGTGGTAGTGAATATAGATACTTAGAGGTTCTTATCAAAGCCAAGTAAAAGATGAAAGAGGGTACCAAAGATTTTAACCTGTGTGACAGGAGAGACTGTGACAATTGGGATGCTCAAGATTATATTGGAATATATTTAATAAGCTATATTTTCATGTGAGAAGCTCTAAAACAGCTCAGCTCTACAAAGTGTGCGGCTTCAGTACGAAAGAAACATATTTCTTTGGTATTGCATTGAAGACAAAGGGAAGGAAAAAGTGTCAGAGCAGTGTCAGTCTTATTTATGTTCCTATTCTTTTATCATTAACCTGCTCTTTGGAGCAGACAGTGGGGTGCACTGCCTAGAACTTATTTCCGAGCTAGGATAGAGTCACTCTGGAGGAAGAGAGTTTTGATCCCTTTTTTTTGGTAGTGTTTTATGAAATTTTCTCTTTGTTTGGTGAAGTTATAGGTCCTCTATGTTAGAAAATTTTAAGTGATAATTTAGTTTCTAGCAATTTCTGTTAGTTTGCCTCCACTTGTGTAAGACCTCTGAATGTTTCCAACATCATTTGAAATAAGAATAATTTGAAAAATGAATAGACAAATAGATAGATGATCAATCTGAGCTATGAAAGAGAGACTTTGCAGCTGAATACAGAATACAAACTGGGTGACTGACTTCTGACACACTAATCAGTAGTCTGAGTAGTAAAAATATATGCCAATGAGGTTCAAGCAAATTAGTGTCTTCTCCCAATGATCATCGTATCATGCAGAGTGATATTTTCCCTGCTTCACATGACACTTCAAAATCAGATAGCAGACATATCTGTAAATGTGCAGCTATTTATCTGCTGAATACATTAAATATTAATTTGGTTAATATCTATTTGGTATTACTAAAAGTGTCCATAACACTTTTTATGGTAACTGCACTACTCAGACTCCTTGGTAGATGAAGTGCAGCTGTTAAGGCATTTCAGCTAAGGTATTTAGAATTAATTCATGAATAAGGTTATACTTTTTCTGTGTCTTGTTTAGTTGACAACTTATCTAACTTATCTCCAGTAAAGAAACCTCACTATCTCAGAAAACTAGCACACGTTTTGTGATTAAATGATAAAATTATTTGAATGTGATGGTATTTTCACATAACTGAAGTCATTGTGTTTCTTCAGTCACTTCATTCTCTTGTCTGAGTAGTTTTATCAGGTAACTGTTACTGTAAGCATATTATTTTTACCCTTCATGGAAAAGAGAAGTGGGACAGAGGACAAGGATCTTTAGATATAGCCCAGGGCAAAAAAAGGACATCTATCCAATCACCAAAGAATCTGAATGAGTTGTTTTAGCATTAAAAGCATGCTGTACTAAGGCAATCAAATGAGTTTATTTGCTAACTCTCCATAGCTTCTGAAATGGAGCACTAATTTTAAACCTATAAATTCCTGTTCTTAAAATTTAAAAATATAGAGTTTTGCCATAAATTCAGAGTGTAGGAGAGACTCAAAAACAACTAAAAATATGGATTGCTTTACTTCCCCCTTACTTCTAGTCTGCAACTACAACTGGATATTAAGGCATACCCAGTAATACTTTAAGTCATATACAGAACACATATCTTTTTTACGTAGAGGCCATGTGGTTTTGAACAGCCATAAATCACACAAATTTAATGTGCAGTATTCAGAATATCTCAAAGCTTTCCTCATTACACAGTAGAGGAAAAAATTGAAACCTCCCACCCTGAAAGCAGACACATTTTGACTTTGTTTCTTTTATGATCAGTTTTACTAGAATAACAACGGCACCACACAGCAGAAAATAATATGGTCAGCTGAAGATTCAAAAGCTTTAAATGTCTTTGGAAAATTGACAAGGGGAAATATGCCCAACACATTTTTGCTCAATACTAATTAATAAACTGTTGTTGGGTTTGCTTTGTATTAGGAGTTGGGTTTGCTATGTGTTAGGAGTCAGATTTTTTCGCTCTGCAGAAGAGTCCTGTTGGTAACTATCACCAGTCTTTCATTCCACTATCTTCAAGTGGCACATTTTCTGCTAGTCAGTGGATTTAGAGCACTGAGTTAACAATAAAATACACCTCTATACATGACTCATTTGTTACTGAATTGTTACTGTTAAAGGATTTATGTGATTATATGAACAAAAAGTAGGAATCTGAGCAACATTCCTTTTAAAATGCACGTTCTTTTTTTCTTCATTTTTTGAATAAACATCTATTTGCAGTCATGGTCATGTTTCTGATCTAAAGTGAAACTGCTGTATCTAGTTAACTTGGAGAAAAAACACTAAGTGCTACCTATGAAAAACGAACAAAAAAAAATGGCCATGTCTGTTTCAGAAATGTAAATCATAAAATTAAAACACATAGTTATGTGCCTAAGTGAAGATTTATTTAGTTTTTTGGTCTTGTTTCTTTAAAGGTTCCTGCTCATGAACACACATTAAAGCAAAATAATATTTTTCAGACAATTTTCTTATTAAACTGATGACACTAACAACCATGTTAAGGATTACAAAGTACTTCTTATGAAATTGTAATTTCTAGAAACAAGGATAGTTGCAAAGAACTTCATACATTAACTTACTTACTGACAATGATTAAAACCTCAACCATTTAAAAGCTCAGGGATGAACATTAGACATCTACTTACTCTGGTCCTGTTGTTTCTTTGAAATAGAAGGTAGTGAATCTTGTGAACTGTCATCCACTACAACTTATAGATTTATTTAATCTCTCACAATAGAGTCTTTAACCCAAAGAATGGTGGTGATTATCATTAAATACTGCTAGCAACCAGTCATAAGTGGTGTTTTCCAGTGCTCAGTTTTGGGGCCAGTTCTGTTTAATATCTTTATGAACAACCTGAAAGAGGGGATCGAGTGGACCCTCAATACTTTTGCAGATGACACCTGTTTGGGTGGAAATGTTGATCTACTGGAAGGTGAGAAGGTTGTACAGAGAGATCAGGTGGGCTGGATCAATTCCCAAGGATAACAGTTTTTAACCAGGAGAAAAGAAAGCTGAAGTAAGATGTTAGTGCCCTCTTCACAGCAATCTGAAAAGAGGTTGTAACAGGCTGGTATTTGGCTCTTCTGATAAGTAACAAGTAATAGGACAAAAGGAAATGGTTTCAAACCGCATCAGGGTAGTTTTAGTTTGGATATTAGGCAACACTCTTTCCCTGTATGGAGTGTCAAGCACTGGAAGAGGCTGCTCAGGTAAGTCATTGAAGTCCTTGAAGATTTTTAAAAGATGTGAAGACATGGTCTTCCAGGACATGGTTTAGTGGTGAACTTGTCATTGTTAGATTTATAGTTGGATTTGATGTCCTTAAAGGCATTTTCCAACTTTCATAATTCTATGTTTCCAAGATTTAATATTTTTGAATTTAGATGCATATATGTCACTCTCCCAACATTTCCACTGGCCATAGTAGAAGTTCAAAAATTATCTCATATGTAAATACGAATATGAAAGCCTCTTGAACTGAACCCTACCCAAACAGACTTAAATTTTACAGTCCTCAGCTACTTTGCAACTTCAAACTATCTCACAAAGAGAAAAACAAAGCTGAGAAATCAGGAAGCAAAATCACATGAAAAAAACAATTTCATACTAAAGAACACTTTAGCAATTAATACTTCTTTAGAAATCTGAGTATCTAATATTTACTTACCTTTAAAAACATGTGTACATGTCTCTTATGCAACAGTCTTCATTAATATGTTTGCAGTGTTTTTTTGGCTAAAGCCTTCATTCAAATATGGCACTTCTTGCAAAGCAAAAAGAGAATTGAAGCTACTACAGCCTTTTCTGTTATGTTTGTCTATGTAGAATCTGAAAGCAGGCTTCCTCTGTCTAAATGTCGACATCTCCTTCTGAATATCTATGCCAAAACTAATTTCCCCAAGCATTCTTAATATATTCCTTTATGCTCCTAGAGAGAGAGAAAGAACCAACTGCAGGGAACAATTAATCTCAGCTTAAAATAGAACGAACAAATTGCTGCCTAAAAATGTCTTCTTGCTTCACTTGGAGGAACTATAAAGAGATCTTAGGGAGTATGTCTCAGATGTAGACTTCCACATTATAGACAACTCAAGTAAGGTGAGATGATTTTCACTCTAAGTATCAATATAAATAGTTGCACCATCATTTACATGAGTAGCTGTGCACAAAGAGAAAGTATTCTTAATTGTAGGTACACCAAAGACCTGCATAATGAAATTATAGCATTTAGATGAGCAAGTTATGGCAATTTCATAGCAAAGCAACTTTCTAAATTGTTTTGATGTAAAGTAGTAAAAGTATAGTTTTGTTTCTAACCCTGTATTTTTTCCCTTCCATAATCCATACTGTTTATAGCTCTCATGGAGAAAGATAAGGGTGGAATGTCAGTTTAGTGACTTTTCAGAATTTAATAGCCACTCAGTCCTAATCTGCAGCTAAATATGTACATATATCACATTCCAAGACAATACTTACTGCAGTGCAGTAAGTAAACCCTTATTATATACTATAAACCCTTAATTACTTAAAATGAAAGTTTTGAGAAGACATTAGAGTTATAATCAAAGACAGAAGTAAAATTAATGATGTTGAAAAGACAGAATTATTGTGTTTTTAGAAATATGGGACAGTTATGATTATCGGAATTCTTTCAAATTTTTAAACTGATTTCTGAATATCCTGTGTGTTAAATTTTCTCCTGTCCCCCATCAACCTTCTTCCTCTCTCTCTCTGTTTCCCTCCCTCCCTGTATTTTGTTTTTGTATAGAATTCACTGAGGATCAGAGAATCATGAATGGTTTGGAGTGGAATGGACCCCATTTAGTTCAAATTTCCCTGTCATGGGCAGGGAAGACCATCCACTTGATTATGTTGCTCAAAGCCCCATCCAGCTGTCTTGAGTACTCCCAGGAATGGGCATTATCTTGGGTTTACATGGAGAGATTTTGGTAGCGGGGCTTGCTACAGGGGTGACTTCTGTGAGAATCTGCCAGAAGTTCCTCCCATGAGTGGCAGAGCCAATGTCATCCAGCTCCAAGACAGACCCACCACTGGCCAAGGCTGGGCTAATCAGAGACGCAGTAATGCCTCTGTGATGACATACATAAGAATGAAAAAAGCTATTGGGCAGATTGGGCAAAAGTAATTACAGTAGTTTCACGAATACAAGCCGCACGGATTATAAGCCGCACTTCCGGTGCCTCGACAATGTTGCTGTCTTTGTCAATAGATAAGCCGCACCCCGAATATTAGCCGCACTTTCGTTCGTCGCGAGAATCCGTGCGCAGCTTTCACAAATTGGCCAATTAGTAACAGGATCGCGGCATAGCGGGCTTTACTGGCTCAGGGCGGGGCCAGGAAGGCTCGACCCGCTCATGGTTGCCGACGGGGCCGGGTAGCCCAGCTCAGCGCCACGGCTCAGCGGGGCTGGCCGGGTGGTGCTGCCGCCGCCGCCGGGCTCGCTGGCCCCCCTCTCCCGTCAGCACCGCCCCGCTGCCGCGTTCGCTAGCCCTGCCGGCGGGCTGCTGCCGCCGCCACCCGGCTCGCCGGTCGCGCCGCGCCGCGTTCCCTAGCCCTGCCCGCCGCCGCCCAGCTCGCCGGCCGCGCCGCGCCGCGTTCTCTAGCCCTGCCGGCGGGCTGCCGCCGCCGACGCCCGGCTCGCCGGCCGCGCCGCACCGCGTTCCCTAGCCCTGCCAGCGGGCTACCGCCGCCGCCGCCCGGCTCGCCGGCCGCGCCGCGTTCCCTAGCCCTGCCCGCCGCCGCCCGGCTCGCCGGCCGCGCCGCGCTGCGTTCCCTAGCCCTGCCGGCGGGCTGCCGCCGTCGCCGCCCGGCTCGCCGGCCGCGCCGCGTTCCCTAGCCCTGCCGGCGGGCTGCCGCCGTCGCCGCCCGGCTCGCCGGCCGCGCCGCGCCGCGTTCCCTAGCCCTGCCCGCCGCCGCCCAGCTCGCCGGCCGCGCCGCGCCGCGTTCCCTAGCCCTGCCGGCGGGCTGCCGCCGCCGCCGCCGGGCTCGCCGGCCGCCCCCTCCCGTCTGCACCGCCGCCGCGTTTCCTTGCCCTGGCCGGCACTGTAGGCCCTCGCACCGCCGGGCTCCCCCATGCTGCTGGCCCCGATTCTGCTGGGCTTCCCCCGCTGCCAGGCAGCCCCACCCGCCGGCCTTCCTGCTTCTGCCATGCTCCCCTGCACTGCTAGCCCCAGTTCTCCCAGGCTCCCCCGCCCTACTGAACCGGCTCTGCCGCCCCCCTGCCCCGTCCTGCTGGCTCAGGCTCTGCCGCCCGCCCCCCACACTGCTGGCCCCGCCTCTGCCAGGCTTTCCCACCTCTGCCGGGGCCGGCCGGGCTCCAGCTTGGCTTGGGGCTGCCGCGGGCTCTCACTTCCGTGTTGGCAGCTTTTAGAATTTTTTAAATGTATTAGCCGCCCCGGAATATTAGCCGCACTTCTGGGTTTCCAACAAAATTTTGTCAAATTGGTGCGGCTTGTATTCGTGAAATTACTGTAATTGCAGCAGAGAAGAGTGAGAGTACATGAAAGAAAATCTATAAATAAATAAACAAATAAATAAATTTAAACAAACTTTAAAAAATCTCAGGATACCTTCACACCACCTCTCCCTTCTTCCTGGGCTTAACATTGTTTCTAGCTCTTTAGCCCCTCCACCCCCAAGAGAGATGGGGAATAGGATTTAGGCTCAGTTCATCACATGTTTTCTGCTGCTGCCAAGGTGAATGAAGCAGGAGGGAGAGAGCATGCTTCTGCTGCTGGAGCTGAGATTGTCTGTGGTGCAGACAGTAGTGAGGTAGAAGATACCCATGCAGAACATGGAGGCGCATGAGGGATCAGAGATCCACCTCCAGACCATGTAAGAAAACCAAAAGTGTAGTATGCTGTAGAAGGTGGATGCTCGAAAGAAGCCGTGATCCCATGGGATCTCCATGCTAGAGAAGGCTCCCTGCAGGACCTGCAGAACCATGGGGAGAGCAGTTTTGTTGGTAGGACTTGTAACCCTGTAGGGACCCACACTGGAGCACTTGTTCTTGAAGGATGGCGCCCCGTGAAAAGGGCCCACACTAGAGTAGTTCATGAATGATTGTTTCCTGTGGGAGAAACCCCATACTGGAGCAAGGAAAGGATGACAGCCTGAGGAGGAAGAAGCAGCAGCAGAAAACATGTGATGAGCTGAGCCTAAGTCCTATTCCCCATCTCTCTTGGGGATTGAGGGGCTAAAGAGTTAGGAACAATGTTAAGCCCAGGAAGAAGGGAGAGGTGGTGTGAAGGTATCCTGAGATTTTTTTAAGTTTGTTTAATTTTATTTATTTGTTTCTTTATTTTTTATGTCTCTTTATCCTACTATAATTTTGATTGGCAATAAATTCATTTAACTTCTCCAAGTCAAGTCAGTTTTGTTTGTGATGGTAACTGGTGTATCTCTCCCTGTCCTTATCTTAACTCATGAGCTTATTGTTATATTTTCTCTTTTCTGTCCAGTTAAAGATGGAAAAATGGGGCAATTTTAGCGGGTGCTTGGCATCCAGCCAGAGTCAAACCACTGCAAACACCCACAACTTCTCTGGGAAACATGTTCCACTGCTTCACAATTCTCACAGGAAGAAATGTTTTTCCTGACATAAACCCACCCCCTTTCAGCTTAAAGCTCTTATACACTGTACTACAATCCCTTGTGAAAAGTCTCTCTTCAGCTCTTGAAGCCCTCTTTAGGTACTGGAAGGCTGTTATAAGATGTCCCAACTCTTTCAACCTGTCTTCTCAAGAGAGGTGCTCCAACCCTCTGAGCATCTTTGTGACTTCCTCTGTCACTCTGTCACACTTCCTCCTTCTACTCTGTCAGGTATACATACTTCTAATGTACTTCTAATAGAGGTGTAGAATCACCTTGCTTGACCTGGCCCCATTTCTTTTGATACATCCCAGGACACAACTGGAAAATTTTGATCATGTTAAACCTTTATCTCACATTCCTTAAAAATAATCAGATTTTACTTTTATTTTTATTTAGCTGTGCAGAAATTTGAAAGTGGGCGCACGCCTTCTAAGTACTAGCCTTTCTAGCACAACATTAATTTGTTACCAAAACTCTCAGTGAGTTTCCTATACCCATTCTCTACCCATGGTTTCTTGCATGACCACTGGTCTTGTCCTCAAGGCAAAAAAGAAAGCATGATACAGATGTCATCCAGTTTTACTGTTTGACATTATCCTTCTCTTCTGCTATCACTTACTTTTTCTCATTTTCTTCTTTTAACCTTACTAAAGCTCATCTTTTTAATTCTTCATCCAAATTCTGCTTTTCTTACTCTGTTTGCACTTGGGGTTTTTTTCTTGGTTTGTTTTGTTTTGTCTCTTCATGTTGCTATGTATCATTTTGTTGTGATTTTCTTTCTGTGATCTACACATATGACTGGAAATTTTTGATTACTGTGAGCATATAAACAGGAATTGAAAAATTTCTTCAGTGGGTAGAATAAGGTGAATTCTGCATCAAAGTAAGGATACCTATGTAGGTTATGTTAATATTTATGCAGATATTATGTAGGTATTATGTTAATGATTATTATAAACACATTTTTAGTCCAGAACTTCCTGTATATGAATAAATAGAGAGTTCTGAAGTGTCTTTTGCTTATTTCACTAATGCTGTTCTGACCACAAGAAGGCTTGCTATAAATAAAGACAGGCACAAAGCTATGAAGTGGATCTCATTTGAAAGGCTACCATTCCTCAGAATCTGTGCATCAAAATACTATAAAGTATTTTAGAGCAATGCACCGAGTCAGCTGCAAAACCACATTTTTGCAGGTACTGCTCTAATCCACTGTTCTGCCACACTGACCAATGATGTATCATGCTTTTTCTTGGATGTTCAGAGATCCCGCAAAATTGCACCTTGACATACTGGGTAACTCTTCAGCAAGTAGCACATAGTTTTACTTGTCCTTGAAGCAAAAGATTCACTGTGCCTGTGACACAGAACAATATTGTACAGGCACAGGTATAAAACATTTTCAGCTTTGTGAGTTTCCAGAAGATTTGTAATGGCATGCATTGAATCAACTCCTTGAAAGTCCTGTATTCATCACAGGCTGTATATTTTGTTGCTACTATTGCTCTTAAAATCTAAGGAATTTAAGTACAGTAATTTCACAACCATAAGGCGCACTGGATTATAAGGCGCACTTTTTTTTTTGCAGCGAGGATCCGCCCCCAGCTCCCCCCCCGGTGGTTGCTGGTTGAGGCCCCGCCTCAACCCGGCAGCCATTGGCCCCCGGGTCTGCCTGCACCCGGCAGGAGTGGCCCTGCCGGCTTCCCCTGTGGCTCGCAGCTCACACTTCTGGGTTGGCAAATTTCCAAACTTTGTCCATATATAAGGTGCACCAGACTATAAGGCGCAATTCCGGGTTTGGGCCAAAATTTTAGTCAAAAGAATGCACCTTATAGTCGTGAAATTACTGTAATCTCACAAAATTTATGTAGGTTAATGCCAAATAAGATTCGTGATGATGATGGAGTTTAGTTTTGAATCATGATTTTATCTGTATCCCAAGGATGATTAATTTTGATGGCACTAAATGGCTCATAATCAAAAAAAGTGAATGTATGAATGTTACCCCAAAGATACCTGGCATAAGAGAGATGCGATGAAAGATGTGAGAAGTGCAATAGTCAAAGCATGGAAAACATCTAATGAACTGCAGATAGGTGTTTCTATGAAGGAAAAAACAAAAAAGAAAATATGAAAACATCATCCACTCTTAAAAAAATATTGCAATTTTGTTTAAAAACATGTTTTGCCCCCTCCGTAGTAACTGTCTGTTTTATCCAATTACTGTTTAGGGTAAAATTCATAAACAGTTCAGGAATGGGAATTCTGATCTTTTCTCTCACCAAAAATACAGCTCTGTTTTCCAATTTCAACAGTTGGGTTTCTTCTAATCAGTTGTCCTTCCTGTCCAGTGATTTGATTGCTTTCTTCTACAAGGTTTGTAATTTTATTCTTTTACCTTATGTTGTAGGGATCAAACAAATAAAAGAGGGTACAGATCTTTTAAAATGTTTCCTATTTCGACTGTTCTGTTTTTAACAGAGTAATTAAAACATCACAGGTTTAGAGAGAAGGAAAGTAAATGTCACTCTATAATCTCATGGCACATTACTATAGTCCTACTTCCAGATTAATTTTCACTGCTGATTAGTTTCAATGGAGATTAAGGGCTTTTGAAAATACTGTTGGGGACTCTCAAATATTTTAGGCATTTGCCTACACTAAAAATCTAATTTATGGTCTCAGTTTCTCTTGAACAAGAGCTGGGATTCTGATATTACAGATTTTTCAGAAAAGTCTACATGAAAGTGTATCAGAGTACAGTTAGGTGAGCTAGCTATGAAAAAAGGAAAAATTGTAACCATAATCATGGTGATATAAATCTACAGTAGTTCTATTGCATAATTATGTTTTTCTAAATTTACAATGCTGCTTCTTTTCGGCTTTTTTTTTTTTTTTTTACTCTTATACCTTTAGAAATAATTATTTTCTACAAATACCTCATGGTTTATGTTACAGCAATATTAGATTTGTAGGAGACCAATAACTTTTTTTTTTTTTTTCCGGAGAAGACAGTCAGCCTTACCTGCAGAGTTACTTTCTACTGAAGTTAGATTTCTTATGGAAGCAACACGCCAATGTAATACTAAGAATATTATTTGTGTCTGGGACATATTAAGGGAAATATTACAATGGTTTAAATTGATATCTTAAAAGAAATAGATGATAAAACTATTAATGTTCATAATTTTTACACCTAGTTACATTTAAAAATGTTATATCTTAATCTAGACCTAATCTCTAATATAGAGGGAATTTCAGTGTAAAAGTACATTATTTTTTCATAATACCACACATATTTACAGTATGGATAAAAAACTCTTTCTGAGTAGCATGGAAAATGTGTCATAGTGCATTGCCTGTGGAAAGAAACTTCTATTGTACAAGAGTGGACTGACGTGAAAAAAGTAAGTTATGGTAGACAGAAACAATCACAGCTGTCTTGAACATTCAAATTATCTCCTTAGCAGCAGTGGCACATCACTATTGCTGTAAATACACTTTTCTTTCTTTTTGCTTTTGTTTTGTTTTAACTTTTAAAATACTAACTGGAAGTGGTGTTTGACTCTTTGTTGACATGGAATCTGATTCTAGAGAGACAAGAGCAAGTTACAGCTGACAGAAATTGAGATTGTATAGGTCTGCTCAGAGAAAGGGAGTGCATTAGAGTTGAAATGGACAAAACCTATTTTTTTCCATTTTCATCATATTGAAAATAGAATGGAACCTGATTTAAACCACACTGTTCCACTTTTCCTCCAGTGAAAGTGAACTACACTTAAAGTTGGAATAATAGAGTGATGAATCAGACCTTTCAATGCTAGAAATAAAGCAAGTGCAGAAGGCCAGTGACTTCTAAATTTATGAACAGCTATATACACTGAACTTGACAGTTATACCATACTGAACATGCAACAATACATCTGTGATTTAAGAACAAGTGTAAGCATACTGTTCTCAAAAATAACCAGAAGAATATAAGGAGGAGCAGAATCATTCATTAATGCAGAAAAAAAAAATCTATAAACATGGGGAAGATTAATTTTCTTCAGAATTATTTTTTTAAATAAAAGCTAAAGTAAGTGTTTTTATTGAAGTATGATGAAATAAGGAGCTCAGACAGGAAAGTATATGACATGGCTGCAATCAGAGTTAGCACAGGAGTTTTACAGAAATGGCCAACCATGTGTCTCTGATCAGTAGAAAAGCTATTAAACATAGTCTGATGTTTTAAAAGCTTGGTTTAGGTCTCACTGAAAACCTGTAGAAATGGAAAATTCAAATAAACCATAGTCCATGGAATTCAAGTGTTCACAGAGTTAGCTACAACTTAAGGTGATAAAGTTATGACTGTCAACACATCTTGACTGTTAAAAGTACCTGGTCTTTAGGAAGGTGCCTCAATGAAATCATGGTGATATGAAATAATTTGAACATATGAATACCACCTGAGCATTTCCGGCATCTCCCAACTTGTTAGCATCTGAAGTTTTCATAATGTTTTACTCCTGTAATGATCATCCACTGTTCTCCTAATTTCCAGGACAGAGATCTTCTAATAATTATCAGATCTAATGAATATATGCACTGAGAAGCTCAAGTATACCTTGCACGAAATTGTATATGACCTCGGAAATTCAAGTGTTCCATGCACTAAAATATATATGACAATCTCTAGCAAAATGTTTTGTGTTTATGTGATTTGACTTACATTTATGCAGCTAGAATCTGTTTTCCCACTTTTCTGAACCCAGTTGTAGTATATTGATAGGATAGAGTTGTTCTTTAAAATAGCCATGATCTTCAGTTTTTCTGCCCAACATTTTTCAGAAATTGTAGTCTAGTTAAATAAAAAGTAAAAAATAACATTTTGATATACAGTTGACAAAAGGAAAATTACAGTGCCATCTTCATACACAGCAAAATATCTGAGTCCCTTCTTTAAGAAGAAAAATTAGCTCAGCCTGAACAATAGAATGCAATAACTTTAAAATGTTTATATTAAATTTTTAAAAGAGAACAAATTTTATTATGTTCCTATCCTTTGGGGGATACGAATCCTGACTGTATCTGAAGGTTGGAATAGCCTGAAGATTGCATTTTTTCTTACATTCAGTTAGAGGTTAGATGCCCAAAACAATATCCCCCTTGTAGCAAGTATGATGTAGTCTGAGTCATACATCCACCTAAGGTCTCTCAGTGGTGCAGTTTCTGAAAGAAATAGGTCAGGAGGGAAGCTGAGGGTGAGAACTGGTCCTAGTGATTTATGTTTCAGTCATTGTTGCTATGAAGTGTTTCAGTTGGGGAAGACAAGATACTATTTTCTGGATGTGTCAGACCAATAATTACCATTTAATACTCCTTTCCCTGAGGTCTCTTCTATGGAACAAAGGGCACTGACTGTTGTGAACCTTAATAATCAATATGGCTTATTCTATTCACAGCAATTTCAGTGCCTAATAAGGTTACTGCTATCAGTATTTCAGTACTGGGTTTCCCTGTGTAAGTAACATTTAGCTGCATGATTAAACAAGCCCTTTGTTTGCTTCCCTCTCTCCAGATGGGAACTTGGCTCAGTATGACCCAAAAACAATTAGGTAAGTGATGTTGCTCTCCTATTTACATCTGACCTTAAATGTCAGGTATCCTGTTTGCCAACACTGAGCTCAGATAAGCCTATACACATTGTGCGTGGACCCTGAACTCTCTCAACTACACTTCTGATTTCCCTATGGAATAACTAAAGTCCTGTTTGCCCTGTCAAATCATTTAGTTTTGCTGCCAGACATGACTTTTGCATGGTTGTGAAGAACTGCTCAGGAAAGCATTAAGGTTCTACTCTGAGAACATGGGATATTCACATGAAGATTCTGGTTAATTGAACCAAAACATCTAATTGAATCTGCAAGTGCTGGATTACTGACAACTAAAGTGAAGCCAGCTGCCAGGTTTAATTCAGTAGTCTCTTATGAACCACTCACTTCATGTGTGCAGCTCCTACACATCATCTGGATAAGACACATTTTCTGTGGAGGCAGGTAACCCTTGTGCACCTTACATCTGCTTTGCCTTGAGTCTAGATTCTCTTCCATACTCTCTGATGGACTCAGGAAAGTAAAATAAATTGTTTCAGTGAGGCTTTGTGCTTGAGCAAATACTGTCTACAAGAACCATAAACCAAGTGCAGGTTTTCAAACAATTGAAAAAGAAACAATTTAAATCTACAGTGACAAGTTCTAAAATTGTAACTTTATACACCACTTTGGAGTCAGTCCCTTAGGAACAGCAGATCTTAAAATTCTGGAAGTGCCTCAAAGCCTTTGACTTCTGTGAAAATCTAAGAAAACTGTACTAAAGATCTTTCTTCCTTAAAAGGTAGTTTGATCTAACCTTTTAATTTGGTTTTCCTTGTAGTTATAATAGTTTAATGCATGATGTATACCATTTTCTTGTCTTTTTTCCTTTGTTTTCCTTCATACTCTTTTTCTGTGAATCCTCATTCTGTCACCAAGTAAAACACAGTCGAATTATGGTCTTGAGAAAAGGGTGCTAGAAAGCACGACATTACAGTCGACTAATGTTCACATCCTTCTTTAATTATGTTGCTGTAACATCAAATTTAACAGCAACAAGCCCCAAGATCTATGTTGAGTACATTACTTATCTTTTGTTGAATGAAAGACTACATTATAAGGAAAATGGCTATTATCTCAATAAGTGAAAATTTGATTATAACAAGGCTGATGTTAAACAATATATGATCTATCATACAGATTTCTTTCCAGTGCAGATTATAGTGTTTCCATTTCTGTAAGAGAGAAGGAAGACATATAAATAAAAGCTTTTTCAGTCATGCAAACAAAACCAGAAACAACTTCTTTTAATAATGCTGATTCCATCTGGTCTGTTGGGGCTTTTTTGAGAGAAGAATCTTCACTGGCTTATTGTAAACTTCTGATCCCAGAAGAAACAACTTCATCTTACTTCTTTCCTTAATCCATGGCAATTGAATTTCGGATAAGGAGACTATCTCCTCATGACCCATATTTAGCTAGCATAAATCTGTTTTATAGAACACATGCAAGAAATCTTATTACGGTTCTTGGATTATGATCTGTTGCAGTGCCTTTTCATTCTCAAACTGAAAAAAGAAAAAAAAGTTTTCACTTTTACATTCCAATCATATGTAAATTATTTGTTGGATTTATTCCCCTTTTCTGAGTACATTTGTTCATTAAGTTTTAACACATTGTCTGTGTTATTCATCACAAAGCATTTACTTTCCTTCTGTTTAATCAAAAGTTGGAGGGTCCTAGGGTACCTGCTATTTATGTTGCTTTTTTCATCTCATTAACTTTCTTTTCTAATTTACACTGGTACTCAAGATATACTTTTTGTATTGCCACTGCAGCTAAGCAAATTATTCTACCCCTCATGACTGCTTTGGCAGCTTCCCACAAAACACCCAGGCTAGTTTCTTGGTTTTTTATTGATATTAATTTATTCTGAAATAGTCTTCATCTGTTGCACAAATGCTGCAGCTTTAATTAGAGAGTTGTTAAATCTCCATACTTCAGATCTCCTATAATTCAGTGTACCATCCAGAGACACAGACACCAGAAAATTATCAGGAAAAGCTGGATTTGAAATACCAGATGGTTACACATTACAATGTATCCTCATAAATAAATAAGAAGAAACCCAGTTTAAATGTAGTTGTACTATGGTATAAAATGTAGCTGATGGCCTGTTTCAGTGTTGCTGTTGGCATGAGGACAAAATCTTTGCAATATCCTTTGTTCACTTCACTTTTAAATTGTTACTTTGCTAACAAAGGTCAAACCGCACATCCCTTTGTCAAAATAAAGAATAATTAAAATCTTCATCAATTACAGCCCCTGGAAACTCCTGCCTCTAGGTAAGAAAAGTTCAATAAATAAACTAAAACTTTCAGCTGTTGGGAACGAACAGATTTGCAAGTACAACCGGGCTACAGATCCAACTGTAGCAGGGCTGTGACAGTCGTTTGCAATGTTGCCATTTATATTAATAAGTTCTTTGACCAAAAGAAAAATGGATTCTTTGCCCTAATACTATCGTTTAAATGATAAATGGTGTTAAAATTACGGACTTTTTTTATTGGGGCTGATTTGACAAAAAGTAATCAAGGTGAAATCAAACATAAGGGCTATGACCACATAGGTAAACTTTGTCATCAAAAACCTCAGTTTTTCTGTTAAATTTGTTTTACTATGCATTATATGTTTCATTCTTAATTTAAAGTTTCTCTGCAGTAGCATACTGTGGAATCTCAATACAGGTCCAAAGTGTGAACTTTTATAAAAAACTATAGATCACATCATCATATGTATTACAAAACTTACAAATAAATAAAATATAGAAAGAAAAAGTGAAATTAAGATGTTTTAGAAGTGTTCTGAAGCTAATGCTAAACGGACAAGAGGCATTAAAGGGTGGGAAATAATTGAAATAAACATGCTTTTATTTCCAAAATTATTTTAGTATGTAAACCCTATAGTATTAAAAGAATAATTAGAATGCTACTTCAGAACAAGAGTACAGTAATTTCACGAATACAAGCCGCAACAATTTGACCAAAATTTTGGTGGAAACCCGGAAGTGCGGCTAATATTCCGGGGCGGCTAATCTATTAACAAAATTCTAAAAGCTGCCAACACGGAAGTAAGAGCCCGCGGCAGCCCCAAGCCAAGCTGGAGCCCGGCCGGCCCCGGCAGAGGTGGGAAAGCCTGGCAGAGGCGGGGCCAGCAGTGTGGGGGGCGGGCGGCTGAGCCTGAGCCAGCAGGGAGGGGGAGCCCGGGAGAACTGGGGCTAGCAGTGCAGGGGAGCATGGCAGAAGCAGGAAGGCCGGCGGGTGGGGCTGCCTGGCAGCGGGGGAAGCCCAGCATAATCGGGGCCAGCAGCGTGGGGGAGTCCGGCGGTGCGGGGGCCTGCAGTGCCGGCCAGGGCGAGGAAACGCGGCGGCGGTGCAGACGGGAGGGGGCGGCCAGCGAGCCTGGTGGCGGCGGCGGCAGCCCTGCCGGCGGGGTGAGCGAAAGCGCCGCTCGCGAAAGCGCCGCCGCGAGCCGCGAAAGCGCCGCCGCGAGCCGCGAAAGCGCCGCTCGCGAAAGCGCCGCCGCTCGCGAAAGCGCCGCCGCGAGCCGCGAAAGCGCCGCCGCGAGCCGCGAAAGCGCCGCCGCGAGCCGTGAAAGCGCCGCCGCTCGCGAAAGCGCCGCCGCGAGCCGCGAAAGCGCCGTTCGCGAAAGCGCCGCCGCGAGCCGCGAAAACGCCGCGGGGCGGGCGCGGCGCGGGGCGGGCGCGGCGCTCGCGAGGCGCGGCGCGGGGCGAGCGAAAGCGGCAGCGGGGCGGACGGCGAGCCCGGCGGCGGCAGCCCTGCCAGCCGGGCGAGCGAACGCGGCAGCGGGGCGGTGCTGACGGGAGAGGGGGGCCAGCGAGCCCGGCGACGGCGACAGCACCACCCGGCCAGCCCCGCCGAGCCGTGGCGCTGAGCTGGGCCAGCCGGCCCCGTCGGCAACCATGAGCGGGCCGAGCCTTCCTGGCCCCGCCCCGAGCCAGTAAAGCCCGCTATGCCGCGATCCTGTTACTAATTGGCCAATTTGTGAAAGCTGCGCACGGATTCTCGCGACGAACAAAAGTGCGGCTAATATTCGGGGTGCGACTTATCTATTGACAAAGACAGCAACATTGTCGAGGCACCGGGGGTGCGGCTTATAATCCGTGCGGCTTGTATTCGTGAAACTACTGTAATTATAGAAATAAACTTTTAGCATCAATAATAATAAATACACATATCTTTATTAACTACTGTATATCCATGTCACTTTTTTTTTTTTCAAACATACTTTTTATTTTAGCATATGCTGCCTTTTTTAAAAAACCTCGAGGCTTTTATGTAATTTTTTCATCACTTCAGTGAAGGAAAATCTCTCTGATTTTTTATTCACAAGTCAGTTTATAACAGTGCGTCCCTGAGGTGTGGTAAAATTCAGTGTGAGCAAATACATTGAGAACAGATCACAGTGTGAACAGGACACCTTAACATTCCAGAGAACTGTTATTGACCAACAAGAGTAAAGCCTGAACTTCAAGTTTTTATTAGTTTAATTTCAGAAATGTAGATCACAGCTGGCAATATTTCACAATTGTTGTGGTAATCCTCTTGCCTAATTTTGTTTTCCTGAAAGTTTGTCATCTAGCCTAAATTGTCCGTCTAGATGCTTTTAACATTAATAGAGGGGAAATATGTACCTTCAGAAGATAATCCTGTGCTGTGATGGGAGACAAGGCTCCTGCATGTGGCTCACGCTTTTGATCTATCAATTTTATATTCAGTGATGTGTAAGAAATTCAGACCCAAATTTAGTTGTTTGTTCACGGTTAACTAAGATCATTCAAGACACTACATGATAGTTGGTACACCATCAGGGAGCTGAGACACAATACCATTCTGAGACACCAAAGCCTACAAGGATATCACAAATGGCACCAGACCCCTGTGAAAGCAGCCCAGTAGTATTCTTGGATATTAATTCAGATGGGATGTCTAATGCATGGATGGTTTAAATTACAGTAATTTCACGATTATAAACCGCACCATTTTGACTAAAATTTTGGTCCCAACCCAAAGTGCGGCTTATAATCAGGTGCGGCTTATATATGGACAAAGAACGAAAAGTTGCTGTTTTAGTTTGGAGGACAGGTGTCAGCTGAGAAAGGCAGGAGCTTCTCTTTGAAATGGAGAATGTAAACCCCCTCTCTTCAAATTATTATAATTTTGAAATCAAGGGGCTTTCAGGCAAAAATATGGGAATTAGGAATAACAGTTCTTTTCTAGGGAAATTAAAATAGAAATGCAGTACTACAAAGAAACAAACTCCAAACCCTGACAAAGTCAGAGTACAACCTGACACCCTGTCAGGCAGGGTGTTGGTAGCAGTCCCATTAAATGGTGATTGCAGTCCCCTTGCAGTGACAGATGTGGCTCAGTTGGAGCAGTGCTCCTGCAGAAGGTGCAGTTTCCCTCTGGAGGTCCAGTGGTGATGTGGAGAAATCCGGTTTTCCTCTGGAGTCCAGTGGAGAAAGGGGCTCCCTTAGTGTCCCAAAACCTCTGTTTTTATATTGGTAAGAAATGTTGGGCTCTTCCCCCTGGCTGGAGCAACTTTCAATGGGATGCAGTAATTTTATCAGTCACGCAGTGGGACTCAATGGGCCATTAGCAGAAAATGACTGGCTGGAGGAAGGATGGGGTGTGAAAAGATAAAGAACAATGCCCTGCCTGGTTTCAATGGATGGCCCATTAGCAGATTATCTGCCATTGAGATAAGGATCACTGCCCCCACCCTCAACAGATGGTAATAGAACAGATACCTTTGATCACACTCTGTATTGTAACATGCGGCTTATAATCAGGTGCGGCTTATATATGGACAAAAACCAAAAAGTTGCTGAAACCCAGAAGTGCGGCTTATAATCGTGAAATTACTGTACCTGCGATGAAGTCCATCCAAGAAGAAAACAAATAAATTATTTACTTTAAAGAAAATGTAGATTGTAAACTAAGTTAATTTGAATTTGAACAAAGTCAGTTGTCATATCTGTTTTCACAATGATCTGCTATTTTATCAACCCTCAGAAATTTAGGACCTGAACTCGCCATCCATCATATACAGGTGCATGACATCTGCTGTGCATAACCGTGACCCAGTCTATGAGTGGGTATTTGCATTCTTAAATGCCTTTATGAATTGTGTGATAAATGCTCAAAACAAGTTTTAGGTACTTCTCACATTCATATCTTTTCCATATAAATATGATTCTAAGCCTACCAAATGTGCCACTACAGAGTCTAACTTCTAATTTGTCCTTTTACAAAGAGATTCTCTGATTCTTATTCTATGAGTTCGACAGCTATTCATTCACTCTTATGCCATTAGTATCTCCAGTTTCACAACTCCAGGATGACCTTAATCTGAAAAAGTTTATTTCTTGAGAAGCTTTTTGTACTCTGGGGTGTACTCTTTTGAAAGGGAGTGAACCACTGACCAGAGAAGGCAAGCTTAAATTAGTGCATATCCTCAGGGCAAACCTCCTGTTCTCAGCACTTGCCTGAAGCCAACACAGTTCTCCTGTTTTACTTAGCGGCGCAAACTAACCCAATTTCCATCCTCGTGTATCTAAACAACATCTAGGCAAAGACAATTTCCTAAACTTAGCATTTAAAACTTTGGTTAATATACATAGGTCTACCACTATGTGACCAGAATGATTTTGGCTTGGGTGCAACATAATTAGTTGATAGTAACAAGCATTGACAATGTTACCTTTTGTGTTTTTACAGTAAACTATTAGCAATTATTTGATACGCACATATACCTGGAAGTAGACTACTGAGAAGTATGATTTTTCTGCTAAGTCTTGTTTGTTTCTTCAAAAGAGTTCCTAGTGTCACAAAATATTTTGGAATATTCTCCTCTGTATCTAAAGGGGGAAAAGTGGAACTAATTATAAACTACTACTTAAAAGTTTAGAGGGATTTTCCAAATCCGATAAGTCACAATATTTTCACATTACCTCTCATCAAAGGCTAGTTATTCAGGATATCTGCATGTCTTTGGAAGCACCTCAGTGTGAACATACAAGATAGTCAAAACATTTAGACCACCAGCTGATGGTCAAGTAGAATACCTTAAAGCATCTAAGACAACCATGGCACATAAAAGGGAGTAAATAAAGTAAATGGGTTCTAGGAAGACGTTCAGCACAAAACACAGGTGTCTTATACCATGACAAGTGAGTAGCTGTCATAGACTGCATAACCTGTGTTGAATCAACTTCTCTAGAAACTTAAGAAGCCTGAACAGAATCCGTACGTAAAATAGGCATTGACACTTTAAGAACTTTGTTTAAATATCAGTAATCTTGAGTTAAATGCCATCCTTCCTTATGCCATCTTAAGGGAAAATGTCAGAAGTTCCTCTGTGGAAAGATTTCTGAAATTCTCTATTATGTGAGCCTGATAAGGGCATCAAGGAACATGAAATTTAAGAAATTAAATATTAAACCATTAAGAATTTTTGCTCACTCACTGAAAATTCATTGGTGTCAAGTACTTAAAAATCTAAATACTAATGTCTGTAGAGGAAATTTCAATGACTTCTCATGTTTTAATATTTTTTTAATTATATGAAATATAAAAATTCAAAATCTCGAACAATATTGAAACATATACTCAGGAAGGAATGATATCGGTCTAACAACAGTGCTCTTTATTTATGTTTTTATTAATCTGAAGGGTGAGGATCTAAGATATATATTTTTAAACTAGTTTTCATTTACTAAAAGAGCAAGAATAAAAATGTGAACAAGCTACAAACTATTCATTTTCTTTTTATTAAACTAGTTTTTCCAATATTAATTGACTCAGGAATTATTCTCTAAATATATTAGTCATGTACCAGTTGAACAATTGATCAAATAGTCTCATCACAAGAAAAATATCAGAATTATACATGTCTACATAAAGTTGATACAGTATCTGCTGCAGGGGGTTTTTTTGGGTTTTTTGGTGGGTTTTTTTTGGTTTTTTTTGTTTTTTTACTTCCACAGAAGTGAATAGCAAGCAGCAATCAAAATATCTCTTGGGACGATGAAGAATCCCAAATGTGCATTGCACAGAAAAGCAATATCCCACTCTCTCCTTGGAGTTCAGCACTGTCAGCCAAAGTTGCATGTTTGAGAGGCAGTTCAATTCTGGGAAGTATTCCAGATTCATTTACAAGAAAATGAATCTCTCTATGACCAACATATGCCAAATAATCTATTGTGCATGGGATAAGGACTATTCTTTCTTTTCATATGTCCCTTTATAAACTCAAATGAACAAATGTACATCATATACAGAGCAAATATCACTAAAATAGTGCAAGAATAATAATGGAACACTTTGGGTTAGAAAGAACATCCAGTTCATCCCCCCTGTCATGGGTTTTCCACTAGACCAGGTTGCTGGAAGCTCCATTCAACCTGAATTTGAACACTTCCAGGGATGGGGAATTCACAGCTTCTCTGGGCAACCTGTACCAGTGTCTCACCACACTAAACATAAAATTATATTCCAGGAGTCTGACCTACATACACCCTCCTTCAGTTTGAAGCCTCCTCATCCTGTCACTGCACGCCCTTGTAAAAAGTCACTCCCCAGCTCCCTTCAGGTACTTGATGGTCTTCCCAGATCCTTCTCTTCTCCAGGCTGAAAAACACCAACTCTCTCAGCTTGTCTTCATAGAAGGGACTTCAATTATCTGGTCATCTTTATGGGCTCCTTTGAACTCACTTCAAGAGATCCACATCCTTCTTATATTGATTTTCTGGGCTGCACCTTCACATTGTTGTGTCAGGTTGAGTCTCTTGTCAACCATGACAAGTTATCCTCCTCTGGGCTACTGTCAATCCATTCTCTGGGCAGCCTGTATTTATGCTTGGGATTGCCTTGACTCGTGTAGTACCTTGCACTTGGCCTTGTTGAACTTTATAATGTTCACACAGATTACAGCATTGAACCTTCTCTCTGAATACATCAGCTGGTAAGTGTCTCATATTTAGAGCAGGGTTGTTTGTGGTTTTTTATTTTTTCCCTCAGTGTCAACCACAATGTACTCTTTTGTTATTAATATATTAAAGGATTTTCCCTGACACTTACAAACTTTTATCACAGGCAAATAATAAAAAAAAGGAACGTGATTGACTGAAAAGAACAGCCCATATTTGATCTAATGGCAGAAGGTTCAGTCTGCTCATATGCTCAATTGCTTCCATAAATTATGTACTAATACTGACCCACTTGAATGGTCACAGTGACTACCACAGCCTCCTTACTTGTCTTGCACCTAATTTCCAGGAACTTGAACATTTTTTTAAATTCTGTACGGTGTACCACCTCAACAATAAAGAATACATATTCCAAACCAATTTTACTCTTCCAGTTCTTGCCTATTTTTCCCAATACATCCTAATTCAACTCACACTGTGCACTTCAACTCCAAATTACTTATCTATTAAAAGTACTGAAAATATTTATTAGGATTCTTCAGCTTTGTTTCTGATGGGAAAAAGACAGTGACTTCAAAGCTATTTTGATGACTTTAGGTATGTGAATTGTCTTTGTTTACTTGTAACTAAAGGCCGAAGTCACAGACCTCTATTTCAAAATTTATGAATGTCATGCCATCATTCCAGCTATTTTTCTTCCAAATTCAGCTATTACTTCTCTCTGTGTCAGAGACAATCTCTTTTGAGGCATGGTCTTTGCAGTACTATAAAAAACAGTAAAACTGTAGCAAACCATTGATTCAGCTGCTTTCTTCTCTGCAACCCACTAAAATCCTCTTAAGGGTTTTATGCTGCTGAAAATCACTATAATACCCAGCTTCCTCCCTTACATTGTTTAGGAAAAGGGAATTTTTAATGACTTTTTAGACTTTTTAGGTGTGATGAGTATTAATCCATTTCACCTTGACTTCTAAATTGGTGAAGAGATAATCAGTCTATGTTCAAGCTATTAATTTTCTTTCCCCATTCTAGGTTTGAAAGCAAAGTCTAGAACTGAAATTAATAAATTTAGATAAAGAAAAGAATCATGATTGTAATTCATCAGTTTTAAGAACATCAAATGTAAATTGCTTATGTGTTATTTCACATGGTATGAAAATGATCAAAGAAAGATATTATAAGTATTGTCTCCTTTCCCGAACAGTTCAAAAGCAAAAGGAAGCAATACAGCATGAGTTAGGCCAAGGTGTGATTACTCATGTGATTTTACTTATCAAAATGTCAAGCATAACCTGAAAACTTCCTGTCAGCCATCCCAAAATGTCATAAAAAGAGAAGTTTGCCAGGCAATGTGGAACCTTTTCCTTTAGACAGAGGTGTGATTTGAGTTCAAGCCTGTGAGCAAAGAAACAGTTTTAACACAAACTTTCAACCAAGATACCCTTTGTGGTATTTGAAAGAATTCTTAATCCTCTGCAGCGTTTCCTCCAGTGCAATATGAAGAGAATATCTAGCTTAAAATGCTGTTACGCAGATCACTTATTTTATGGGACAAAATAATTGTAGGTCTAAGCAAGCAAAATTCCACTAATGTGACAATAACCACACTTTCTTACCCCAACCATGGAATTTATGTTTGCATGGACAAGTTCCTCAGATAAGTAAGTAAGTAAATACATGTTACATTTCATTAGTTCATCGTTCTGTGATACGTTCAGACAAATGCAGTCCAAAACATTGACTCTATTTGCAATGAATATGCAAGATACAGATCAAAGAAATAGAAAATTTTATTTAAAAAAAACTTGCTGTCATTATTTTACATCAGGATTCTTTGCCGTTTATTGTCTTTAAATATTTCTATAAGGAATTCTTATTCTCTTGGTTTACTATGATGATTTCATTTCTTGTATCATGAAATCTGATGATGATACTGAGCCATTTTTCACGAGCTCATTACTTTTTCATGATATTGTTTCTATTACTTGACTGGTTAAATGAAACATTAGAAAAATAAAAATATTAAAGTGTGCTTATGTGTTGACAAATTAACTAGACAGAGGTATTATTGACTATCAAGCTCATCTGCTTACCTTAAATATTTGGAAATTGCCCTAAGCTGTGGTAGACATCTGTGTCATCTTGTTTACACAGTGAAGAGAAATAGCAACATTAACGGGCAGCTCTTCTGACATGCCTTAAGGATATGCAGTCATGGAATCCTAGAATCCTTTTGGTTAGAAAATAATTTTGAGACCATCTAGCACAACTACTAACCCAGAACTGCCAAATCCACCACTAAACCATGTCCCTACATGCCACATCTATGTGTCTGTTAAATACCTCCAGTGACAGTGACTCAAACACTTCCCTGGGCAGCCTGTTCCAGTGCTTGACAACTCTTTTGATGATGAAACCTAAACCTCCCCTGGTGCAACTTGAGCCAATTTCCTCCTGTCCTACTGCTTTTTACCTCGGAGAAGAGACCGACCACCACCTCACTACAACATGCTCTTGGGCAGTTGTAGAAAGCTATAAGATCTCCCCCAAACCTCCTTTTCTCCAGGCTGAACAACCCTCAGCTCCCCCAGACACTCTGCATAAGATCTGTTTATCTCAGATGAATTGTCTTCTAGAATTTCTCTCCACAAATTCAATCTGCAACATATATAAACACACCTATTTAATCCCAATTACACATCGAGCATTCTGTGCTCCAGTTGCTAGTCTAGAAAAGCACATGTGTTTATAGGTTGCATACCCTGTCTGCCAAAGCTATGAGAAAATAGCACTTTTGCATCTGGGTTTTGGATTGTCATGATTAATTCTGTTGCAGGCATCAAGCTTAAAGATGAAGTTGATGATTTGGAAGGACATACCACATTTTATCAAAATGTATATACTCTGAAGTGGTGTAAAAAACCTACGTCAAATTAAGCTCAAAATTTACTGAAATACTTGTTTAACTAAAAAAATTCTGAAATAAATCATTAATACAGAAATTGTCTGGCTTTAGGTGAAATTTGATGTTTGACGAGATTTGTTGATAAGAAGTTGCATTCTGATATAGACTATTCAGAGTGAAGTTGATTAATGGACTACACTAGTCTGACATATCTTTGTCTTTTTGTCTCATTTCTGAAAATCATAAATTCCTAGTCCCTGAAGATTAAAAGCTCAATTACAAATGTTTGTCCTACACTGAAGAACACATACTTCTTTGCAATCTGTACAAGATTGTAGACTGAGAATAGCACACAGTAATAAGTTAGGTTTGTATGGAACAAACACCATAGCTCTTTTGAAGTTTATTATCTGCTTCACAGAACTTTGGAAATAATTCAAGAAATAAATTTCTCTGTTTAGAAAAGCAAGAACCTGTAATGTTCACCAAGAATTTAATTTGAAAACTAGTGTAAATCTTAAGGAATGGTATTTTGGAAAATGCTGTATTTTTTCTATTCCACATTTCTCTCTGAATGTAGAATATACTCATATGTCCTTTATTCCTCTGTGTTTAATGTATTCCTGGCAGTAGATTGTTGCAATACATTCTGTCTCCCTCAGGAACTGCTGTTCCATAAAGAAGTGAAAAAAGACATTAGCTTCTTTCATTCTTCAGATAAGAGAAGAAAACTGACCACTGGAAGTATATTTAGAAGGTAGCCATCAGCTTACTTTCTCATTTTATGAACAGTATCTCACTGGATGCTAAAGGTTTTAATGCTACATGAAATATACAGGAAGAATTAGCATCTAAAACAGCCTGAATCCTATTTTTATTTTGGATTTTTCTAATTGCCAATAACAATTTCAATTATGCAAGAGTATTTCAGGGGAAGTCAACCCATGTATTATTTAAGTGCTGTCCTTATACTGATAAGCAATGGAAGACTGTAGGTTGTTATTTCCCTGACAACACTGGACTGAAGTCGTGATGGCGACTAGCTGACAGTGCAGCAGGGACATGTATAATCAGATGCATAAAGCCTTGAG
This sequence comes from Catharus ustulatus, assembly GCF_009819885.2. Classification (NCBI taxonomy): domain Eukaryota; kingdom Metazoa; phylum Chordata; class Aves; order Passeriformes; family Turdidae; genus Catharus; species Catharus ustulatus. The sequence continues at coordinate 63,525,152 of NC_046222.1, forward strand.
GGATGGCTTGGGCACTCAAGCCCCTCCAATATTTACATTTGGTATTAAGCACTTCAAGTGAAGATAATGATTTTGGCTCATTGCCCTTTCCCAATATTTTGAAACAGTCATGCACCCATGGTCATAATAAAAGCAAAATTAACTCTATTGCAAGGAGAGACAAACAGTTGTAGCTTTAAAAAGGCAATGTCACACTTGAAACAGCTATTTTTACACTATATTTTAAGGAACATATTAATATTTTCAGATTCATCTTCTACTCAAGGGATAGTCAGATAAATTAAGGTGGTCTTTCTGATCTTCCAATAACTCTGCCAAAAGTTGGCAGGAGGCCCTCACTAAAAAAGAAAGTCAAGTTCCACAGTAAGGGTAATGGTAATCACAATTCCACATTTTGGTAGCTTCTAAATTAGCTACTAATGAATAAAAGTGCCATGACTTGGAGTAAAGCAGATTTAATTATCAAGGTTGTGATGGGGTGTTTTAAAAATAATAAGAAACCAGTTGGTCACTGGGTTTTTTCCCTCAGTCTCCACTTATGAGACCCATGGTACAGATAATCCACCACTTTGTGAAGGCTATTAAATTAACTGCTTATCTTAACTTGTGCAAAGTTCTATTCATTAAATAAATTTTAAAATATTCCTCTAAAAGCAGAAATGTGTTTTGCAACTACCCCAAATGTTTTACAGACTGAACTTGAGAAGGAACTGTCACAGCACTAGCACTGGCAAAGTAATGATGTCCTCTGTAACAGAATTTTAATTCATCAGAATAATATGAGGAGACGAATTGTTTAGTTTATAAGTGAGAAGCTGAGTTCCACTAACACTTTTTCCCTTCATAGAGAGAGCTATCAACTCTTTTGTGGAGCTGTAGTCTGGTTTATTGCAGAGATTGGAAAACAAGGTAGAGTTCTGGGAAATGATAAATCATTAACCTTTGAAGTAAAAGAAACAATTGCATAATTTGTATTCCTCTCTAGAAATGTATATCACTGTTTTGACAAACAGCCTGCAAAAACAAATTTTTTAGCTCTGATTTCCGGAATTATGGTCTTTGTGACAAAATGTACCTTCCAATGGTTAAAAAAATAGATGAATGAGTAAATAAAATTATCAGAAAATAGAGAAGCTGAGGGATTACTGGACCAAAAGTGAGGCAAATATAAACTTTTCTATAGTTTACAAATAGTTATTGCAATAAAACTGTGACTGGTATAAAAAGTTCCATATGGTTGATTTATTTTTTAAATGATGTATAATTTGAATGGTGTTTGAAACCTTAAAATTCAGGATAACTGTTTCTAATTATTAAGTGTTGAAGAGCAGTGTTAAAGACTCTGTACAATAAGGGAATCAGCATTTTCTTATGAATCAGTGAGGGAAGGTCAGAATCAGTGATAAAATATTGAAGCAGATAGGTTTCAGATGTCATTTTATGCAGTAGCTCATACATTCGCTCATATACAGAACTAATAATTGTTTATTTTTCTGCTTTAATAAGTCTTGAAAATACTACTGGATCTTCGAAATCACAAAGCCCTGTAAGAGTTGTAAAGGCTTTAATTCTACCCACACAGTTCACAGAACTGAACAAACAACTCCTTTGAAATGACACTGTAGTCTCAACACTACATCCTAAGTCTACCAACACAAGTTTTGTAGGTTAAGCATTAAGATTGATTTCTGTATTCCCCAGATTTTCCATACTGAAGTAAAAGAGGTAGAAGGAGATGGAACAGTTCATTTGTAACTGAATGTGAAGAGACCCCAACGCAGAGATAATTTCATCATTTAAGAGGCGGAAGAGTGTCTGTTCCAAGTTACTTGCCCATTGCTATAACATCTTTCTGTGATGGCTTTACCAGCTTTAGGTAAAAATATGGAAAAAAACCCCAAAGTTAACTACAGGAAAGAATTTTTTTGAAAGGTCAATTACATGAAATTTTAATTGAAATTTTTAAGTTACAAATCAACTGACAGTTGGTTTAAAGCCAAAATCTGATTTCCTAGATTGTGTCAATAGAAACACAATTTAGTTTTGACCAAAGTCAAAGCAATATGTTTCACTAGTTTTTTTTAGAAAAGTATTGCTTAATTACAGAACCAAATATTATCCTTTTCAATTGGAAAGGAAACATCACCATGTTTAAAACAGAAACAAAGAAGTCTTCACTACAAGCCTCTGGCGAGTTCTTGGTTTGATATTTGTTAAATATTTATCTTATGATGAAAAAAGTCTAATTCTAAATATTCGATTTTTTACCTCCATTAACTAAAAAGAGAAGAAAGGTAGTGACAATAGTTGCAGATGTCTACGTTTCTGAAGCTTAGAGTTAAATGAGTTGAAACCTGTCCAAGATGCCCATTTCAGGTAGGGATCATTAGTGATTCATAGATACCCACAGTGTAGACATCTGTGTGCAAGCTAGCTGAGTGACTGCGTAAAACATTACCTACAAACTTGGGCAGAAGGAAACTCCTCTCATATAGACTACAAAATTTAATTTTGTGTACTTACTTGCTAGATACATAGAACAAGGAACAAAGAAAAAGCATATTTTTATCAGATCTCAGACTAAAATTAAGCTTATTTATGCAAGAATATTCTGGTGTTCTTATCAGTGGTTGCAAGAAAACTTCATATTGTGGTAGCTTGCAGTGGGAAAAATACTTCTGGCTTGATCTTTGAATTATTGTGTGTGTGTTTAAAAATATTTTGAACAACTAAGATATTAAAAGCGCTGATTGATGCAAAAGTAAGATGAAGAACTTTGAGCTTGGAATTATTTAGTTACTTTTTTTTGACATTACTAGAAAATTCTAGACATGGTAAATAATTTTGAAATATGAAGACAAATAATTCAATTTCCTGAGCTGACTTGCTGAAGTTTCATTTTGCATATATAAAATAAATTAATAAAAATTGAGCCACAACAGGAACCAAGGTACTCAAAAAAAGAAATATACACAATAATAGGCTTCATTCCTGTAGATTTAAGTTCACTTTTACAAGGTAAGCAATGTAAAATATATTGGATAGGTCCTCTAGAACTGACTGTACAGCCTAATGTTCCATTAATTTCATAAATTACCAGTTAAGCCAGGTTACCACAAAAGTTATGAGAGAAAAACTCAAATTATCTACTTAATCCTATTTACAAATAGCCCTGTCACATAATAACTCTGTTTGGTCTTGGTTTCTTTGCATTTAAAAAGAACCATCACAATAATCCTTTGATTCACTAGACTTTTCAAAAACCCTCTATTGTATTTTATGACTTTATGTTGCACATATTTTCTTATAAGAACTTTTCTTACAAGTTTGTAGAACCCTCCACAATTTTTAAACCCCTTTTGGGATATTGTATATCCTGTCTCAAGTTTATGGGAATATATTTATATATGTCTGCATGAATACATTTCTGTGTGTTTGCATTCACCAACTTACTTCAGTCTGCCAACCACAAAATAATCAACTTGGTCCTTGTTTCACCAAGTGGAATATCATGCTCTTCAAGGTTCAAAGCACTTCAAATCTTTGATCACCCTCGCCAGGACTAGTTTTCCCTCCCATTCCTTTATGCACAGTAAAAATTTTCTTACAGCTGTGCTTTCCTTGCAAATTAATTGAAGGGATGGAGGTGTTCAAGGTACCACAGAAACACATCATTGCAAATTGTATCATTGCTGAGGTGGAAAAGAATGATGAAGTTTTACCTGTCACAAAACATACCCTCTGCAAACTGAGATTAATTTAAACTCGTCATGTATTTCTGCTTTCATTTTTATTTATGCCGTGAAAGGAGCAGCTGATGAATACTTTCTGACTTTTTTTTTCATTAGTACTGAAAAAGGAAAATATTATGGGGAAGAAATGATACACCCTATAAGCAGTCGATCGGCTGTCATTACACTGTGAACTTCTATCCAGAATTCAGATTTTTGTTTAGTAGTTAATTAGTATGGGAATTAGGCCTTGTGTCCTCCCCAGAGGTTTTTTGGGGATAGTGATGAGTTTGGTTTTCCCTTATCCAGCTTATGACCTTGGACAATTTGTGTACTACCATATTACTGAGCATTTAAAATAAACAAATAGAATAAATGCATACAAAAAAAAGCATTTGGAAACAAAGTAAACAAATCATCATTGTTTAGTTGTGTTCACAAGATGGTATTTTTTTAAGGTTAATTTGATATTTCAACAGGAGGCTAAAGTTAAAACACAGGCACATACTGTAGCTGTTAGAGTTCAAGTCAGGATGGTGCTCTCAAACAAACAAGGATATTGGAAATATCCCACCTTCTGTAGCATATTGCAGCAACAGCTGAAAGGTTCATCATGCTGATTTTGGACTGCTGAGGACAAGTGGCTGGGACAAGAAGCCAACGTCTCTCTTCTGTTTATGGTTCTCTTCAGCGTCTGGCAAAAGGAAAAGCAAAATCCTTCCAGAAAAGTTTGAAGGGAGTAGATTTCAGTTTCCACAAAATCTTTGTTGAGAGTGTTCAATTTCTACATAATACAGGCAAAATAAAAGTGTTTGATTCATTCACATTTTATAGATGTGATATATTACTCAATTCATTAAAACTTTTATTCTATATAGGTGAGGCCTAACAATAGCTTCTAAGATCATTAGTCATGCCTAGTTCAAGAGAAACAAAGCAATACATACCTGGATGTGGAAGGCAGGAAGAAGCTTTCCCTGTTTTCTCACTGTGCAATAAATGTGCCATCATTCAATCTCCTTCTGGAATTTCTACCACATATACTCCATGTTCTTGTTATAGAGAAAAATCTTCATCAATTTGTTTACATCTATAGTCATTTGAACCGAATCCAGGCTAGAAGACAAATAGGATAATGCAGAACAACCAGGAAGATACCAATAAGTTATTGGTTATTTAAACAATGACATCAGTAGAATTCTGTTCTAACTTCTGTAAATACATTTGAAAAAAATCCAAAAATTATTTTCCACATTAAGGATGCAGGAATTTTATATTTTTTTAGTGTCATTTCTAGGGCTCTTTGACCACAACATAAAAAGACAGAAGTTCATTACTTTCTAAATCATTCTATTGGCTTTTGCATTTGTCCTTGAAAAATAACCTCGATTTCTTCTCAGTTGAACAAATATTGTAATCACCCTAAAAAATATTGTTACAGGATATTTTAAGGTCTGCAGTGCAAAACTATTTACTTTAGATTTGTAGAAAGCCTTATTTATCACTTGCATGATAAAGATTAAACAAAAAATAGGTAAGTACCTAACAATGTGCTGTGAAAAACATTTTCATAAAACATTTTCATGAAACATTACCATTGTTTTATGAAACTTTTTATCACTTTCATCTGCTCTATGTTTAAACTTAAAACTTTTGATACTTAATTAATATTTTTTTTGAAACTTGTTTTCAGAGTTTACTAGTAGCAATATGTGAGAGAAACTCCCTTTTTTTATATGTGGCCTTCTCAGGACTACAAATCACAAGGATATGCTCAGTTATAACCAATGACAAAAAAGTGGTAGTTGCTCATTGCAGTTACCTACAAAGTCAACTAGACCAATACTGTCTGGTTGCCTTTCTTTTTCTTTTTCTTTTTCTTTTTTTCTTTTTCTTTTTCTTTTTCTTTTTCTTTTTCTTTTTCTTTTTCTTTTTCTTTTTCTTTTTCTTTTTCTTTTTCTTTTTCTTTTTCTTTTTCTTTTTCTTTTTCTTTTTCTTTTTCTTTTTCTTTTTCTTTTTCTTTTTCTTTTTCTTTTTCTTTTTCTCCTTTAGTTTTTTAGTTTCCTATTTCCTTTTTCTTCTTTATTTTTCCTTTTCCTTTTTCGTCTTCTTTTTTTTTCTCTGTTACCTAGGTTAAAACCTTTTTATTTATTTTTTCTTACAAGAGGAAAAACATGACTCTTGTAGCTCAGCCATGAGATGTAAGGACTAAATGTCTGCCTAAGCACATGAGAGAACACACAGAGCTCTGTTTCAGCTGGCTCAGTATCCTACTGTGTCAGTGGTTTAAAGTTAAGGAAAAAAGGAAATGTACCAAAAAAAGATAACGTTAGCTTACAAAGGGAAAGCGTCTCATTCTCACTGAAGTACTGAAAGGAGTAACTGGCAAAAAGTCATAAATAGAGACTCAAACAGTTGCAGTCACTCCTGATCTCCAGTGAAGAAGCACTCATATTTTCATAGCAGGATCATTGCACAAAACTGTGGGTTTACTTTTCGCTAATATTTCTTTAGAACAGAAGATCATTTCCTTATCATTCCCATTATTCTAAAGACCACCACCTTTGATTATACGGTAACTTTTACTTCTGAATACCAGCAAGCACACCAGTTCTTTCAATTCAGCTGGTGTTCTTTCAGAAAGCAGATGTAGGAAGATAGTAAGAATGCTATTTCAAACAGTTGCTGTCTTTAATGTGAGAGGAACCAAGCAATAAAGCCAGCCACTTCACAATATGGGAAAAGTGTTAGCTTCCATCAGCTTATTGCATTACTTTCTTTTGAGCTATTAGGCATTTGTAAACATAAGTTCATTATCATATTAGACACTAAGTAACCCAAACAATCCAGTTATTCTCAGCCCTACTGCATAAATTCTACATGATCTATTTACTCATATGTCATCTACTTTCCCTACTGTGGCAAATACTTTAAACTTTTTCTCCAGTAAGTTGTCATGCTATTGACTCATGACAATACCATCATGTTTCACTTCTATGTTTGCAACTCTACCTGCAGCTGAAGTAGTAAAAGTGGTAGTTGAGCTTTCAAACTCATACTTAAAATTACATCTTTGCAAATATAAAATTATTGCAGTTATGTGTCATGGATTTATGACACATAAAAACTCATTATTTTTTCAGCATAGCTTTGTGCATAGGATATACTTGCTACTGCAACTCCATTGGATTAGGAATATGATTCAGTAGTAATAAGACTACAAGTAGACACTTGCAATGAGATTACAAGAAGAATTTAACTGAAGGATGACCAAAGAAACTGTGCCAACCTTTTTCTCCTGAAATGAATGGTAGACACTTCTGTACTTCCCTTGAACTGCAGAGTTGACTGTCAGGCTGGTAAGCTGACAATGCCTCTGAACAGCCTGTTGAACAGGAAATAAATGACTAAGAAAATGGCAGTGTTTAAGAGAAATATGTGCATGTCCACCACTGGTCAGGGTGAATTCACAAATCATTGCTCCATGGGATCTATGAATGATTAAATCAAACCTTAGTAGTGTAGGAGGTAGCAGTTTTATTCAATAGCCAACAATATTTATCCTCTTCTACTACATATTGAGTTGATCTTCTGTTTCAAAACTCTTTTAGCAGATGTAAATCAGCTTTTCACTACACCCAGCAGGAAGGACAGCTACACTAGAACATTCAATATTATGTGATTTTCCTTATTTTTTCATTTCATGAAACTAATTAAAGGATGAATTTATTTCTTCAAGATATAAAACCTAAAACATTTATATGCCTCACCTTGTCTGCTCAAAAATTGACATGTCTGTAGAAAAGACAGATGGTGGCAAGTGAGGAAGAATGCACATATATGTATGCAATGCATGTACTGAAGGAAAAAAAAAAAAGCACCACCCAGAGCTTTGAATTACAACCTGATCAGGTTTCAGCTCTGAAATATGAACTTGTTCACTAGAGGCATGACAGAGTTTCACCTGAAATCTAATTTTAAAAAAAATTCCTTCTTCCCAAGTAAAGAGCAAGCTTGCATTATGGTGAGAACATCCAATAATTTTTAGTAGAAATCAGAAATACACTAGGAGTGGAAAAAGGTAGTCTTTTCCCAATTTCAAAGATCTGTTCAATAAGTTAGAATTGTTAGGTATAGGATACTTAGAAAAAACAATGTAATAGAAAACCACCAAGTTAATTGTAAAAACATTTCTCTTCCCCCATTAATAATATCAGAGTATTGCATATAAAAGGTTTTGTTTTGTTTTTTGGGGTTTTTTTGGTGGTTTTCTGGTTTTTGTTTTTATTTGTTTGAGCTTTTTTTTTTGTTGTTTAGGACGTTTGTTTTTATTTGGTTTTTTTCTTTTTGAGAGGTTTTAATTTGCTTGTTTGATTGTTTTCTGGCCTAAAAGATGGCATATAAAAGTGTCAAGAATGAGGAATTGCAACTTGTGCCAATTTCCCAAAATACTGATCAGGGAACACATGGAGAAAATCCCAATGAAGTCATGAAGCTAACTCATAAAGAAACAGAAACAGTTGCAAGGAACACAGATTACAAAAATCCAAAGTGTCAAAATATAGGACTTTGTGTGTTTTATCGTTAGCGACAACTGGAAAACAAGAACCACAACATGTAAGCAAGGACGGTAACTGTGACAGGAAGGATATAGTTTCACACACCTTCTTTTACTGTTTCCAATGAAGACTGCTGGGATGGTTTTCTCGGCTAGAGAAAGGAAATTTTTGGGGCCAAAGTGAAAACAAGCAGGAAAATTTGGCATGACCAGTATGGTCTTGGCTAAACGAAGCTTATGCACTGCAAAGAGAAAGGTTCAGGACTTTTTCAATAAAACAGCAAAGGACCATGAACCATGTTTTCATAGGCTGCATCTGAATGCCTCATTACTCCTTTGTTACAATAGCAGCTCTTTCCCACCAAGAAAAGCAATCTCAAAACTACTAATTTTAGTGCCAATTCAACCATCACTTATATTTACTTGGAAAATTTCTTTTGAAGATTTAGAATTTTCTGACAAAAGACGCATTTTGAAAAGAAAAAAGCCACATCCAGCTCTGCATTTCTAGTACCTCTACTACTTTCTGTGGGTATATAGTACCAATTCTTTTTCATTCTCAGCTAGAGCTTTTTCTGCCCCAAAATAATTGTTTTATATCTGCAGTTTCAATCTGTCAACAAATTTGATAATAAAATAAAATGAATAAAAACAATTATTAGCTCAATTTTCTATATTATTCTATCAGTGTGCTGTGTAGAGGAGAGGACAAATGTGATATTCATACTCTCACACAGATGTGTATATAAGATCACTGAAAAAATATTACTATCTGTTTTCCATGTTGATGTTGATGACGAATATTGATAATAATAATATCCAAATATCTTTAAGCCAGGGATGTTTAGTTAATTTCCACTTCCCTTGTACTTGTTTCTTTTTTAAGTCTTTATTTCTTCTACATGAATCTGCAATGTTCCTTTAAAATGATAGTTACTACAAATATTATCTCAACTATCTTTCCTTAGGTCCATGATTGAACTTTTGCCTAATTTCCTGGTCACTGATGGAGCCGTGGTTCTGTGTTCAGGAAGAAATCTAGGAGGAGGGGGAAGGTGCTGTTCATGTTCTTTTGCAGAATTTGTGAGTTTTTGCCTCTGGCATTCAGGTTAGACTGTCCCTTCTGATTACAGTCTGCTGCAACACTCCTGAGGATGGGACTGCACATTTCAAAAAGCAGAGAAAATGAATGTTACTTCAAATTACTTCTTCACTTCCTGAGTTAAATATATGCTAGAATAATGAAGAAATCCAAACTAAACACCTTTTCATTTTAACGCTAATTTGATATGCCTAAATAGTACAGGGAATATAAAATATCATTAAATGCAGATAAACAAGAGTCCTTTCCTTCCATAATTATAAAAATGTTTTTTAAAAACCTCTAAGAATGTGATTTCTTTATTTTTACTAAGAATTTTATGTAATTTCTTTCACTGGATGCTGAAGGTCTTAATGATCTGGAGTGATTTTTCTCTTAACAATCCTCCTCAGAAAAACCTGTACTTTGCTGCTATCCCTCCTAGTATATGGCCCAATATGTGGGCTGCCTGGAATCTACATTCCAAAGGAGAGCTACATTCTAGTCTGTACTATTTGAAGTAATTTATTAGCCAATTAGAAGAACTAGTCATCATCTTTTCATAGTGTTCGTAGACACAAAGAAAACCCAGTCTGACTTTAAAAAGCTTTTTCAGGTCACAGAGCAGAATCCACTTCTGAAGAAATACATATTTCCTCCATGTACAGTAATTTCACGATTACAAGTCACACCGTTTTGACTAAAATTTTGTTCCCACTCTGGAAATGCGGTTTACACTCAGGAGTGGCTAATATGTGAATAGTTTTCTGACATTTCCAACCCCGGAAGTGCAAATCGAGGTGCTGAGCCGAGCACCGGCCAGTAAAACCCGGGACTGAGTGATTGTTACAAATTGTTACTCTGTTTTGCTGCGGGTGGAGCCGAGCTCCATGCTGGCAGCATGGGGCGGGGAGGCCGGGGAGCTCCCTCCTTCAGGCAGCACAGCTCAGGGGAGAGACGGGGCGTCTCTCCTGCTGGCCCTACAGCTCGGGGGGAGGCAGGGGGCTCCCGTCCCTACCTGCTGCCTCCGCCGTGGATGCCAGCGGGCTCCATCCCTGCCTCCCACCTGCGCCGCGGGTGCTGATGGGCTCCGTGCCCCGCCACCACCGCGGGGCAGCACTGAGCCGGGCCACTTGGCCCCTTCAGCAACCCCGAGCGGGTCGAGCCCTCTCAGCCCAAACTGAGCAAGTAAGCACCCCGATCCCGCGATTCTGTTACTATTTGGCAACTTTGTTGCAGCAGGTCCTCGCTGCAAACAACAGAGTAGCTTATAACTGGGCGCGGTTTGTGTATGAACAAAGAACAAAATGTTGCCAATACCCAGAGATGCGGCTCATAGTCAGTGCGGTTTGTAATCGTGAAATTACTGTAGTCCATCAAAAAAATTTTCCCTGATCATAAGAATCTTTTCAGTACAGAGTTTTAAAGAAAAATAACAATATTCTTGACTGGTCACTTTAAAAATAAACACATTATCAACAGCAAATGCAGATATGATAAATATCAAACAGAAGAGTAAATTTAAGTATCTCATTATCTGTAATGAATTTTGCTGATTTTTTTAACCCTTTCCCAGCCCAGTCTGAAGTGCCCATTAGGCTGCTGTGATAGGTTAAACACTGTTTGAGTATGATACAAACCACTAGAGAAACTTCCCATTAACCATATATTGAACATTAAAAAAAAAAAATCTGCTTAATGTCATGTCTAAGTGATAAATATCACCTTACATCTACTCAAGGGAACTACAGATGAGCCCTTGAAGAGGACTTGTCTCATGCTTGCTTAAAGCAGAGCATGAATCCCATTCTAACTTTCTTTGCATGATACTTATATTATAGATTATGGGGGCAGTCTGTTTTATTTTAATAATTTTTCATTTTTAAAATATTAAATTTTTAACTTCTTCGCTAGAATTTAAAATGAAAATCAGAATAATACTCACCCCATTTAGCTGCTAAAATGTAATATCAAGGGAGTTTTGAAAATGTTATAAATACTGTGTAAAATAGCCTTAATGAACATTATTTTTTCAGTTTATTTCACTAACTTTCCCCCTTTTTAAGTTTCAACCTCCAACAATTGGGAATATGAAACCAAATATTTTCCCAAAAGTTGTTCAACATTAATCAGGTGACTGTGAGAAATATGCAGTTTGGCTTCATTCACTTTTCCCATTCTCTCTTAACCAGAAAAATGCAGAAACTGTGAGCTTGGTGTGAAGTTTCTCACTCAGGAGTACACGAGAGTTAGGCTTTCAGTTATTTAGTGGTTCAGCAGACCACTCTACAATACTAGAAGAGAAGTGAGAAAGTGCAGATTTTAGTGGACAGCACAACTCCAGCAACTTAATTTTGTGACGTTGGGTTACAGTGCAATTTGTAATTTCTTAAGATATTTTTTTAAAATATGTTTTAAATATGTAACGGCTTTAAAAGAATACTTAGAATATTGTACAAATATAGCAGTATCCTAATTGATACGTTTTTGTTTAAATTGTGGTTTTTTTCATAGAATGTAAACTGACTAAAACATTTTGCAAGTGTATTTTCTTATAACTGTTTACCAATTCTTTTGTACAACCTCCTACTCCCCCTTTGAGAGATAAGAATAAGCACAGAGAAAAAAGGGAATAGACAAGCTTTCTGTTGTGAATTCTTACTCACTTGCCTCAGTCTTCATTTTTTGTAAACTTGTTGTTATTTCAGTGTTTTCATCTACAATACCACCAGTTTAACCTGTTGGATTGAGATGTTTGCATTAGTATGGTTGATTTGTCAATAATGATAAAACTGAGAGGTTTTCTGGAATGTGTTTTGTGGAAGAGCTTTTTGACAGATTTTTTTCCAAAACTGCTATTTTGGAAAATATTTTTCTAATCATGAAACATAAAATAATCTACCCCTTATTAGCTTTTAAATGAGGGAAATTGAGATGGATTATTTTCATTGAAATATATAACACACATATCATTAGATTGGAAGATAGCATCATGGCAAGGCATTTAATTATAGTATATATTACTATAGTAATTATAGTATTATAATAAAGCATAAAAAAGTGCAAAATTCCAGCACTTTTTTCCTTTTTTTTTTTTTTTTAAGGAAATGTATATCAATTTTACTTGTAAATTAAAAATATTTTAGCTCTGATTTTATGGATGAATAGTAAAAATTTATTTATGACACAGTGGTTGTACTTTCCTCCTTTATCTATGTGAAACTCAAAACCATGAAAAAAGCCACAGACAGTTCTAAGAGGAATGAATCACATTCACCTAATTATTAAAATTTTTTAACTAATGGACATCACAGTATATTAGTAATTTAATTTTTGTTTCAATTTCCTAACTTGATGCCAAATGCTCTTAGTAAGCATGGTATGAGCAGAATATAAACTCACACTCCTTGTTTGTGCTTTATGGATTTGAGCACTTTGTCTCTATATATGACTCACTGTGCCTTACAACGCAGACAAGGATTTTTATGCAGCTGAAGGATTATATTTAATTATTAATTTATTATTAACATGTGTCAAAAGAATACTATATCTGTGAGGGCCCAGGTCTGGAAGAACTATATAGTAGATGAATTCTTGGTCTTTGTAATGCTCTGGTCTAACTGGACATCTGGGTTCTTAAAAAGTAGAAAGATATTTGTTCGTTGCTGAGTGCAGTGGAAGCTCAGCTACATGCTAAACCTTAATCTTGTGTCTAAAGAAAGGAGAGGGGGAAAAATGCATAGCCAGAGAAAGAAATGAGGTATGCTTCTACGATCACAGGATCTGTGACAGTGCTACAAGCACAGGGTGCTCCCTTCCCAGTCTTTTTGTAGAATCACAAAATGAGTAAGGTTGGAAGGGACCACTGGAGTTCATTTAGTCCAACCTCCCCTGTTCACACAGTATGCCCTGGAGTATGTTACTCAGGATTTTGCTAGAGGGGCTTTGAATATTTTCCAAGAAGGGGACTATAAGTTTTCTAGGCAGCCCTACTAACTAAAAAAGGTTCTTTACAGCCTGGTCTGTAAAGTATTTTATGGGAAGGAGATGCCCTAAAAGGATAGAAAAGTAACAGAAAAGAGAGTTTAATAGTAAAAGACCAAGTTGTACCAAAGGAAAAAATTCTCTAATGAAGTATAGACTTTATAATATTCTACAAAGAGAGCAAACAAATTGAGTTATTCAAAGATTTTCTGTGAATGGTAAGAATTACAGCAAATTTAGCTCCATATTTTTTCTTAGAGTGCCATGGTGTTTTAAATTAATAATACTATATATACTAAAGAGCTAATGGGAATATAAGAAAAATAAAAATAGGAATGTAAAATAGATAATTTTCTTAATGAGATATGAAGAAAATAAGGAATTTTCTTCCTTAAACTACTGCAGAATATTGGGATGTATCCTTTTAACATAATTTGTTTCGTTATTTATCACATTTGTTCCTGCCCTGCTTAATCATATCTGTTCATAATAGATCTGTTCATACACCTTCCTTTGTGATGAGTCATGCAAGACTGGTGCTGAATGTCCTGTATTCTTTGTTTCTGTGGAGCTGTTGTAACGCAAGCTGGCTTTTTGCATCATTATTTTCTTACTTCACAGCGTGAAATAAATGGCATAACGTAATGTGCTTAGCCAGCGAGTAGTATGTCTAAAAAAATAATAAACACTGGAGGAAGCAAAATTATTTCTTTTCCAATAGACTTGTTGTTATCAGACAACTGGAACTACCACAAGTTGACTTGTGTTTGCTGCCAACTCATCTTCACCACCTGAAGCAAGTATGTTTATCCTGTAATCCTCCTTCCAGGGTTTCAGCTGTCTGTAATCCAAATTCTGGTTTGGACACAGTACAGCTGTCTAACTCCAGCTTAGACTCTGATAAGACAGAGATGAGAAAAAGCAGAAAGGAATCAAACAAGGTAGAGCAGTGCAAAATAACAGAAGCAAAATCACAGATGAAGATGAGACCTTTTAGATAGTAATAGCAAATATTTAGATTATAATAATAGCATCTCAAAGATTTAAAATAAAAAACTCTGGACTGGAAACTGTTAAAATCCTAAGGGAGTCAAAAGAGCATCTCACCCACAAAATGGACCAATCTATTTAAAACCACTGGCTTCTTCACCAAAAAGGACTGCAGTGTCTCATCACAAGGATTAGAGGATAGGATCAACACTTAGCCTAACAGCTTGTTTGTCCTGCCTGCTTCACCTGTATCAGTTGGTAAATAAGTGTTTTATACTTGTACTTGGTAAACATACTCGTTCTGGTATCTGTGTGGGTACACTTGATGGAAAAGACGTGACAGAATAAGAGAAGGGAACACAAAAATAAAACCTATGCTTTTGTTAGTGTGATTCTTAATGGTGGCTTATGGTGGCTGATAAGGTTAAAGATATTTTCTCATATTTTGGAATGTTTCTTAATATATGTATTACAATTCATAATCTTAAACAAACACTCTCAGTACTGTGATGTACTGTGTGTGTAGCCTTACACAGTTTACTGTGAAAATGCAAGGTTTTTCTTTTTTTTTTTTTTTTTCCCTAATATTAGTGGTTTGTGTACACAGGTTTTAGTATTCTTCTGTGTACCAGAAAAAAAAAAAAAGGCAAATTCTATTCTACCAGTGTAACACCTATATTAACACCAGTGTGGTTTGGTAGCCTCCAAGGGATTAAATGGTGAACTCTGACAGGCAGAAAGAGGATGTGTTCTATGACTTGGAACTTTGAATTCATTGGTTTATAAATGGCATACATTCCACAAGCATGAAATACAAGCATGTGTTTCAGCTGCATAAATACTTAATTCTGTACAGCTGTATTAGACTGTTTCACTAGGAAGCAGTCCTTGATATGTTACTCTTTTGTGGTTCATGTAAAATGTTTTCTTCTTTCATGTCTTGTTTCACTGAAGTTATAATGAGTGTGTGATAAATTAGGTAAAAATAAAATAGGAGAGTTGCAATAGATGAGGAGGAAAGACAATCTGGTCTGGAGTTACTGCAAGTCACTTACAGCAACTATCAGAATGCTGCTTTCTAGGGGGTAAAATCTGCCATTTTCCCAGTAGTCATGGAAAATACAAATCTTGTTTTGACGCACTGCTTTATTTTCACTCCTTGCAAACAAAAGATGTTGCTTAATTCTCCATAGGAAACAGAAATCATGGCATCATAAACATTTGCTTTCGTTAAAGAAATAAAAACAGTTCATACCCCTCAGCTGGGGAAGCATATTATAAACCAAATTGAACTGTGGTTGATTTGACATCACCTGAAACTCATGTAAGACTGCAGTAGAACTACCTGGGCAATAGAGAAATAATCCATGAATGTGTTTTTTTAACTCTTTCTGCATTGTATTTTTATTTTGTCTGGTCAATTCTGTTAACATCATAATACTACATTAGGAAGTTCTGGAGATTTAGGGTCTGCAACTAAAACTCTGTCTACCTAACACAGGTATCTGTCAGAAATAATTGAAATTAGGAAAGATAAGTTAAGTAGGTATTCAATTAGAGACCAGAAATTTTCTTCATTATTTTGTGTCATCAGCCATAAAACCAAAAAAGTCTAATCCTGGATTATCTTTGCACTATAAACATCTTACAATGAAATCTATGCTGCTAGAAGATCACTATACAGTGAACAACACAGATTCACTGGGTAGGTAGTGTTAGGATGTCACTGCAAGCAAACCAGCTCCACATTTCTCGACTTGATATAGATTGTGAAAAATAAGTAAAGCTCAAAGATCTGAAGTATTAAGTATTTAATTACTTTTCACGCTGTCTTGTATTTTTGGGTCCAGACTGATAGTAACTTTCCTAGGAATTTCTTGAAATTTGCAGAAATAAATAAAATATATAAATGTCATTGTTTTGAAGGAAAATGTAGTTTTGCGTGTGAGATGAGTATTAGGATAAAATTTCAACCATGACACAGTGACTTTATTCACTCTTTGGAAAAAAAAAAAAGGTTCAGACATCAAAGTTATTTCTGGCACTGCAACTAATACTGCATTGCTTAAAGAGAATAGTTTTGTTTATTTCATTCTACTTTCTTCACTTTTCTGCCATGCTTCTATTTCTTCTGTGAATATGTAAGAGGAAAGTGAAATATGTTTTCTGACTCTTCCTGCTCCACCTCTTCAACCCTTTCCTCACCAATCCTATGCCATGTGAACACATTAGATGTCTTTATTTACACTTGCTAATCCCTTACTCTCTGTGGTTTTTAAATACCTACAAGTGACACATGAGTTTAAGAGGCTATAAGTATTTCTCTAGTCCATTATTTTAAGACCAATTTTCATTGCATTTCTTCCTTTCTAAAAATGTCAAAAATTAGATAGTCACTAGGTTCAAAGGAAAGCAAGCATCTCTAGCATAGCGCATAATTGCGTGTCAGAGCAGCTAGTAATCTTCAGAAAGTGAATTTAGAGACTAGGCGATTAATCTTTCAACTTTTGATTGATGTGCCATATACAATGCATCCATGAAATGTACTTCCCTAGTACACTCTGTTGTACCTGGTGTACTCTGACATTTCCTTCAAGAACATGGATGTTCATTTGAAAAGTACTGACGGAAGTAGAATTGCAGCCTTCAGGTTTAGATTGGTGATGGGTGAGATTCAGAAGATTTGAAATTTTTCTTTGATTGAGATGAGCATCTAAATGTTCATAGGCTTAGATGAAGCTTATTAGGACTACACAAGCCCCTTGCATCTGAAAAACTGGGGCAGAAATGTGGAAAGAGGATTTCTTGTCAGATTTTTTTAGCAATCTCAGTCTTAGAAGAAAATGCCATGAGAACAGCTTTTCACAATATTTTGGCACCTTTTTTTCCAGTCCCAGACGTAATATGGCACTGAAAGAAGACAGATAAGTATAACCCTTGCCTGAACTAAAAAAGAAAATTCTTTAAGTTTTATAAATGAGACTATTTTTTTGCCAGTCTCTGAGGATATTCTTTACCTCTTTTGAACTCATTCTCCTCTCTTTAGCCAGGCTCTGGAGAGAAAGGATGCACACGTATTAGCCATTTAATTAAGTGAAAGACATTCATTCCTTTAGTCCTTGAGTAAACTCATCTTTTAATGTGATGAACAGCTACAGCTTTATCCTGCAGTTATTTCTTTAACAGCATGTGACAGTGTCAGTGGGACAGACATGTTTTTCTCAAACAACTACACCGCCATAAACATTTACGCTAAAATGTCAAGGAGACATTTGATTTTCAATATTTTTAATGTTCCACTCCAATTGCTAAGTCAAAAACAGAAAACAATGAATATTTCACTCAGCTCTTCTTCACCCAGATCTAGTTACTTTTCAGTCAAATAAAAATAATTAAAAATAAAAAACAATGTTTTGAATTTCAGAATATTCTCACAATATTATTAACTTTCATTAAGTTTTAGGGACTGTGCACTTCCCATTGGATCATATTCTAAGAAGAAGGACTTAATTCAAAACTCCACAAGTCACAGGTTTCCAGCAAGTGTCTTCCTGTGATCTGTATGATTTCTTTATTTACCTGGACCATCGCATTTCTGCTCTTTAATGCCTCTTGTATGCTCCCAAATGCAACCCTGTAACAATTATTATGAATATTAAAATATAATGTAATAACACAGAAGTTATAGGAAATAATAAATTGATTTCAAAGTTGTTTATTAAGGACAGAGAGATAAGTTAAATAATAGTTTATGTTCAAAGAAAAATTTGATCTGCAATATTGAAAGATAAAAACCTACCATTTAGTTTAGGAACTATTTTTTTTTGTCTTAACATCTAATTAATGGTTTCAGTTATTACAATTTGACATGTAAATAGTATTGATTACCCTGCCATGTGAACAGATTAGAAAAATCCCATCATTTTACATTAGTTTACTTAATTTCTATTTAATTTTATGAGCCACATAATACTAATTGTTGTCAAATATGAAGATTATTAATGAAGATATTGTTACGCTTTTTATCTAGAATATTGTGTGTTAAATTCACATCCACTGCATGATAGCAGATTTTATGCCCCTGTCTGGGAAAGAATATATGCAACATACTGTGACATCTGCATCTTAGAAGAGCTCATAGTGACATCTGAAAAAAGAGAGATGTGTTCTTTTAGTAAATGAGGATCTACTTCCCTTTGAGAAAATATGAATTCGTTGCAACGAAAGAATCCCCTAAAAGAGATTTACCTTATTTACACAAGTAAAGGAAACCTGTATTTCCAAACACACAAAACATTGTCAAAAACGCTAATTTGTTTTAATAAACCTGGGTTTTTTAAGTTGTTTTCTCTCGCTGTAATAAATTCTTCATCAACCAGAGTGTATATATCGTATGTTGAAAATCTGGGGTTTGAGGTTTTTCCTTTTGACTGAGGAAGAGGTCTTGCCATGCTGAATAATCACATAATCTATCAAAAGTATGGTGTTTGCTTCCCATATATAGCCTATTCTTATCTATGTATGTATTTATACATTTCTTCTTTCTTCTACTGAAGCAAAGAAGCTATGTATATTCTCTGACTATTAAACTAAATGAACATAACTTTTCCTTGGTCATACTTCAGTGTAGACAATAAGTAGTAAAAAAAGGAGAAAGAAGGTATTGAGTGACTCTATATGAGACTGAGAAGAAATTAATATAATTCTTCAGACAATCAGAAAATTATAATTCCTCATTATGATTAATAAAAAATCCTTTATTATATTTTATGATCAGGAAATTAAAATCCATGTATATTTATTTCTTTTTATTTTTTCCCTTTATTTATGACTGATTTTAGAAATCAGACATACACATGGAATAAAAACACAATTGTAAAAAAGAAAGACACAAGTACGGCTATAGGCTTACAAAGTAGACAGATTCAGTACTTGTGGCCATGGTGTAGAAGCAGGCATTTTTCTCACCAAGTGAAAATTATGACAGTGATGGAAAATTTGTGATTTTTTAAACAAATACAAAAAGAATACATGGTAAATCTTTTATTAGTTAAGATAGGAATGGTCATTAACTGGTCCTTCAGGCAATCTTAACCATTTCCTAAAAATCTGCAAATATTTCAAAAGTAATTATCAGTGAGAAAAATTTTCATAATTGTAACATACTATCTAAAATTTGATTCATAGTATAAGAGGAATAGTTGAGCAATATACTGTCAAGTTTTAATAAAAATTACAGTAATTTCACGACCATAAGGCACACCGGACTATAAGGCGCACCCCCCGGGAGCCGGCAAATTTCGCAACTTTGTAGATCATATAAGGCGCACCGGACTATAAGGCTTACTTTTTTTTTGCCATGAGGATCTGTACCATGCGCAACGAAGTAACTAATTAGTAAGAGAATCCCGAGATCGCAGAGTTTACTGGCATGTGCTCAAGTTGGAAACATTTTAACAGATTGATATAGCCTTTAAATGCAGTCCCAAGCGCCCTCACCGTGCGCGGGGCCCAGCACTCCCACCCGGGGCTTGGGGCGGCGGTGGTTCGGGGCGGCTCGGAGCGGTTGAGGCTTGCCGTGGCACAGAGCAGTTGAGGCGTGCCGTAGCACGGAGCAGGCGCGGCTTGGAGCGGCTCAGAGCAGGCGCAGCTCGGAGCAACCGGGGCTAGAGGTGGCATGGAGCAAGCGTGGCACATGGCAACATGGAGTGGTCAGGGCTTGCCACGGCACGGAGCGGCAGCGGCTCGGAGCAGGTGCAGCTCGGAGCGGCCAGGGCTCGCGGCTTCTGCAGCAGCCCACTCCCTCCCTCCCTGCGCTGTTCTGGTAGCCCTGTGCAGCTCCGGGAGCCCCGTGCACCCCCGGGCTTTTCCCCGTGCCGGCGCAGCCCCGATGCCGCTTCCGGGCAGGTTCTGCTCGGCTCAGAACTGTTGTGGGTTTGCACTTTCGGGTTGGCGAATTTTGCAACTTTGTACATTATATAAGGCACAGCGGACTATAAGGGGCACTTCTGGGTTCGGGGGAAAATTTTAGTCAAAAGTGTGCGCCTTATAGTCGTGAAATTACAATAGAAAGGGGTGGAGGTGGGAAAGAAAGGAAGAAAAAAATGCAGCTTCCACACTAATGTTCAGATATCTTGCACATTTTAGTAAAACTCACAGATCCTCACAAAAACAGTTTTTAGAATAATTTCTCAAGAGATACGTAATGAGATCAGCCCAAAAGCTAATTGCCACATAGAAGAGAAAGGAGCAAAAAAACCCAAGAAAATATGTCGTGAAGTAATTGGATAAAAAAAAAAAATCAGCATTGTTAGTTCACAGTTGTTTCCTTCTTAAACATGCTAATACAACTTCAGAAACCATCTAATTTGATTGCTGAGCAAAATCTAAGACCACTGCTAATACCTTACATGCAGACACCTGATTTCTTTGGGAAGATCATACAGAATAAAGAAAATAAGATGTAAGAAATGCAAACCCATAGAAAAGATAGAAAATTTCCAGGATAAGTAAGGGGGAAAAAAAGGTAAAGGATTTGGAGAAAACTGCTATTACAGTAATTTCACGATTATAAGCCGCACCATTTTGACTAAAATTTTGGTCCGAACCCAAAGTGCGGCTTATAATCAGGTGCGGCTTATATATGGACAAAGAACGAAAAGTTGCTGTTTTAGTTTGGAGGACAGGTGTCTGCTGAGAAAGGCAGGAGTTTCTCTTTGAAATGGAGAATGCAAACCCCCTCTCTCCAAATTATTATAATTTTGAAATCAAGGGGCTTTCAGGCAAAAATATGGGAATTAGGAATAACAGTTCTTTCTAGGGAAATTAAAATAGAAATACAGTACTACAAAGAAACAAACTCCAAACCCTGACACAGTCAGAGTACAACCTGACACCGTCAGGCAGGGTGTTGGTAGCAGTCCCATTAAATGGTGATTGCAGTCCCCTTGCAGTGACAGATGTGGCTCAGTTGAAGCAGTGCTCCTGTACAAGGTGCAGTTTCCCTCTGGAGGTCCAGTGGTGATGTGGAGAAATCCGGTTTTCCTCTGGAGTCCAGTGGAGAAAGGGGTTACCTTATTGTCCCAAAACCTCTGTTTTTATCTTGCTAAGAAATGTTGGGCTCTTCCCCCTGGCTGGAGCAACTTTCAATGGGATGCAGTAATTTTATCAGTCACGCAGTGGGACTCAATGGGCCATTAGCAGACAATGACTGGCTGGAGGAAGGATGGGGTGTGAAAAGATAAAGAACAATGCCTTGCCTGGTTTCAATGGATGGTCCATTAGCAAATTATCTGCCATTGAGATAAGGATCACTGTCCCCACCCTCAACAGATGGTGATAGAACAGATACCTTTTATCACACTCTGTATTGTAACATGCGGCTTATAATCAGGTGCGGCTTATGTATGGACAAAAACCAAAAAGTTGCTGAAACCCAGAAGTGCGGCTTATAATCAGTGCGGCTTATAATCGTGAAATTACTGTACTTTTACTCATGAGTACCTTAATGATAGTATGTGAGACAAGAACACTATAATTGAAGATTATCGCAGTTTCATTCTATCTCTAAACTGCATTGTTCTGAATTGTCCGATTTCAAACTATGCTTTTTTTTTAAAATTTCATTTATTGTGATTTTTCTTTCCTAATGTTTAAGTAGTATTTCCCTTGGTTCCATTTGGTTCATTCCATTTTTCCTGTCTTTATTCGCTTCTAAAAAGATTCTGACTCTCTCTTCCCCAATGAGGTAGATGAGTAGATTAATGGAGAAAAAGTAATTGTCAAAAAACATAGGATACAAACTTTAGAATAGAGTAGCAAATACAGTCAGCTGACAATATAGTGTGAATTAGTATGAAATTACTAATACTTAAGGAATAACAAATTTCAATTGATTATGACTTTCAATTGTTAAGTATAAATTGGATGAGACAAGAGGAGGAGAAAGGAAACTTGTAATGCCTAAAAGAAAATATGAAAATAAAAAATGAAAACACAAGCACAAGCCAGCATGAAGTTTGTGAAAAAGGGAGTGAAAATTCTCCAATTTCCAGACCACCATAATGTTTACAAAACTTTTTCAATCATACCAGACATAATAGTCAGGAAAAAAAAAAAAAAGAAATGATGAAAGTATCCTGGTTTTCTTGCAGTCTTGGAAAAAAACTGCTTAAAATGGCTGCTGAATAAGTTAAATGAGTTAACTGGTTTCTGATTTTTTCTCAGATCCTTTAAGATTTTGGGTTAGTTGTGTATTCTTCCATTCCTTGTATATATATATACATATATATTGTGTATGAATTTTAAGAAAACCTTGGTTCATATATTGATTTTACTTTCTGGATTATGATTCATCCAACTTCAAAGTTATTATCTTGGGTCTCTAAAATTTCTGAAATGTCATGCCAAGTTTTGGAAAAAAGTGCATCCATAATCCCATATCAGACACAGTCTCGTGTGTACTACTCTGCAAGAAAATTGAATGGTGGTAATTTAACCAACTCTCAAAATAAACATATCTAAAAGTAATAATAACTTAAAACAGTTAAATAGAAAATAAATTTTTGTTCTTGCTTTGTTCAATTTTTATCATCACCTGCCTTTTGCTTTTCTGCTGAAATAAAACTGCTTCTAACTTTGATAGCTTATTTTCATGTTTTAACAGATGGCTGATAAAAGCTTATGCAACTCAGACATCTCACCTAACCATTAATCTTCATTTCAGAGCAAGTGCTGAATATTAGTTGACACAATTCTCTGGGGACTTTTTGAAAGAAAATCCTAGATACCTCCTCTCCTTTAACTATAAAATTAACCTTTATTTATCCTACTGTAACTTTACTTTTTAAAACAAAGTAGATGAGGAAGGACAATGAAACAATTTGGACATTTTTTTCTCAATTAATTATTTTTTTCTCTACAAAAAGAAGTGTTTCACAGTTCATGTTTCTACAGCCTAAGCTCAAAGCTCACTAACTAACAGATCATTAGTGATGACCTTTTCCTTAAATTTCCTGCTATGTACAATGTAAAATTTCTCCACAGAAATCTGAAACCCATTTAGCATCATGGATAAACAACTCACAGAAGACTGATAGATCTTGTACCAAACATGCAGGTCTATATCTGTAAGAAGAAGGCAGCAAGATAATAGGTACAGGAAAATACTTTTTTTCAGAAATCCAAAGTCCGGTGTTGAGATTAATGAATGTTAAGGCTAGAGAAGTAGATCTTCCAGAAACTCAGCATTTCAGTTCATGGTTAAACAGGTTTCTGGTTTTCATCAAAAAGTAAATGTCACTCTCAGAACACAGAGGTAAACCAGATTCAGTTCTTGGTCCCTTTTGCAGTGTTCTCGAGGAATAATCGTTCTACTACTTTTTCATAGGTTTCTTATTAGTTCCTCTTCAGATGTTTTGCCACAGTCTGTGTGCATCATAGAAAAATGTTCTAGATGGCCCTTAATGATAGAATCCATAGAAATAATATTGAAAAAATGAAAAGGTTCTAGCACATTTGATCTGACTGAGGCCTAGAATGAGAAAACATAGCCACAAAATTATATATTGCCATGTTTTTTATTTCTTCTTTTTCTTGTCTGGAATAGTTTCTGTAGACATCCTTTTACTGTGGAGAGTGAAAAAAAGACACTGATGAAGGTGGAGTACTCTATTTGATAGTAGATGTTCCAAAGCTGGGAGAAAGCAATCTAATCTTTGGAGTAACTGCTCATTTCTAAATATATCTTCTTATTACTTATAAAAAGAACAATAGTAAAAATTAAACCATTCTATTTTTTTCTTGAAAAGTATCTTTTAAATATTAATGAAACATGAAGCTTGTTTAGTGGTATTTCTAAAGCCTTATAAACTCATGGAATCAGAGAAAAAGAAAAAAAAAATACTTGCAGTCTGTTGGTGGGTTGTGCTTTTTTTCCTACGATCTTGTTTTTGCCATTATTGTAGACTCATTTCATCTTGCGGACATATGCAACAGTAAATAAAATAAAATAAAATAAAATAAAATAAAATAAAATTTGCAGTCAATTTTATGAAATTTGAAAGATGGTAGCTTGATAATTTTCAGAAAACATTTTTGTTAGCAAAACAACTAGAATGACTATCCCTTTCCAGTTTGGAAAATCTAAAGTATTAACATACTGTAATTTGTAAAAATATGAATTTGTTACTAAAGCTAAATATTAGTGCTCTACATAAAACTCATTGTGATAATTTCTCCATTAAAGGTATATGTAGGTTTATGAAGGTGTGGTGATGAGAAAGAAATTTGTTTTTTACTAGATACTGCTCAGAAGGCACTGTTGTTTCAATAGACTATGATACCCATAACCTGACTTATGCTCCCGTCCATGACCTGAATGGGGAGTGATGTGCATCTCACAGTCTGTAGGTTTAAATGCACCACATTCGCAAAATAGCTGTGTTATGACAACTCTCAAAGATGAGTAAATTAATTCTCTGTTTTGTTAATGTTTTAATACTCATGTAGAACTTAAATCTAACACATTACATGACTGCTTGTCTAAAAATCATGTTGTATTGTTCTGCAATATAAAACTGTCATTTAAGAACATATTTGGTTTTAAACAGATTTTTACTTCCTTTTAAAATGAAATGTGAAGAAAATATTATTGAATAGACCAAGTAAAGACTAATACTATGCATTTTGGTAACCTAATTATTTTTGTTTAATTATGCTGGTTTCTTGCAAACTTGTTCTTATGCTTGTAAACTTTCAAATTATCAAGGGACCCAAACTAGCATTTCCTGAATTCAGATGAATGTCAACCATTGTTTAAAACTACAGAGGCATTTAACAGATCAGCCACTGTGTGGATAAGAATAAGTAGGTCCTATCTGTTTGCGAGACAGATGAGTAAAAAATGAATTAATCTACTTCTCTGAATGGCTGTCCTTTAGCAGAATCTGATTAGTGTACTTGGTCAGTTAAATAAGTGATGGGTAATTTTATCAGCTTGCATATTGGTATTCATGAAAATCAAAAACAAGACTAGGGAATCAACTTTGTGCTAGCTATTTTGTCCTGGGCAAATAGAACAACTGAGTCTAAAGAGAATAAACACTCCTTGCTGATTAATGTCAAGGGTGTGACTGATTTTTTGTATTTTACCATTTATAACTTAAACTGTGGCTCTTTACTTAAATTGTCAACTAAAATCAGCAATGAAATGAAAATGTGCATTTTATATGTGGATGTATATACTTATATAAAAAGATTGTTAAAGAAAATTTTAAAATACATAACATTTATTTATAATGTACAATTTTATTTTTCTAGGTATGCACAGTAAATGCAAATGCTTCTGTTTCTTGCAATTACAATTCCCTATCTGAAATCTGGAAAAAAAGTTGAGGTACAAGCACGGTTTTGTTACACATATTCAGTACTATCGCCAGACTATTTGTCAATTTACAGAACAGTAAGGCCATGAGTTATGATCAAGGGGTAGATATTCAGTATTCACTAAGAAATGCAGGATCAGCATTTTCCAGGAAAATGTAAATATCTCTCAACACCTGACATTCAGGCAATTTGCATTTGAATTTTATCTTCAAGTAGGATGTTCTAGATGACTAGTATTATGTATACATATACACACATGTATATATATATATATATGTATGAAAATATATGTCTATGTCCAAAAACAAAGTTTTCTGCAGCAGGATACTGTCCTTTTTTTATTTTTTTTTTTTTTTTTTAACAGAACAAGCTTCTGACTTTGTTTGCAGTAATTAGTATCTAAAAACCAATATAAACAAAAAGTTTCTAGATATGGTTTTTATGACCAATATCTGGAGATAGAGCCAATGTTAGTAAATAAGTGCAAACCCTTGGTAAATATATAGAAAATGGAGCTTTATTTTCCCCCCAATCCATAGTAATAAATACTTTTGTAATTACTAGTGTTCTTCATCTTCTTCCAGAGTTATATGTAGCTTGTTGGGGGCATTTTCTGGTCTAGTAGAGCAAATTTTGTCTGTCTTTTCCACAAAAAACCCCTTATTTTTCATCCATTCTTAGTTAAAGGTAAAGTGCAATTCAGCCTTATAAAAATCTCCAACCTAATAAGTACCATATCAGGAGTGTGCATCTAATAGAGTAGTTTTCTATTTTCCAAATTCTAACTGCCTTGGACCTTAGCTGATAAATTCTATTCTATGTACTTATTTGCTATGCTATTAATATTAAATGAAAAGATTGATTGATTGATTGATTGATTGACTATAAGAACAAAGGAAAATAATTTGGTATCAATCAATAAGAAATGTCTGTATGACTAGAGTAATTAAAGCTCCACTTAAAGAAATATTATAAAAGTACGCTGAACATGGGGAAAATTAGGGAAGACTCCATAGTAATTGCTGGGATCAGTTGATGGGCTGAACCTGTCCTCTCATTCATAGTGACAATAAGAAGCACACTGTGTGTGTAACGAATACAGTAATTTCACGAATACAAGCCGCACCAATTTGACCAAAATTTTGGTGGAAACCCGGAAGTGCGGCCAATATTCCGGGGTGGCTAATATATGAACAATATTCTAAAAGCTGCCAACACGGAAGTGAGAGCCCGCGGCAGCCCCAAGCCAAGCTGGAGCCCGGCTGGCCCCGGTTGAGGTGGGAAAGCCTGGCAGAGGCGGGGCCAGCAGTGTGGGGGGCGGGTGGCAGAGCCTGGGCCAGCAGGGCGGGGCAGGGGGGGCGGCAGAGCCCGGGCCAGCAGGGCGGGGGAGCCCGGGAGAACTGGGGCTAGCAGTGCAGGGGAGCATGGCAGAAGCAGGAAGCCTGGCGGGTGGGGCTGCCTGGTAGCGAGGGAAACCCAGCAGAATCGGGGCCAGCAGCGTGGGGGAGCCTGGCGGTGCGGGGGCCTGCAGTGCCTGCCAGGGCGAGCAAACGCGGCGGCGGTGCAGACGGAAGGGGGCGGCCGGTGAGCCTGGCAGCGGCTGCCCCACCGGCAGGGAGAGCAAACGCGGCGCGGGGCGGCCAGGGCGAGCCTGGCGGTGGTGGCAACCCTGCCGGCTGGGCGAGCAAAAGCGACAGCGGGGCGACCGGCGTGCCTGGCAGTGGCGGCGGCGGCTGGCCCACCGGCAGGGCGAGCAAACGCGGCAGCGAGGTGGTGCTGACGGGAGAGGGGGGACAGCGAGCCCGGCGGCAGCACCACCCGACCAGCCCCGCCGAACCATGGCGCTGAGCTGAGCCACCCAGCCCCGTCGGCAACCATGAGCGGGCCAAGCCTGCCTGGCCCTGCCCCGTGCCATTAAACCCCGCTATGCCGCGATCCTGTTACTAATTGGCCAATTTGTGAAAGCTGCACACGGATTCTCGCTATGAACGAAAGTGCGGCTAATATTCGGGGTGCGGCTTATTTATTGACAAAGACAACAACATTGTCGACACACCAGAAGTGCGGCTTATACTCCGTGCGGCTTGTATTCGTGAAACTACTGTACTTTTATTGGGGATTGGAGTTTGTCTGTGCATTGCTTTGAATATTTTTCTGCAGATAGATATCATCACAAACAATCCTTGAACTTTAAACTGTCACAGTTTTGTATTAAGAAAAACTGTTATTCTCTAAATTTGGTATGAGCCTTTCACGGGCTCTGGCACTTGTTGGCAGAGGGGAACATATTCGAATAAAGTGGGAAGACCAGGTGAGGGATCTCCTCTTGATGTCTGTCCCTGAATAAACCAGTCAAACCCCTCTCCAATCCAACAGAATTGCTCAGTGAAGAGTCCCCATAACAGGATGCTGACGGACTGGTTGGGTACAAGGATTTTGGTTTTTCTGGGGCACTACCAGACAAAGCGAATAGTAAGGGTCAAGGGAATCTCCCCAGAGTAAGGGTTGAGGAATCTCCTCTATTCTTGTGACAATCAGCAAACTGGAGTGTCAGTTTTCATGCAATGTATGTGAAGTTGTAAATAAATATGTATGATTAATAAAATTGCGATCATATTGTCAGGGTCCAAAGAACACTCAAAGTCTCTACAATCTCTTTCTTGTCTTGTCAGGAAATTTTCCTAATCTTCACTTCAAAATGTTGCAAATTTTGAAAATGCTACTGAATGCTTTCTGAATGCTACTGAAAATGAATTAAAAATGCTTACAAAATATTGTGCATTTAATCAGATTAGAAGTTAAGGATGTCTTTTTTAACCTTTCTTCTGACCCCACAGCAAAACACAGAAATTTTTTCAGAAGATTTTTTTCACAAGTCTGAGGGTTGCAGTTTCAAAATCGCTGTCCTTTATCTTAGTTAATGTTTTAAGTTTGCTTGTGGACAAACACTCTCAGCATAAACACCATCACAATTGGCAGTCTTGATGACTGCCTCAGCGGGACAGCTAGAGAGTTAATGGACATGAAAGCTGAAGTGGTTCAAGTTGAAAAGCACAGATCTATCCTGTTGGTAGAACACTTCAGTTTTTTCATACTGCTACAGATGGAATTTTTTATTAGGGTTACAGGCATTAGCTTTTTCCTTGGTTTTGTCTTAACCAGAGAAAATAAGCAATTGTAGGAACAGGAAATGACTTTTCTGGCTATTGTTTTTCTGTGGTAAATTATATATTTCTAACGTAATTGCTAAACCTTAAAGTGTTTTTGAATGATAGCCTATGGCATACAATATGATAGATTTGGATAATAAGATGCTGTGTTAACTTCTTTTATATACCACAAATCTCACATAGTCAGAACTTTAAAAGTAGATATAAAATGTAACATAAAATGAACAAGAACATTTTAGAAAGAAGTAATTTGATGTAGCTTTCCATGTCACAGTAGGTCTGAACATAAGCCTTCCCTGTGCAACCCAGAGCTTTAAGCAGAAAAGCTTGATGTGTGTGGGGGGCAGCTGAAGGCAAATCATATAGTGCCTGAGGCAATCAGCAGTATCTCTGAATCCTCTTGGATATTTCTGAAAATGCAGTAATTCAAAAGTGTGTTATGGAGACTTACATGGAGTTTACTCCAGTTAGAAGAGTAAAAATTGGTGTTACCTCACTTCTGCATGTAATTCAGAATTGTATTTGTCACCCAACAGACACACGAATTATTCAAAACAATCTCATGCCTCAGATGAAATACCCAGGAAAGAAAAATATTTATCATCTCACTTACTTCTACGCCAGAGGACAGCTCATAAACATTACTGACTAGGAAGGCTCTTAGCATTGCATTTCTTCTCCACTGAGGGTTCACAAAATTAGTCAAGTAGGTTTTTCTTTTGTGCAACATAAGACTGGCCACTGAAATTGCTTTTAGAAATGAACAGGATGATGAATAAGAGAGATTTTGCACCTTCTTTCCTCCTTTTCTTCCTTCTTCCTTCTTTTCTTCCTTCTTTTCTTCCTTCTTTTCTTCCTTCTTTTCTTCCTTCCTTCCTTCCTTCCTTCCTTCCTTCCTTCCTTCCTTCCTTCCTTCCTTCCTTCCTTCCTTCCTTCCTTCCTTCCTTCCTTCCTTCCTTCCTTCCTTCCTTCCTTCCTTCCTCCCTCCCTCCCTCCCTCCCTCCCTCCCTCCCTCAAACCACATCTACCCAGGACCATCCTGTCCAGCTCCTGGAGACCAGCCCAGTGGCTCCATGCCTTGGAGGAATGCAAATAGACCTGTCAGACCTGATGCTGCTTCTATGAGATGTTTTTTAATTGAGAGAATATTGTTATAGGGAAATTACAAATTTTAATTTAAATTATACATTTTGTTTCTTGGTCTTTTACTCATTTGGTACTTAAGCTAAATTATAAAAGGAGAGAGGGGTAAAGGGATAAAAACCAGAAAGGAAATATGAAGGAAACCAAGAAAACCAAAGGAAGGAAAAGCTCTTATATTCCATACCAGGTCCTGCTGTAATCAGCTGTATTTTTAGAACAGAATCCCATTGGCTTCCAGTACTATCTCATCAAGGTAAACAGCAGAAGGGAAGAATTCAGGGTAAGAAGTAAGGTTTAATCACTAGAAAACTAGAATGCAATAAAAACATTCAGTTTTCCCAAACAGAAAGAAGATATCAGGATATTTGTAAATAAGATTGTAATTAACATTACAAGTGGTTATTCAAAAGCGTTTTCAGAAGTCTATGAGACATTATAGTTGTACAGGAATTTATTTATTCTGAGTATGTTGTACACTGTTTCTTTAATAATATTCATGATCAAAATAAAAGAGCATCTAAAACATATATACATATATATAAACTCTACTTTTTTGGCATTTTGTACTTTTGGGATCTGTCATAACTTGTTAAAAATGGTGAAAGTATTTTAAATATGATGGTGGTGTATCTTCCTCCTCTAAAAATTACAACATGAATCAACCTCCCCTACCTTTCAGCTAAAACCTAAAACAGAACTAAAAGTCTTGCTGCAGAAGAACAAACACAATTAATGGGCTGAAGACAGAGAATCATAGACTTATAGAAACAATTGTGTTGGGAAAGATCTGTAAGATCATTGAGACCAACCAATATGTATTCTGTCACAGCTCATGGTCACATCAAAAGAATAGAGAAAACTTTTTCCAGAAAATCATAATTTTGCCAGAAATGGATATAAATGAATATTGCATCTATGAAAAATAGATTGTTATATTCAATTACACAGAAAGGTTTTCAAATCCAAGGTTTTTTCCTTAGATGTTTAAGTAATACTAAGATTACCATTAGTCAGATAGAAAACCCATAATAATTGGTCCTGGTCTCTGATGTCAAGGATGTAAGTCCTCACTGTAATTTTAGAGTTTGTTTCTGATATTTTAAAAGCCTTTATGGACCTAATAATCTTTGCATGATAAGAAATTATTAGAAGTTGAGCAGTACTGATTAAGAACTTCAATAGTCTTAATAAAATTAAATGGTTTTAATGTATTTGTAATTTGTATGATTTCCTAAGGCTTGTTCTTGCTATACTCACTCCTTCTTAATAAAAAGACCGAGCTGTCATACTTACACAATCTATTCAAATTGGATTACTAGTAAACTGTGGTCAAATGCAATCCTACAATTGCTCAAAAGATCAGAAGGAAACTATGCTATATATTGTTTACAAAAATCAAATACAGAAAGAAGTAGTATGACGTTTGGAAACACACTCTGAGAAATGGTTTATCTTTACTGAGGAGACTATTTTTGCCAACTTTTACAATAATAAATAATAAAAAAAGATTCACAAAAGAAAAATTCAAGTTTTCACACCAAGTCTTAGAGATTTCAGTATTGGTGTTTTATCTTTTCTATTATGAAATGCCAGAATCTAATTTTCCTTTTCCTATTCCAAGTTAGATCCAGATCTAACTGTAAGGAATTTTTCTAGGGAAGATAAATTTTGAATATAAAGTTCAGCTTGCAGGACTTCAGGCCAAGTGAGACAATAAAGAACTCAAAACCTTCAGATTCCAGAGTGTTATGGGGAAATATCAAGAAACTTTAATAACTACTGGCAGAGTCATTTGATCTTTATTATAGTAAAGTCTTTTAAGTAGTGGCTCTTCCTAAGTATGTATTTGTACCAGGTTTACACGATAGATCCCTTTCATTATTGATGTTTGAATAAATTTTTGCAATGCAATAAACAAACAAATAATAGCAAATGAGGAATGTACAGGGAGCAAAACCCTGAGCAGTTATTTTTAATCATGTGATAATCTAAAAATTGTTTTTTTAAACAATGCTATAATATTCAGGAAATGTGAAAAAACCACTTAAAAGCTGATGGGATTCTCAAGGGTGAATTGTATGCAAGTATTCTGTTTGCTGTGGGAGAATCTATCAAAGACTGTGCAAGCATATTTAAACTTGCAAGGTGAAAAATGACAGTATTCTGTGCAAATGAGCTTGCAGTCCTTAAATTCAGTTTTAACGGTTGGATGTAATTGAACTCTATTTTCTATATTTTAGTTGCACTGCTGATGATCCTCAATGACCACTTCTGGCATAGATTAGGTTTCCTGTAAAAGATGAGCATCTGAAATTAAGTCAGCAAAATCAAATGCTGCAATTTGGTTTTATCTCATTATTAAAGACATAACAAGGATTATATTGCATGCTATTATTGCTTTATGTCATGTTATAGAACATTATGTTCCATCAGTGCATGGGTAATCTCCATCAGGAAAGCACATAGTAATGGTAATGCGCAGCTGGGCAAATGACTAGCTTTGGGAATTTCTTGAAGGCCAAAACTGTACAAAGAAATTTTTTGACAGTTGAAAAAATACAACAGAAATGTTCAAGTATGTTTAGCAACAATTTTCCTCATTTTCCCTTTTTTTTTTTTTTAATTTTAAAGGGAAACAGAACTGACTCAAACCTTGGATTTGATTTTTATACTAGGAAATTTTTTTTATGGACACTTGAAATACAAAACTGATACAATGCTTTATCTGATTACTCAGATCTTTCTCTTAAGTTTTTTGAAATGTCCCCTTGCCAACACATTGTCATGTCAGGATACTATTAAATCACTGAAGGAAACCATGCATACTGGGCAAAAAGATATATGGAAGGGAAAGACAAAGGGAAATTTAAGATAAAATGAATAAAAATAAAGATGAGTTTGAGAGATATGCATAACTGAGACACTGAATCCTGCAAAGAAAATTAAGTCAAAAGATCATCTCTGACAAGGAAATATTTGACATGCAATATACTATGTTTTATAAATTGTGGTTGTCTATAGGGATAGAAAGTTAGATATTCCTTTGGTGAGAGTTGCCCTGTTAGAAATTAAACGGTGTATTTTTCAGCTGAAAAAATTTTCACTTATCCTGTGAAAAGCTGCACAGCTTGACATTCAAATTTTAGGTTTGTAGTGATTTAACTCTCATTTGATGAGGACAACTTAACCTGAAGAGTTTATAGAATTGTTTGGGGGTTTTTTTCTCATTGGAATTATCCAAAAATAGCATAAAGAAAACAAATTGCATATATTAATAAGCCACCAGTATTCAAGTCTCTCAGAAGTGTGACTAGGAACTAGGAATAACAAATGGCATTGTTCGGGCATGCATATTTTACCCTCTTATTTAGTACACTGGGCTTAATTTATGCATTAAAATTAGATAATTTGTGCTCCCTGAATTACCTAAGTCTTGTCACTCCAGGAGTGACAGTCAAAAGCCAGATGGGGTGACACAGACTTAGCTGAGCCAAGCCTATATGTTGCAAAAAGAAATGTGCAGTTGGCTACAACCTGGAAGAGAATTTCATCCTAACTACTCTTCCTGTTTGTTATGGCTATTAGCAGATTCTTGAAAATAGACCCTAAGAAACATGTTAGCACTTAAAGAATTGTCAAGAGCCCTGTTACTTTAAAAAAATGTTCATGAACTCTGATTTTTCTACTGATATAACAGAAACAGAGATTAGTAAAACTTTGTAAGAATTTTATTACATTGTATCATAAAAGACAAGAAAGAGAGCTACCCGAAAGTAATTTCAAGCAAATAATTAAAAAAGATAGCGTGAAATGGTCCTAGGTCACAGAGGTCCGTAATATCAGCAAACTTGGGGTCCATAGCAAGATTAAAATTTAGATAGATTTTTGCTACAGAAAGGACAGCAAGTGAGAAAAAGGTGGAGCTGTTCAGGAATCATCCCACCAGTCAGATCTGCCCCTGATCAAAACTGCCTGAAGCAGAGAAATAAACCTCTATGATACAAGATTGTGTCTGACTTGCTCTTTCTTTGAGAAGGGGCATCCTGAAGGGGGCAGTGGACAGAATAAAACTCCTGTAACAAATCAGCCTATTTATTTATTTATTTGTTTTAATCCTTGGAAAATAAGATAAAGAATAAAATTACTAAATTTTTAGTAAGAGTCAGTTGAAATGCAACAGCTCTCAGGTTGCTAAAAGAAAAAAGTGAATCCAACCAGTAGAGCCGAAAATAAATCGCTAGCATAGCTGAAGATTGTTTTTTTTAAGTTAATTTTTCTGTGTGAGGGAAGTTAAAACCAGCTACTTGAGGGGTTTCATTCATTGAGCTGAACAAGTTCACAGGCGCAAATATCTCTGTAATACAACAACATCAGAAGCTTACTTGGGGAATTAGGAAGTCAGAAACTTGGCTCCCTATTACTGCCTCCAGTAAAATTAGTGTCAAAGATTAATTTAAAAAAAAATGCACTTCCCAATTTATTTCAACTCAAAGATAAAACTTAATCAGATTTTTAGTGAAAAGAATAGAGAACAATGTTTTGTGGGGTTTTGTTTTTTTTTCTTTTTTTTGTTTGTTTTATATTGTTTTTCTTTACATCGAACACTTTTTTGTTGATTTTCTTGCATCTAGGGAGACATTTTCTTGATCCTGACTGTGTGAATATTCTTGAAAATAAGATTTTAAATAACAAAACAAAGCACATTCCCAAAAATACTGAATGTTGGGGCTTTGTTTTTTTATTTTGTTTTGTTTTGTTTTGTTATTTTGTTTTGTTTTGTTTTGATTTGTTTTGAGGAGACATTATTTTTTTCCTGATATAAATAAGTCTATATATATTTGAAACACTTCATTTTCACTTTGTAAAAAAATACACTTTTCAGGAGGGGTTTTATTCAGACATTTTCATGAACTTCTGGTCTGAAGTATAGTTGTAGTTCACAAAACAAGAGAAGAAATTATCTCTGCCACCTTCTCCCTGCACCCCACTCCCCCCCAAAAAAAAACCTGATTTTTTTTCCCCATTTCAACTGATGTAGCCTAAATTTGATTTGGTAATAGTAAGAGAAAAAGACTGAAAAATAATGCAAGTTATTTCAGGCCTGCAGCAGCCAAAATAACAGCTTTTCATACAGTAACAGTATGTGCATTAAAATAGCCTGACTCATCATCTTCAAAGGGACTAGCTGTAAAGAATGACAGAGTAAATTGTAAGTTTCATAATAAATACAATTTTATGTTTCTTAAAATGTTATTTAGATTACAGTAATTTCATGATTATAAACCTCATCATTTTGACAAAAATTTTGGCCCGAACCCGGAAGTGTGGCTTATAATCAGGTGCAACCAATATATGAATGAAGTTCAGAAATTTGCCAGCCTGGAAGTGCGAGCTCGCAGCAGCCCCGAGCCGACCCAGAGCCCTCCCAGCCCTGGCGACGGGGCAGCAACGGCGCTCCCCGGCCCCGACAGTGGGGCAGAGGCAAGCCAAGCCCGCACGGCCCCAAGCCAAGCCAGTAAACCCCACGATCCCACGATTGTTACTAATTGGCAACTTTGTGAAAGATGCACGCAGATCCTCACTGCGAGCCAAAGTGCGGTTTATAATCCAGTGCGGTTTATATAAGGATAAAGAATGAAAAGTTGCCCACACCCGGACGTGCGGCTTATAATCAGGTCCAGCTTCTAATCGTGAAATTACTGTACTATATGCTAAGAATTCTACTTCATGTCTTGATGAATATGAACCAGTTACCATATTTGGAAAACCAGTACTAAATCTCATAGTGATTGAAAGTTGTAAAATTGTACTGTTTTCTTGATACCACAGATAATCTGCTTTATAATAATTTATTAATTTAAGTATTTATGTTAGTCTTTTATTTTAAATCAAAAAGAAAAGATCTTTGCTAAATGAAAAGTTCTTTGTGTCATAATTAAAAAACATTTTGATGTGAATAAAGAAAGTTATATGACTCGTTATGTGAAAATGTATGTGCATGCATAAGAAAAAATCTATAATAATTGCCAAAACATTCTAGCAATAAATATATTTTGCCATTTTAAATATTAAAATAGTTTTTAAAAGACGTACAAAACTAGTAGCAGTTGAAAAATTTTTCTTGCTATTTAGAAACCTCTCATGAACAAAGGCAGCCAAATCATGTAGCTTTCTTGGGGTAAATAATTGGCAGTGCTGAGTGTACTCTAGAAGCAAGATAATAATTAATATGCCTGAACATCACAAAGTTAAAATCATGACATCCTCTTACTTGAACTAAAGGAATAGGCTCATTAATTTACAAGATTTGTAGTCTGATTAAATTTGCAGCCCAGATGGTTGGTGGGCATGGGAACTCATTCTCAAGGGATGAGGGTCTCCAAAGAAAACTTAGTGTCTGTGAAGAATTTAAATATCACAATGTACAGATAGGCATGTACAGATAGGCACATGTATTTAAATATCACATGTACAGATAGGTACACTTCTTCATGTCTTTCTGTACGGAGAAACAGGTAGGTTTTTCAGTAACTGCAAAATATGTTTCAATTCACATTTCAATAATATTAGTATTG
The DNA here is from genome assembly GCF_009819885.2 of Catharus ustulatus. Taxonomy (NCBI): domain Eukaryota; kingdom Metazoa; phylum Chordata; class Aves; order Passeriformes; family Turdidae; genus Catharus; species Catharus ustulatus. The sequence continues at coordinate 63,561,769 of NC_046222.1, forward strand.
AATCATATTCCAGGTCCTGTGATATAATGTACGGATGCCTTAAGTTTTAGCTTTTATATTTTTCAGATTCTGTACTGCCTTAGTGCGTGAACTGAACTTCATATAAAGTGTTAGCAAGTTGTCTTCGCATTTTAGTTAGACAAAACAATCCTTTCCCAACCTGAGAACCAAGGACATCACTGCATCTTTGAGCCCAAAAAGTATAAACAACAGTGAATTGATGAGAGCAGTCTGGGAGGATGGGACTTCACTGAAGCGGTAATTGGACAATTGACCCCAATATGTAAATGAACCAAAACTTTAAAAAGTGTGAAAACTCATGATCATCTTGTATCCATCTTGGGCAGAGCCACAATCAGGCTCTTGTACGACCCAAGGTGTATCCTTTGAAGTCCTTTTAATAAATACCTACTTTATTCCTTTAACACTGTCTAGCCTCTGTTCCAGGTAGCCTCTCACAAGCATCAGTTCAGTGTAATGTTTCATTCCTTCTTTTTTCCCCCTGTTTTCTACTCCTAACTGTGAGACAGGACATAAAACACAAATAAGTGTGCAGGACTTAGTTTTTGTGGTTCCTGTCAGCCCATTTCTCCAGGCGGTTGTGGTCCCTCTGGATGGCAGCATGACTCTACAGTGTATCAGCCACTCCTCTCCTCCCAAACTTGCTGGAGGGTACAGCCTACACCTTCATCCAGATCTTGGGACAATGTGTTTAATGAAAATTTTAAGCAATTGAACAAAGTTTTGTTTTTTCTTTTATTTCCCAAAAAGCAATTTCTTTTTAGATATTTGGTTTAAGATATACAAAAGAATTAAAAAAAAAAAAAAAAGGGAATTTAAGTTAGGGGGAGTTTTGCTTGCTTATTTCACAATGTTACAAATTCACTATTATGCTAAGAGAAACAGACCCTATTACTCATGCCATGCAGAAATCAGTGTGGAGCAATTCATAGCGTTCCATGATGGCATGGTGTATTCACTCTTCTACTTCAGGGCAGTGGATAACCCACCCCCAAAACAAAAATACTAGAGTAATTTTCATCATAACTCAACCTATTTCTACATTTGACTAGAGATCATAGTGTTGAAAATATCTGTAAAAAGAAAAGAAAATCTGATGATTTAAGATGTTTTTCTGCTGCATTTTAGGGTGTTTATCATCATTATGGGAAATGAAGAGCTGGGAAGTACAGATGATAGTCAGAAAAAAGAAATAATGGGAAGTGAGACCTATCTAAAAAGAATCTAAGGGGGAAGGAAAATGGTCCCTGCACTTAGAGAAAAGCAGGTTTGAAAAAGTAGATGAAATAGGTGAGAAGAAACAAAGAATTATGGAAGGAGATGACATAGTATCAGCAAGAGATGTAAGTAGGTATGTGATGGTTAGTTTCTGATCCCAAGAGAAGATGGAAAAGGGAACTTCAATGACCTTTGCTTCCTGCAAGGGCAGCTAATGGAATGCTGGAAAGTTGTTCTCCAAGATCAAAACTAGATTTTTGATTTGATGTGCCTTTTCTTGAGACCAAAATAACATTCCAGATTTGCTTCTTTGTGAGTAAAACTGGGTACATGAACATTTTTCATAATCTTAGTAAGGTAGGCTAGTCAAATAATAGGACTGGTGTCTTCATTACGATCATTCATTCTGTGCGAAGGTGAAGTGAAACCAATTTATCTAAAACTTCAACCTTCTAACCTTTTCCAAACTGAATATTAAACTGTAGACAAATTTAACACTCATCTATTCTCCATATATAGCTCTAATAATTTTGCCATCTTCAATGAGATATGCAGATTGCAAATCAGAAATGATTCTGGCTCAATGGAGAAATTCCTGTAATTCTTCAGAGAAAATTCCAATCCACTATGTGAGAATCCTCTTTGCAAGCTGCTGCTGCAGTAACTGTTTATAACAAAAACAGAATGAGGATTGCATCTTTATGACCTGTAAGAGTTAAATTATTATATTTAAGTATTTTTATGTGCTCTGTTTTATTAAAAAATCCCTTGGTATCTCCTACCAAGGAGAGAATCTCTTTTTGCCTTTCTAGATATTACAGGAATGTATAGGAATAATCACTCCTCTAGAAACTCTGCAGTCACAATAGACCTGCTTACAAAACAAAACAAAACAAAACAAAACAAAACAAAACAAAACAAAACAAAACAAAACAAAACAAAACAAAACAACAAAAGAACCAAAAAAAAGCAAACAACCAAAAAAACTGTCATTAAAAAAAAGGTTTTTGTGTCTAGTTTAATTTTATTCTTTCTTGAAATATGTCTAAAAACTATTTTCTGACATTAGTTTCAGTATGAATACTTCATAGATATAATGAAAGCATCTTAGATAATTCTAGAAAAAATCTTTCAAACTGCTTGAAATTTTACCTTATTATCATCCTGTCTTCCTGCTTTGAAGAAGTATTTGAACTCCTTTCTTATCTTTGTGGTATTCAGAAAATTAATGGATTATTTTCTGTCACATATTGTCATTTTACTCTTTTCTATTGAGGTGGACAGCAATTTTAAAAATCTTTAACAATATTTAATTAAGATGACAAAAGTTAATTTAATTAGCATAAAGCCTAAAGTTTGTATATCCAAGGTATATTACAAACACCACATATTAGTATGAACATTTACATTTAAATAAGATGGAAAAATTGAAGTCTCCTTTATTTCTCTCAGGAATTTAGGCAGAACTGAGATACCAGATCTCCCAGATAGAAATTTATGCTCCCTGTCATATGAAGACATTAAATTTTTCTGAGGCCTTTCTTTGGTGAGTGTAAAGGTTCTTCAAGACCCCTAATGATGAGAACTATTGCATTTTCCTCCTCCTGAGGAGCCTCTTTCACCCTCACACTCAATTGCGATCTATATTTAGTTAGAGAGTTTCTTAGACATTGATTACATCTCCAGTATAGCCTAAATCACTACTCTTACTCTAAGCATGATGAACGCAAATATGATTGCACTGAAACTCATTAAAGGCAGAGAAGTAGAGATGGCCATCTCTTTTTTTTCCCCCATGATGATCTCATGATTAAAGCATTTGTCCCTCAGTCTGAAAAGTGCATTCCCATAGAATATGATATCTATTGTATCTCAGGACATAAAATAAAATGCTTTCCTGCTGAAGATATGTCTCTTTTGTGACATGACTCCACTAGCCACATAGCCAGAGGAGAAAAGGTACCAGGTTATAGCCATGAAAATAAAAAAATAAAGTTCTTCTTTTCTGATTCCCCTTCTAGAATTGTACTGATTCCTAAACAGTGCTGGTCCATTATGGGCTATGAGATATGTTGCTTGGTAGAAAACATAACTTGCAGATTTGAAGAGCAGCAGAAACCATCTAACTTGCATAAATGCTTGTTTTGTGAGCCAAAAATTCAGCTTGTCTTTTTTTTTTTTTTTTAAATGTTTTTAGCTGCTTTCATAACACATATTTTAAAATTATTTATTATTATTTATTTCTTGCTTATTTGTTTGCAATGTTTCTGTGTTCCAGATCCTTTAAAATTTTGGCTATTATTCGTTTTCAATGGCACACTATCACATTTGTGAACATACAACAGATTCCTACTGATATGAAGCCACACATATTAAGAACTCGAGAGGAGTGGGCGTGCACGTCAACCTACTTAAAAACATTTACAATCTTGGGGTAGCCACATTTGACCAGCATCCAGTCCCACAGTGAGGAGTCCTCCTATCACAGCCCAGCAGATAGAAGAACATGGCTTCATGTGCCCAGACACAATCAGTAGAGAGGTTAAGCACACATTCCTATGACTTTTTGGTGACTTAACTCTGAGACAATGACCTGGTCATTCTTCCATATTTTCTTAAGGATGAATAGCCACTCTGTCCTTCACAGATTAGTCATCTTCATTCCTCTGGCAATCATTGACCCTCACAATGTGCAATGTGTTTCTAGTTAATTTGATTGCTTTTTAGTCAGATAACCATGTATACACGTATATATACACACACATATATATATGCATACACAATATGAGCATACACATAGACACAACCACTTGAAAACCTCTGTAGCGTCTTGGTGTTGTGCTCAGGTCTGATCTTTCACCTCTGAAAGGATTCATCAGAAGCATAAGAAAGTAAACAATGACCTGCAGAAGAGACAAATGTGCAATCAAATACTTCTATTTGATTATTTTCATCTTAACCTACATTACGTGGCACATTTACATTACCAGGAAAAAGATTTCTAGAATAACTTATCAAGATGTATTACAATACTTTTGATTAATTATTTTAATATTTAGCATCATTTAATACAAATAAATCCATAAAATCTTTCTTAACAATCAAGTGAAAGATGATTGTTTCCGTGTATTTTTTTAATTTTTATAATCAATAAATCAAAGAATGAGATGGAGGCGGAATAGTATTTCCCATTACAGTAGGATTTCCATATTTTTCTATCTTTCCATTTCTCTCACATGGGTAAATATACAAAGATATTTGTGCAGTTCTTGCACAAAGTCTGTAAGACACAAATCCACTCAACTCCAAAGAAGTTCTAGGGAAAAAACCCCTAAACTAGAGAAGCTAGAACAAAAATCAAATATGATGTTATAGTAAACTATGAAATAAAAGGTACTATTTGTCCCCAACTGTCATCTTGCTTGCTTTCTGCAAGTGGTGACTGCCCTTTGTTAAATTTATGGAAGCTCCGATTACATGTGATGCTGCGGCACAGCAAAACATGTTTAGTTGCATGAGTTTATTAGAGCATTTTCAATGACTTACTGTGGTTATATCTAAAGGTACAGATCACACCCAAAGCATTACTGAAAATATCTGAAGGCATAAATCGTCTTGTACGTTTTGAAAGTTGTCTTGTATGATCCATAATCCCTAAAGATATGTATTTTTAGGTATGTTTTACTGCTTAGTTTTGTCCTTTTTCTCTGGGTTTTCTTTCTTTCTTTCTTTCTTTCTTTCTTTCTTTCTTTCTTTCTTTCACATGCTTGTCTGCATTCAAAAACAGATAATGATAAGTCATAGTGTATACCTTGCTAACATTAGTTTAAAGATGAAGTTTCTTTAATTTCACTAAAGGGAACACCTAATTTTACATCTGAAAATCTGAATCACTTAGATGAATGTTTAGGTTATTTAGCTATCTGCAAATGATGTGACTTTTTTTCTCCTTTTGTTTGAACTGAACTGTACAGTCATGTAAAGATTGCAAAGCATGACCATGTTTTATAGGTAGCTTTCTGAAAGACTTTCTCTTCTGATGTGTGGATTAGAATAAAAAGGTATTAAATCCTTTTAATGGGGAGAAAATCTCAGTACTCATTAAAGTATGCAGTTTATTAGGATAAAATCAGTGGTATTTCATGACAATCAAATGACTTTTTATGAAATATTAAGAATTTTTGAGATTTACCAAAGGTTCACACTTGGAAAAAATTCCAGCAAGAAATTATTTTATCTTAACTGCAATGTTATTTAAGCATTCAATGGCACGCATGTATAAGCTATGGGTATATTATGGTCTTGGTCACAAGTGATACTGATTAGGTTGGAAGGCTGAAGATCATAAATCTTTTTGCTGACTTATTTCAAAAACCAAGTAGTAGGGATTGTTTCTGTAGCTCAATATGATCGTATCTTTACCGAAAAATGCAACACTTTAGGAAAACTAATCATAAATTACCATTCTATTGTACTGATTGTAGTAGAAGAATATGCATCCACGTAAAATACAATTAAGCTACTAGGGATCATTGTGAAAACAATTCTCATGACTCTGACAGGCCAGATGTCTTAATCATTCCAACAGAAATTTACTAAATTCATTCATTCCCAGCACCCTTCATGCCAATAATTAATTCTTATATATCATTAAAAAAGAATATGAATATAAATATGGATATGAAAATGACTATGAATATGAGATTTTTAATCTTTAATATCTGAAATTCCCTGAGAGTAAAAAATACTGCATAGTTGGTACTGAAGGTCCTGGGTGGTCCTGGATCATCAATATCAGGTTGGTCAGATTTGAGAACTCATTGGTGAGAGAAGCTAGAACTTAAGTGGTCCTGACTTCTTTCTTTTCCGATTTTCCTTTGTCATGTCTGTTGTTGTACTATTCCCCATCCCAGCACTAAAAACCACCAAAAAACAACCACAACCCCCAAAGGAAAAAGAAAAACAAAACCAGAGGGTGCACCTGCTCCTGATGCAGCTTACTCTGTGGTTTTGTCAGTCAATATCTTAATGTATTTGGAAGGATATTCTGCCCATTCTCATCCCATTGTTCTCATCTTGATTTTTGGCAATTCCTTAACACTCGCAAAGAAACTTTTTAACTCACTGCCTCCTTTTTTTTGTCCACAAACACACTTTGCCCCTTTAGCAGTCAAATTGTTCTCATGCTTCTGTTATATGCGATTCTACCATCACAGGTACTACAAAACATATTCCCTGTTGTTAGTTATACTCATCTAGTGCACATACATAGGTCCAAGATAAATTACTTGTACCCAAATATTTCAAATGTGCAAGTGCCATAGCATCTGGTTGGGCTACACAATATTTTTTGATCTGTCCAGCTTCCCTCTCAGGTTTCATCGGGGATGTAACAACATCAATGTTTTAAACTACATCAAGTGTATCTCACTGAAATTAATATTTTAATTATTTCTGGGTTTTCTTGTGATTTCTTTTGTACAATGATGCAATCTAACAGGGATGAACAGGATTTCTTTCAGACAAAACTAAACATTAAAATACATTCTACATGCACACCTAGTGTTAACTGTGGTTAGAAATTCAGTCCCTCAGACCTGGCCAACATCATAATAGGATAGAGATTGGAGATGATGTCTGGTCCATAAACCTGCTCAAAGCAGGAACAACCGAGATCAGGTTGCTCAGTGCCTTGCTATGCAAATACTCCAAAAATGGAGGGTCCAATCTGTTTTACTGCAGGACTACTCTTGTTCTGAGTGGAAAACACATCTTTAATAAATAACCAGAACTAACCTTGTTGAATCTTGTGCCTGCTGCCTCCTGACCTATCAGTTTTAATCTCTGTGAAGAATTTGACTGCATTTTCCATACTGTCCCATTAAATTGTTAAAAAAATGCCTAATTCAGAGACAGAGTAATTTCAGAGTACTTTTGGAGTATAATACAACTGCTCAGAATTCTGTAGTTCATTATTCTTTAAGCTCCTTTTTACCTTTTTTGCATTTATTTTTCAAATAATTAAAATTTTGTTATTTGAAGAAAAAAATATTTATATATTGATTATTGTTGAAACATACAACCTCAGTTGCTTGAATGTTTTCTATCCAGTTTTTACTTCTATTGAAAATAGATCAGAGTTATGGGAATGACTAGGAAAAAAAAAAAAAAAGGAGAAATCTTTGACAACCTCTTATATTCAGCCTACCTTCCTGTACCTATAATTTTTACAACAAGTTTAAATTAATAAGTATACTATGATTAAATTACTTATTGAAATTCATTGATAATAGATAACTGGAAAGATTTTTTGCAAAGAAATCTGATGCACAAGCTGCTGTTTTCTAAAGTAAGGTTAATAAAATTAAAGGCCAGTTTTTTGTGACCACTCCTAGATGAACAGGTAAAGAATTAGTGTACAAGCAAAAACATTCTCATGTCCTGACATGGGTAGTTATATGCAGTACTGCCTACAGTCAATTCATCAGCACAATTAAGTATTTTTAATTTTAAAGGCAGTTAACCACAGGTTCATTTTTCAAGACTATGTGTTAAATTTTGCATACCTTAAAACTTCTGAATCATGAATAGATACATTTATATGACTGCCTAAGGAGCAGGTTGTCATTTGTTAAAGGTTCACAAGAGGTGATCTTCCTCTCAGTTAAAAATTATGGAATTTTAAAGTTTTATGGCTGGTTGGTTGTTTCCTCATATCCCAAATAGTTTTTAGTACTGTAAATAAAAGCTTTTTCCCATTATACTGACTTTAGTTTCACTTGGGAAAGGGAATTAATAAGATTTAATTGTAATTTTAGATTCAAATATAGAAGTTAGTTTTCCTATAATATACATTCAGTTATCTCAAGAATATTCTATAAAGTAAAGAATAAATACTCCTTTAAGGCTAAAGGTCATCTTCAAGCATGAAGGATGTACAATGAATTGTATAACTAAATTATTAAAGGAGTGAAAATATTACTGTGCATACAATGTGATTATATGTTATATTATTACTTTATAATATTAATATCATCGGTTTCTAACAGAAACATGCACATGCACAGCATCAGATGCACATCAGAAGCAGCATGATCTTTTGTCCCTGCTCAAAATCTTTTCAAGTACTGGTATGGCAGCGTTTACCACCATGGCATTTCCTTGTGACCCAGTCTTTCAAGTGACCCCAATCGGAATTCATGCAGAAGAATGATTTCACTGTAACTGCTAGTGCACTCAGCATACCACTTACAGTAAATTGTTTGCAATGTCAGGACCTCACCAAAGATGCTGGGAGATACCCTTGGTCAAATTTTGAAAGGATATGAATATACTATTGAAATCAAAAGGCAAAAAGGAATTAGTGAAATGATACAGTCTGGAGCACAGACAAAGCCCACAGATTATCCTATAGGTTCAACCCCTAGTTGTAGTTCTCGCACAATATTTATATTCTGATTTTCAATAAATCAATTTTTTAAAGCAACAGTTTTCTCCAATGAATTGTTATTTTTAAAAAAGATATTTAAGAGTTTTAATGAACTTGTCAGACTTGGTACTTGTCTCAGTTTCTGCTACATAATGAAGTCTTTTCTGTGACTGCAGCACACACAAGTAGAATTTTTAAATGAGAGACCTAATTTTGGCAGGTCTAGTCTAAGTCCCTTGATTCTCAAGAGTCTTCTTTATTTCAGGTTCTACTAGCAATGTACGATGCTAACTCATGTCCAAGCATATCCCAGAAATCCCTCCTGAGATATTTAGCCATGTCACTTTGAAGAATACTGAAATGAGCAAGAACAGAGTTTTTTACTTTTTTTTTCCCCTTTTGATTCTTTTTAAGTCGTTGCTCTGATATAACCTTTGAAATAGATATCACTGTGTGAACAGAATGAATAAAAATAGGTAAGTTTTATGAAAAATGAAAGCATTTATAATTATATTCAAATCCTGCTAAGAATGAAATCCCACTGATTTTAATGGGATCAGAATTGGGCCCCGTATCTCATCTAGCTAAACCTCTATACTGCAACAAAGAATGGTCATTGTTTTGAGACAAGTTTAATACTTGAAGAAGGGTCATGCATGCATAGCATGATGAGCTTCATTCTAAGCTCTGAATTTCTTTGCATTAAGTCAGGTAATTTATGGTATTTGAACAGCTCCTGCAGTTGAGATGAATCTTTTTAACATTTAAATGAACAGTAGGAGTAGAAATAGCAGGATACTGAAGAATGTACAGTAAACTGTTGAGCAAAGGATAGAAATGGGAGAATAAATGAATTTTGCAAACTGTTCCTTTAGTCTGAAGAATTTAAAAATAAAGCCAAAGGAACATTTCCTATGTATTCACACTGCTCATTATCGCTGACTGAATTCCACTTCACATTCCTTCCACATTGGTCCGTAGATAAAATACCATCACTGAGGTTACATCAGAAAGAAGTGACTGGGTGCTAGGAGGTAAGATGAGGAAGCAAAACTTCCTAAGGAAGAAGTAAAATTCTCTTGGTGTGCCAGAGAAAACATACTGAGTAGTAGGGTTGTAAACATAAAGGCCTTCTCCTTCCTGAGAAGAAAGATGTTGTTCCAGCACCTTGATTTTTGATTTCACAAGCATCATTTGGAAGAAATGTGCTACAGATAAACTTGATTTATTCCCTTGCATTCTCATATTGGAGATTAAAACAGACTGGGCAGATGGGTATTGATCAAGAGTCTTCCAATTCAATCTCACATAAACATGTCCCTTCATAAATTTAGCATTTACCAAGACAGGGAAAAGCAGTATAGATTTCACACACACACATTCCTGGCACTGACAGCCTAGAACATGAATAGCAATGGTGCCATGGAACTATTGAGACCTCCGTTAGAAAGTAGGAAAATTATATATGAAAAGATGGCTGTGAGCATGGGAATGAGTGTTCTCCACTTACTAAAACTGCTTCTTTTAACATACAGAAACATCACCATTTAGGATGTAGCTGCCTAAAAAAAAGAAAGAAAGGAAAAAGTAAGGAAAAAAGTGCTTCCAGAGATTTTCAAAGGCAAATTGAATATTTAATTATTCTAGGTAAATAATTTTTTTCTTATACTGCCATCTAGGAGGTGTTCTGTCTGAATAACAATAAGGCACTTTCAGGATGGTACGTTATTTGAGAGCTCTAAGGTAAATGAAGCTTTAATGTAATTATTGATGATCTGGATGAGGGGATCAAGTCTACCCTCAGCAAATTCATGGATTCACCAGTTGTGTAGGAGTGTCAATCTGCTGGAGTGTAGGAAGGCTTTCTAAAGGGATCTGGACAGGCTAGACCAGTGGTACAAGGTACAACCAGACCAAGAGTCAGGTCCTGTGTTTTGGCCACATGCAGCACGACAGGATGAGGAAGAGTGGTTGGAAAATGGTGCAGTGGAAAAGGACCTGGGGGTGCTGGTTAACAGTGGTTGAACATGAGTTAGTGTGTGCCCAGGTGACCAGGAAGGCCAGTGGCATCCTGATCAGCAATAATGCGGCCAGCAGGACCAGGGAAAGTGATTCTTCTCCTGTATTCAGGACAGGTGAGGCCACCCTTGAGTCTGGTGTCCAGTTCAATTCAGGAAGGACCTGGAGGGGCTGGAGCAGGTCCAGAGAAGGGCAGTGAAGTGGGTGAAGGGTCTGGAGCACAAGGCTTATGAGGAGGGTCTGAGGGAGAAGGAGTTTAGTCCAGAGAAAAGGAGGCTCAGGGGAGACCTTATTGCTCTCTACAACTGCTTGACAGGAGGTAAGTTAGCTCACAGCTAAAGTAACTTACAATATCAATAATAATATACTCTTCTAGAAGAGCTTCATGTCTTAATGGATATCTCAGGTCTTATCAACATCAAATAGAGAATAAATTGGGGATGCTAGAATGTACATCCAAACATATTTTAATAGTTTAATTTTCATCCTTCCTGTCCATTACATAATTACACGTTGGTTAGTACAGTTTTCACAGCAAATAAATAATAATAATTCAAAATATTTTATTTTGGTGGTTTTAATGTGTTATCAACAACAAAAGCTTTGATGATGTGTTTAAGTGTAGTCTTCTAAGACAGTGGACACTGAAGGTGTTTCCTTTTAACTCAAATTTTAATGGCCTTTTTTTTCTGAATTAGAAAGTTACACATTCTGTTTCCCCATGATGAGTTGGAGTTGTTCAAAAGATCGCTGTGTGGGACGCATGTGTGGTGCCATGGATCATTACAGCAGTCTATCGTGTGAACATCTTTTTAAATAAGTTTTGCAGCAGTTTATTTAACAGACAATAGAAAATAATATACCTTGTGAATTTTATATGTGATATTACACCGTTAATGACATATTTATAGAAAACCTGAACCAACACACATAAAAGTTTAATTCAATATTTTTAAGGTTCTAGTTTCTAAATGCAGATATTTCTTAATGACTTTCTATTAATAACAGATTATTACCCTGAACTATTTATTTAGCTTCTTTCTAGTTTTAATGTGTAAAAGTAGCATTTCTACCCCAGAATGTGAAAATACAAGGATTTCTCTACTAACCTTCATCTATTTTAACCAATAATATCAAATTTCTATGCTAACTTGATATTAGTACTAGCTGTTGAATATAGTTGCTGCAGCAGTAATAACTTTTGTCTTTACTAAAGTAAAGTATAGACTTTACTTCTGTAAGAAGTAAGGCAAATGGATTGCTTCTTCAATTGCTTGCTTCCCCATTCTCAATCCCAGCTTTCATTCAGGTTTAGTCTAAATTGTTATTATACATCCTCCCACGTGTTCCTTTCTTTTCATAATTGCATATTTCAACAGAGTTGGAAAAAATACAGTGTAGTCTTTGACAAATATTTATTCAAAATTTAGGCGCATCTAAAACGCATAAAAATATGCAAGTACTACTTTTATCTTAATATTACTTAAATGCATTACCACCAAATTCCCATAATGATTTCAAGAAGGTCACAAATGGACATGCACCATGTTACACTCATGAAGCCTTAGCTTCCTACCATCTCTTATTTACTATTTAAATCTAAATATTGATCTATGGTGTTTATAACAAAATACGTATCTGCAATATGACACTGATAATTTTGTGTAGCGAAATAGTCCAAAATAATTTAGTATTACAATGTGTACTACCTATTTGGAATCCCAGAGAAGCCATCAGTGTTTAGAATGGTTAAATGAAGATGCTCATATACATCCCTAGGGTTCTGGAATATTATTTGCTAAGTACATTATATTAAAATTCTGGCAAGTATCAGTTCTTTAAAATATCAGCATCAGAATTCTATAAAAGTTCATAATTTATCTCTTGAGGGGCAGTAATTTTGGCTATAGTAATATATTTCATCATCATTATCATAAATGAATATTTCATTCTCCAAAATTATTGTATAATTTATAGAAGCAAGATACCACCAAGTACACATCTGAATGTACTAACTCCTATTTCAAAGTATCTCTTTTGTTACATTGGGTTCTTAAGTCTGTCAAGGTAAGGCTCACAAATGCTCTTCAACCTATATCCAAAATAAAGAAAAAAACAGAATAACACATTAATTTTTATAGTTTGTTTTTGGGGATTTTTTGCATATAGTAAGCAGTGTAATCACTTCATGTATTATGAAGGACATGAGCTTTACCAAACAATCCAAAGACTTCAAAACTGTCTGCTAGTTTTCCAGCTGTAAATCACTAAAGGTGCTCCCTTTTGTGAGTAAGCAACACACAAGTAGGCTTTGAGATCCTTACACTCACATTTTTTGCTGTCCAGTTATTCATGCTGATGTACAAGAGACTAAGTTGACCTTCAGTTTGAATTTCCTAATCAATTCTGCTGCCTCAGATAGTGCTCTTAATGGGATTGGAATTACTTCTTACCTTGATCAGGGTTTATAGTACTTAAAAGGTATGTGCATATATATATTTGTATATTTCAATATTAAAAATGAAATATTGTGAACAGGTTTGGTACCACTGGAAACTGATAGAGGTTGTTAACAGAAAGGAGAATAAATATTGTTGCAGTTTTTCAGTGTTCCACAGACACTAAAAACCTAAGGATAGAAAATGCAGCTGGCTTGTGGGCTGATGAGAACATTGTGTCCAGTTTACATTATAGAGTATTTGTTACTTTTAAATGATATCAATATAGCACTGACAGTTGGTTAAATAAAACAAACAACTTTTTCCTCCCAAAACAACAATAGGAAATGATGTAGTTGGAAATTCACTCCTTTTTCTTTGTTTACTTTTCTTAAAGCTTTTGGAAATAGAATGTCAAATATATTCTACAAATCAATGTAATCAAGTAATAACTTGTTTCTTTATCAGTCTTTTCTTGTAGCAGCACAGGACTCATGTTTAGGGGGAATTTTTAACTCCTTTTCAAAACCACTACTGAGGAGCATATTTATTACGGAAAAGTTTGGAAAGGATTGATGCTGAACCTAACATATCTGTGATTCTGTTTTGCTTCTCCTTCTGTTCCGTTTTTGTTTTGAAAATAAAACAAAACAAAACAAAACAAAACAAATATACATTATTCAGCCAGTTGTGTCTTTTTACCAAAAAAATTCTGTACTATTCAGCCACTGGTATCTTTTTGCCATTTACTTGACATTCAAGGAATTCTAAAGTCATCTCTTTATTTTATCACAAATAATATAAATAGTAATACTAGCCAGCTTTTCTATACCTTTCTCTCAAAATCATTAGACAAATTGCCACACATTTTCAGTTGAAAATCTGGTAAGAGACAGAATATATTCCATTTGGACAACATTTATTATCTAATGTCCTCTAATTTTTACTCAGTTTATTTTGCATTCTTTAAAAGCATTAAAAAGTACCAAATATCTTTACTACTTCTTACCAGTAACAATGGAAATGTCACTAATACTAACTTCAGTGTTTGCATAATTTCTCATCTCTCTTGTTGCTTGCCATTTTCTAATTTCTAACCTGTTCCTTTATTTTACTGATAGAAGTATGAATACTAAAATAAGTGACATAGAAAAAAGACATACATACTTTCTATCTCGTATGAAGGTGCTAGAGCATGTTACTTCTCTGTGTGTGGTAATTCTATCCAGCACATTAAAAAAGACAAACCTGTAAATTTGTCAGACCTTTCTGGAACCTTATAGACAATGAGAAACAACCAGAAAAGAATCCCAGCCTCTATAAGATGGTTTCTCAGTATTTGACTATTTGATATATCTATTAATAGTGTCTAAAACCACTGTTAATGATAACCAAAATACAGCTTAAATTTATAAAATGAAAATTATGAATTTTCTTTATTATAACTGAAATCTGGATTTCATTATTTAGCTACAGTAAATTCACGAATACAAGCCGCACGGAATATAAGCCGCACTGTTGGTGTGTTGGCAACATTGTTGCCTTTGTTAATAGATAAACCGCACCCGGAATATTAGCCGCACTTTAGTTCACAGCGAACTTTCACAAAGTCGTCATTTAGTAACACAATCGTGCATTGCCGGGGTTTACTGGCTTACTGCCGACCTCGGAAACATTGTTTCTAAGTGAAAAAAGACACAGACGATAGCTGCGGCACCGTTCCCTGCAAGTTTTATTTACAAGCCGAAAAAGACACGAACAATAGTGTGGTCATTTTGCGAGCATTCCCAACGGATCCGCGTTGCCTTTAAACAGCCGCTGAGCCGCACGGGTGGGCAGCCAAGCACTGAGCGGAGCCACATCTCCACGCCGGCACAGCCACCCGCTCAACCCCGCGGGCGAGCGGCCGAGGTCCCCGAACTCAGCTCTTTCCCTGTCACACGCATCGGCGCGAATGCGCCTGTCCTGTGAGCTCAGCGAGCGCCGCCCCGCCCCCGCCCGCTCAGCCGCACGCCCCCTGCCCGCTCAAGCGCCCCGCCCCCGCCCGCTCAGCCGCACGCCCCCGCCTGCTCAGCCGCCCCGCCCCCGCCCGTTCAGCCGCACGCCCCCTCCTCCGCGTGAGCCCAGCTACCCGCGCAGCCGCACAAGGGCGGCCAACCGCGCAGCCGCAGAAAACTGAAAACACTTAAAAAAATACAGAAAAATATCACACTTTTATTAAACTTTTAAACAGTTTCATTTTTCATTCATCAGTCGCTTCATCAGCGGCTTCATCTTCCGTGAAACCGTCGAAGTCTTCGTCCTCCGTATCGGAAACCAGCAGTTGGGCAATGGTGGGATCCAGCGAACGTGAGGCGGTTTCGCCTGTACCTTCACCATCAGAGTTATCACTTTCGGTACTCCCGATGGCATTGCTTGTCAGTCCAGGAATGATGTCGGCTTTGGCGAACCTTCGGCTGATAGTTCGGGTAGTTACTTTACCCCAGGCATCCAGTATCCACTGGCACACTGTAGCATAACTTGCCCTGCGCAGCCTCCCGGTGTTGGTATAGGAGTGTTCGCCTTCCAACATCCACTCTTCCCACAGAGATCACACTTTAGCCTTGAAGGAACGAATAATACCTATGTCCAGCGGCTGCAGTTCTTTGGCCAAGCCACCCGGTATTACAGCAAGCTTCGTCTTCTTTATTCTCGCGATTTCTTTCACGGTTTCCGTCGTATGGGCACGCATGGAATCCAAAATTAGCAGTCCCGGTAACTGATTAAAGAACCTATGCAATGTGCCACCGTAAACTTCCGTTAGCCAAATATTCATTGCTTTTTCATCCATCCAGCCTTTTGAATTAACATGAACCTTTATTCCCTTTGGAAATCTGTCTTTAGGGAGGGTTTTTCTTTTAAAAATGACCATGGGGCGTAATTTCTGCCCAGCTAGCGAAACGCCGAGGACGACCGTGAACTATGTCTTTTCATTCCCCGTGGTTCTTACCGGCACCGTCGGTGTTCCGGTGTGCTCCACGGTCCTCGTCAGCGGCATATCGAATGTGAGGGGTACTTCGTCCATGTTAATAATACAATGCGGTTGTATACTATGTTCAGAGATCTTGTTTTCGCAGTAACTCCGGAACCTGGCTACATTTTCTTTGTAGTCCGCCGGCAACCGCTGACACACCGTGGTCCGTGTACGGACAGAGAGCTTCTGTCGCCTCATAAAGCGGAAGTACCAAGACTCTCCTGCTTGAAATTCTTCTATATGCAATTGCTTTGCAATTGCTTTGGCTTGTATCCGAATGGCGACAGTAGATACACTTCGGCCAGCTGCCCTTCGCTCAGAAATCCACTGATAAAGTCTTTCTTCCAGCTCTGGCCATTGTGCTCTGCGGCCACGGAAACTTTTCTTTGTCTTCCTTGCGAGATGAAGTTCGTCCTCTTGCTGTCTCCACCTACGTACCATGTATTCATTAACGTGGAACGCTCTAGCTGCAGGTCTATTCCCATGTTCTTTTGCATAGCTAATCGCTTTCACTTTAAACTCCACGTCGTACGCTACTCTCTTCTCCGCAGCCATGCCGAGGGAAGAAGTCGCCGAGGGGAGAACAAGCCGAGAAGAGAACACGCTGAGGGCAGAGCACGCCGAAAAAGAACGAGGCGCGGGAACTCATCCTGCTAAATACCCCCCCATCCCCCAGTAATGCCGTCATCCACAGGCAGACAATAAACTGTTCTCTGATTGGTTCATCGTCGGAACACCGGGAAACCATGGATTTCAGACAGTTTTGGCTCGGGACTGGACCAACATGATACTAGGTAAGGGCAGATATCTACACAAATTTCTATACTCCACTATTTTTTTTTATCCAACTGGAAATATAAATTTGTTATTGTATAACAAAGATTTCTTTGCTATTCAGAAATTTGTACATGCACATGGTGTTACTCGTCACTGGAGAGATTTTCGAGTGACTTGACCACATCAAGTCTAAGGAAAATATAAACAGAGTATTTTTGAAGACTTTATGGTCTATTATTTCAATTGGCTTTTCTACTCTAGAAA
This sequence comes from Catharus ustulatus, assembly GCF_009819885.2. Classification (NCBI taxonomy): domain Eukaryota; kingdom Metazoa; phylum Chordata; class Aves; order Passeriformes; family Turdidae; genus Catharus; species Catharus ustulatus. Next base: position 63,578,948 of record NC_046222.1, read on the forward strand.
AGATCAAGAAACACATTCCAAACATTTTTAAAATATCCACCCTCCCCCTCCTTTTTTTTTTGTTTATCTTGTTTCATGCCACTTTATGATTTAGGTTTTTTCTTTTTTTTACCCAGCACTTTTCTTAGGCTAACTTAACACTTGATGGGAATTTGCAAACCTTTATGGACTTCAAAGCAGGGGATAATAGTCTACATTAGAGACCACTCAACAGAAGAAAGATAGTAGTGTTTCTTTTTAATAAGCCTTGTACTGCAAAACACAATTTTCAAAATAAAGTGATAAATTATACAATATTATATTTTCTCTTAAATGCTGTTTGAATTTATAATATAGTTATAATATGCAATGTGAAATTTATTCCTTAAATCTTTTCAAATATCTAAAACAATTTTTTTAAAAAAATGCAAACTGAGGGTCTTTCTATGTTGATTAACTTTATAAATTTTAGGCACATGAATCACAAATTTCCAAGTTGGGACTTAAGCCAGTGTATAGGTCTTCTAACAGAAAGAACATTTAGAGACTGTGAAATAATTGAGCATTGGTATGTTTGCTGTATTGTTGCTAGAAAGACTCATGCAGAAATTGAATATAAATATACAGAAAATTCAGGAATCTATGAGGACATTCCTGAAACACCAAATTCTTTCTAGTTAAATTATTTTGTTCCAGCCTACAACATTTTTTACCTGTGCAGGAAATAAAACAATACTTTGAGCAAAATATAGTTAGCTTGTGAAATTCACTGCTGAAGCCTGTCCCAAATAGTTTATGAATTCTGAATGGGACTGGACAGTAGCAAGACAAAGACTAGCAGCACTGATCCTCTTGTTCCATTTTTTTCAGCAGAATGCAAAGGGGTAACACCTTACCTAAACCTCCTCCTGAGTTTCCAAGAACAACTCAAGGTGCTTAGTTTCTAGCCCTGTTTCATCCTCAGAGTAATTAAAATTGTTGAGAGTATTCAGCTTGACATTAAGAAATTACTTTCAGCTGCCCACTTTGCCTTTTGAGAAACTCTTGAATATCCTAAATATTTTAGTTAGTCTGACACATATGGGAACTAAATGCGTAGACCATCTATGTCTTTCAGGAAGGGTCTTCAGACTCTTCTTGGACATTTTAGACATTTTAAATATCTCTAATGACATTAGATATGAGTGGATTGTGTGTCTAAATGTAGAGGTCTGCTATGTGTGTTAACTTCATGACAATCTTCACATAGAAGTGATGTCTAAAAATATCTTGTAGTAATTGTAAAACTCAAACTAAAGTTGTTCCAGGAGGTTATGGGATCTTCATGAGAGCCCTGTCATGGCTTCCGGCCCTGTGTAGATGACCTGAGGGCCTGCACTGTTTCAAATTACACAATTTGCCGCAGTATAGGAACCCAGATGAAGTCATGAAGGTTTTTTTTCCAACGATCTGACAAAACCTTCCAGGTAATGTCAGTAATTTACAGACACTTATCTTCTACAAAAAACTCCTTTTACATGGAGTTAAATTTTTCTCCCTTCTTCTTATCTTTTTCACCTACAGTAATTTCACGATTATAAGCTGCACCATTTTGACTAAAATTTTGGCCTGAACCCAAATTGCGGCTTATAATCAGGTGCGGCTTATATACGGACAAAGAACAAAAAGTTACTGTTTTAGTTTGGAGGACAGGTGTCTGCTGAGAAAGGCAGGAGCTTCTCTTGAAATGGAGAATGTAAACCCCCTCCCTCCAAATTATTATAATTTTGAAATCAAGGGACTTTCAGGCAAAGATATGGGAATTAGGAATAACATTTCTTTTCTAGGGAAATTAAAATAGAAATACAGTACTACAAAGAAACAAATCCCAAACCCTGACAAAGTCAGAGTACAACCTGACACCCCATCTGGCAGGGTGTTGGCAACAGTTTGATTAAATGGTGGTTGCACTCCTCTTGCAATGACAGATGTGATTCAGTTGGAGCAGTGCTCCTGTAGAAGGTGCAGTTTCCCTCTAAAGGTGCAATGGTGATGTTGATGAATCCGGTTTTCCTCTGGAGTCCAGTGGAGAAAGGGGTTCCCTTAGTGTCCCAAAACCTCTGTTTTTATTTTGGTAAGAAATGTTGAGCTCTTCCCCCTGGCTGGAGCAACTTCCAATAGGATGAAGTAATTTTATCAGTCACACAGTGGGTCTCAATGGGCCATTAGCAGAAAATGACTCGCTGGAGGAAGGATGGGTTGTGAAAAGATAAAGAACAATGTCCCACCTGGTTTCAATGGATGGCCCATTAGCAGAATGTCTCCCACAGCGATAAGGATCACTGTCCCCACCCTCAACGGATGGTGATAGAATAGATACCTTTTATCACCCTCTGTATTGTAATGTGTGGTTTATAATCAGGTGCAGCTTATGTATGGACAAAGAATGAAAAGTTGCTGACACCCGGAAGTGCGACTTATAATCAGGTGCGACTTATAATTGTGAAATTACTGTACTCTTGCATTTCTATTTTTACAGTAGTGCCCCGATTTGAAGATACTCTAATGGACACAGGTTAAGTCACCTTAGAACTGGAGTTCTAAAGAGTTAAAATATTGAACAGAGAATTGGTTTGTATCACACAAACACTCTACTGGATGCTCTCTACTGTTTCAGTGTGTTACAGTCCTAAAACAAATAGGAAAAAAAAAATGGTTTTGAGTGATAGCATTTCTTTCCACAGGCAGTGACAAGAGATGGATATTGTTGTGGATGGTTTTCTACCCACAGAAACACTTCTTTCCATTTTCTTTATTGCAAATATAAGAGTTTTAACCCCTTAAAACAGATAAAATTTCTCTGTTGTTAGAGAGTATATATGTGCATGATAAGTCCCATACAATTTTTTTACATTTCATCAGCTATAATTGGTATTGGAAAAAAATGATAGGTGGATGGTTCATTCATTCTAATGTGCAGGTCAGCTTCAAAAAGTGAAAAACCCTCCTTACCCAATTTAAGAGCGAGATTACTGTATTATACAGATGACACTAGTTACCCTGGATTGCATTATTTCAATGACATGACCTTTAGATTCTTCATCCTCTTTGAAAGGATCTTCCAAAGAGCAATGAAACATATTACTGTCTACTCCTCTGTATCTCAGGGAAAAAATTAGTTTTTTTAATTTATTGAGATCATTTTCCTGTGAAGTTCCCAGGACAAGTTTCTGGTCCTTTGTACAAATGCATTTATTCTTGATTAATTACAGTTTGCAAAGTAAAGTCGTGTACTCTATTCTGCTAACTCTAAATTCTGGTTCTGTCACTTAAATCCACAGATACATTGTATCTAGATGGACACAAGGAGTCTTAATTTTGTGTACGTGGAAATATTTCTTCACCTTTTAATTTTTTCTATATAATAAAACAGTGGTGTGATTCTCTTAGAATTATTTTCTTAATTTTTCTCTGAAAATTGTTTTCCCCCTCTTGACTATGCATAATAAACATGACTAAAGATATTTTCTGGATGTATATTAATGTGACTTAACTTTGATATTAGTTCTTTTTTATATATACATGTGAGTACATTTCATTTCTGTGATACAGTGGGAAAAAAATTACCACTACTCAATTTTCACATTTTCATAGAACTGATCCATTTTGATAATTTATAAAATTTTACTTGCAGATAAGATATAGAACTCACATGCATGGATTTACTGTTTTAATTCAGAAATTTTTTTGGTGACGACTCCGTATTTTCAATTCAGGTGTGATTTTAATTACTAAGGGAAAGCATCCTCCTACCTATTTTGTTTGCATGAGTACATGAACTCCTCTATTCCCAGACGATCATTATTATATTATATTATACTATATTATAACCATAGCAGGAAATATCCTGCTTTTAATTTTTACGCAATTGTTTTTCTACCTATATTTTATCAAAATTGATTTTGCTATAATCATACCTCAAGCAGATAAATAGGAATTATGGAAAACATTATGCATCTGCAATCCCATTTCCATGTCTAGTCCTATGAAGGGAGTGTACCTTCAATCTGTATTACATGAAAAGACTTTAATTGCAAAAAGATCCATTGTCCAACCACTAAGAATTGATAAAGCTTCTTCAAATCCTTAATTTGAAATTCAGAGTTGAAAATTAATTAAAACCAAACCAACCAAAAAAAAAAACCCAACAAAACCCCAGATTACACAAAACGAACACAGAGCCAAGACAAACAAAAGACAATCAACTAACCTAGTAAAATCAACAACCAAACCACAAACCACTGTTCTTTTCTAGAAAAATGTGATGTGATAATATTATAATAGCGGATCAAGAAATACTGATACATTACTAGCCTGGAAGAGCAATAAGACTCTTCCCCAATCTTCTTTTCCCTTACTTTAGTGTGTCTGCATCAGACTATAAATTGAATGTAGAAAAAAAAAAAAAATAAAACCAAAAAAAACCCAGAAGTTGAACAGAGAAATCTTGGGAAAAGAGAAAAGTAAAATGATTTATTTTTTTTTCTTTAACTATGGCTAAATGTAACTTCCATGAGTTTGTTTTTGTTCAGTAGAAGATATTTTTTGAATATAAAGAAAGTTGGTTTTCTGAGGACACCTGGAATAGTCCTTTTCATCTTCTCATACCAACTATGACACTTTCCCTTGTAAAAGAGTCTGTTTATATGATATTTTGACTTCTATTTTAATGGAAAGAAATAGTCTATTTTGAGGTAAGTTTTATGTAATTACTGATAGAATAGGAAGAACAATTATTTTTGATCATGTTTATTTTATCCGGTTCTTTCCCCACCAAAAAGCAAATAAATAATTAAAAAAAAAAATAAACTCTGTGACTCCTTCTCCTTTCTTATTTTTTGTAACATGCGTCCTCTTTAATTACATGTTCTTGTCAAGGAAGGGTCTAAAATTTCAGTCTTGCTTCACAAATATTTCTTTTTCCTGACTGTCATGTTGTTGCGTCTGAGATCTGCTAAACCTTTCATAGAATACCCTACAAAATAAATACATACATACATGCATACATAAAACCAGAAAAAAAATAGTGCAAAAAAACCAATAAATATGTCACATTTAAAAAAATCTATTATTACCATACTACAGCAGTCATCAGCTAGCACAGCTGAATAATGCCAGCAGTTGATCATGTTTTAGACTTTATACCCCACTATACTCTTGCTAACCTTAAAATCAAGTCTTCAGTGAGAAGGAATAATATAGAGCTCAAAGTAGTTTTAAAAAGATCAAAGGAACCATTACTGGGCCAGTATTCAAACAGCAGGGAGGGAAATACAGTGTTCCTAATTCTCTCAGATACTGTGGAAAAAGCCAGTGAAGGGGATTTATAATGCAAAGCAAAAATCTTAAAATCAATAGGATGCTTTGCTGGTATTCACAGCTGTGCCTGTAAAGCATGGGGTGGAGAAGTTAATTAATCCATTTAAAATTATTTTAAATTCTGTATTTTGAATTTGAAGTTTTCCACTGTAAGACCAGTTTACAAATCTCTGTTTGGGAGTTAGAAACAGGTATCCATAGGTTTGAACTGGTGCATTAGTGGATCAAATGCTATCTGGAAATCTGCTTTTAATAACAGTTAGAAAATTTTGGTGATGTTATTTAAGTGCTTTTACATGTCAGAATACATCAGATATGCTTTATCAGGCTAACACCCGTATACCCTTCAGAATTACACTGATTGGAAATAAAATAAAAACCAAAATAGAAGACTGGGAAAATACTTCCTTGTTAGTGTTTAACAGTTCAGCCATCCCTTAAATGCAAGAAAGCATTTTACAATTTATAAATCTACCATAAATAATGTATATTTGTATAATGCGTTGACATGATATATGTTTTTATGTTTTTCTAGTAAATTACATATTTTTAGCAATGGGTAGAAACTGATACACAGGAAGGTCTGCCTAAACATGAGGAAGAACTTCTTTTCGGTGGGTGACTGTTCACACTGTTCACTACAACAGATTTGCACAGAGAGCTTCTGGAATCCGCTTCTGAGAGACTTGAGAATGGTCTGGACACAATCCCAAGCTATGTGCTCTGGGACGGCCCTGCTTGAGCAGGGAGGCTGGACCAGATGACCCCCATTGGTCCCTTCCAACCTGACCCACTCTGATTTTGTGGTCTTAAAATTCCTAATAAACTAAAGATATACCAACAAAGGTTGTATTCAAATAGCCACCAAGAAGCCTTTGCATTAATCACATTCAAGGGAGCATAACCATAGTTTGATAATAATAATGATATTTAGTTACTGTTTGCATTCTGCCTGAATAGATCAAGGATGTAATATGTCACTTGACTAAAAATATTCTAAGTCTTGTTTTACCACACTGGAGACATGGATTTTCTTCCATGGGCTAAGATGTTCCTGGGCAGGGCATCCTTATCCATTTATGAAAAAGGGACACCTAGTCAATACAAATTGGCGTTTTAGAGGAAGACATGGCAGTCCAAGTGTGATATTGTGCACATAGAAGCATGATGAGATGCAGAATCTGTCTTTTTATTTGTTTGGGTATACATACTCTTAGAAAAGCAGGTGAATGAGACTGTGTGAGAGGCTGAAATGTTAATGATTAATGACTCAAACAATTGGCCACTTGCAAAGCAGAGGATGTTTTGATGGTAGTGAGCAAAGTAATAGCCCAGGTGCAGAGGGTGTGAGAACCAGAGGATAGCCAGCAAATTGTCTTCTTTCCATTCCAAATAAACTGTTCTAAAATGAACCCTACATATATATATTTATAAACACTGATCACTCACTTTATTTCACTGTAATCTGACCCAAGGGATCTATTAATAAAAATCTGAGTTACTTTCCTCTTCAGGGGTGGATTGTAACTGATTGTCAGATTACCTTCCTGACATTATCAAGGGAGAGGGTAATCCAGAACTGCTAACATCCACACCAGAAAATCAGGAAATAAGGGGAGATAATGCAAGAGACTGAGATTTAAAAAAAAAAAAAAAAAAAGGAAAAAATATTTATTTTAGTGGTGAGGCACTGTGCTCTTTTCAGGAAAAGCTAAGTTTTCTTTGGGGGTTCAACAAAATATTTCTGAAAATACTCACAGACTCATCAAACGATTAGGGAGCAATTAGTACAAGGGAAAAAGTATAGCTGCTCTATTTTATAGGGTAAATCCTGACCATGCCATATCAAAAATTTCGTTAGCCCTCATTTCTTTAATCATACTGAGGAATACCCAGGAGGAATTTTAAAAGACATGCAAAAATTCAACTTTCTTTTGTGTGTGTGTATGAATATTTAAAAATATGTTGCTGTATTAGTTCTAGCTTCCTTCTCTTCCCTTCCTGCCCATTTTTTGCTATGTGAAATATCTAATGTCACCTCCTTCAAGATTTTGCTAAATTTCTGTTTGTTCTTTCTTTTTAAAAGGAAGTGTTATCCCAGGCTGCTCTTGGAAAAAAAAAAAAATGTTTTTTTCTACTTTTCTGATGAATTACCGATCTGAATGAATTTATTTACTGGGTGAAGAAGAAAAAATATGTTGGCAATTTGGATTTTGCAGACAGAGAAGAGCTAGCTCTAGTTTATGCAGGGTATTTTGTCTATGGTAGGATATACTCTTTCTAATGGACAGGTTTTTCCTTTCCTGAATAAAATCACAATAAAATGCCTTGTAAAGGATTTCTCTGTGGAGGTCAAAAGATGTATTCTCCGATATAACTGTGGAATGGCAAAAGACTACAAAATGTCATGGCAGTCCTTGGATTTTCCTAGGCTGCACAGCTGTTGCTCGATACTGCTATTAGAGAGCTTGACTAGGGTAAATAAATTATTTTTATTTTACTATGGTCTTCCACTCTCTATCTCGATGTTTACACGAATTATAGAATAGGAAAAGACAAGTCAGTGGCTTTTGCACATACAATTTTGAAATTATTATTTTGCTCTGCTTCTGAAGTAGAATGAATGAGTGTTGAAAGTCGATACAACAGAATGAGCAAAACAAAAAAAAACCCTCTCCATATTTTTTAAAGGCTCCCAGTTCCATTTACATGTGAAGTTCTATTAGTCCTAATGAACTCCGTACAGCTATTAGCCAGAGGAACAAAATTATTGTCAGGACAGTGAATGTGGAGTCTCTGGTCACCTGCGCTGCCAGTGCTGGGCAACTGAAACTGACCAAAACACAGCATCATTCACAGGCATCTCTCAGAGCATGCAGACAGTAAGCACAGAGCTCAGAGAGCAGGGAAATCTGCTTATTGTCTGGTTCAAAGAGAAGAGAAAGCAAATACTTGCAGAATGCAACTTCCCAAGCACTTGGTCAAAGCTGATATTTATTTGGAAGCTATCAGAGATCAGCAAAACCTCCAAATTTCTGGAATTAAAAAAACAAACAAACAAAAAAAAAACCCAAAACAAACAAAAAATCCCCACCTAAAACCACAACATTTTGATTTATGCTTAGCAGAAAATGATGTAGAAAAGTGAGGACTCCAGACGGATCAGTTTGGAAAAATACACTGTTCTGTTTTCTCTAAGGAACATATAAAAATTTGTTAGCATATTATATTACAAGGGGTGCAGAAAACAGTTACTAATAGAAATAATTCTCACACCTTTAGCTATTATTATTAAAAAAATCTTGGAGTAGAAAGTGCTATGCTCTCTCTTTAGTTTTCATGGTTTTCATTTCCACAGAAAGAGTATTACTTCTGTATTTCTTTTATTCTTTGTATTGTTTGCTTGGATTTTCGAGGAGGTGACTGGAGTAATTGTGCAAGGTAGAGGTATAAATTTTCTTCCTCATTGATAACGTGAGGCAGAAACTGAAATGTTGCCACATTTGGTTTTATGTTGACAGAACAATACCACACATAGTTTTCAATATGTGCTGTTTTCTGCTTTGCTACTGGTTTGAGTATAGAAGTCACACCATAGGAATAGCTAAGCAGGAATGTAAGGAAATTCTTCAGGGTAACTTGAAGATTTTTGGAATATTTCTACCCACCTGTGGGTTAACTTGCTGCTCAGTATCTGAAGCTGTATTTGCTATTCTGATTTCAACAATTTCTTCAATCAAATTAAAAATTTTTGAGTAAGAATAATTAATTTCTGTAAAATATTTCTAGGACTATATTCAAAGATTATCAAACAAAATATGCTTTTATGGGGAGGCAAATATTAACCAAAACAGATTTTGTTCTGTAGTGAATTCTAATGATATAACACTCTCAGGGATATACTAAGTGTACAGTAGTTTCATGAATACAAGCCGCACGGAGTATAAGCCGCACTTCCGGTGTGTCGACAATGTTGCTGTCTTTGTCAATAAATAAACCGCACCCCGAATATTAGCCGCACTTTCGTTCGTCGCGAGAATCCGTGCACAGCTTTCACAAATTGGCAAATTAGTAACAGGATCGTGGCATAGCGGGGTTTACTGGCTCGGGGCGGGGTCAGGCAGGCTCGGCCCACTCATGGTTGCTGACGGAGCCAGCTGGCCCAGCTCAGCGCCATGGTTTGGCGGGGCTGGCCGGGTGGTGCTACTGCCGCCGCCGGGCTCACTGTCCCCCCTCTCCCGTCAGCATAGCCCTGCTGCCACGTTTGCTCGCCCTACCGGCGGGGCGGCCGCCGCCAGGCTCACCGGCCGCCCCCTCCCGTCTGCACCGCCGCTGCCGAGTTTGCTCGCCCTGGCCGGCACTGCAGGCCCCCGCACCGCCGGGCTCCCCCACGCTGCTGGCCCCGATTCTGCTGGGTTTCCCTCGCTGCCAGGCAGCCCCACCCGCCGGGCTTCCTGCTTCTGCCATGCTCCCCTGCACTGCTAGCCCCAGTTCTCCCGGGCTCCCCCGCCCTGCTGGCCCGGGCTCTGCCGCCCCCCCTGCCCCGCCCTGCTGGCTCAGGCTCAGCCGCCCGCCCCCCACACTGCTGGCCCCGCCTCTACCAGGCTTTCCCACCTCTGCCGGGGCCGGCCGGGCTCCAGCTTGGCTTGGGGCTGCCGCGGGCTCTCACTTCCGTGTTGGCAGTTTTTAGAATATTGTTCATATATTAACCGCCCCGGAATATTGGCCGCACTTCCGGGTTTCCACCAAAATTTTGGTCAAATTGGTGCGGCTTGTATTCGTGAAATTACTGTATTTGGAACTTACACGTTATACACTAGTAAGGGTCCTATATAGCAAAGAAATAGTTGAATTTTCTACCTTGTACTGCCAGATATTGCCTAAGACTCAAGCAAAACCTTGAAATTCAGGCTACCATTTTGTTTTCTGTACTATATGTTTATTTGCAACTTTATGTTGCTTACTGTAAATGTAAACTGTTGGCAAGTTTCTAAGCTCTCCCCTTGCTTCCAAAACATCCAAGCCAATCAAGGAACTGGTTTCCATCAAGATGGTTTAGTAACCACTTTACCAGGTTATCAGCATGATCTTCTGTTTCTTATAACAGACTTCAAAACCAAGACTGTAAATTAGCCTAACATGTTTTGTTTTCTTCCTTCCAAAAGTCTAGATGGTTGGATGTCCCTACTTTGGAAGATACAGGACAAACTCTCCATCCTCATATGTAAAAAGGAGTGTAGTAGGGATGTAGCAATGAGACTATCTGATTCCTGAGATCTGAGACAGTAAAGTTGTTGATGGAATTACGTGTATAAGGGCAGTATTTTCTGCACTTCACAGTGCTTCACAGTATCATTTAGAAGCAGAAACATTAACTTTCTTTTGAAACTGAGAAATATCTACTTACTTTTCTAGTGGACAAAATCCAGCACTGTTCCACAATGAAAATACTCTGAAAGTCAGTAGACTCTTGAGATGGACCTATACCAACATTTTCATCATCCTCCTCTTTCTCCTTCTCTATATTACTATTTCCACGTGAAATTCTTAAAATAAGTACCTAACCCCAAACCAGGTTTACCTCTTCAGTATCACATTCACACGATGAAAATACAGAACAAAATTTCCTATGCTCCTTTCCAGGTTTTCTTTCACAGGAGTTGATAAGCAACGCTACAGTGAGGTGTGCCAGCCTCAGCAGTGTTCTCAGAATGAAGTTTTTGAAAAGTTACCATCAACTTAATATTTCCATGAGTAATTTCAATATGGCATTTCTCAATTTTTCTTTTGTTTGTTTTGGATTTTTTGTTTGTTTTGGGTTTTTTGTTTGTTTTGGGTTTTATTGTTTGTTTCGGTAGGGTTTTATGTTTTTGTTTTTGTTGTTGTTTTTGGTTTTGTTTTTGTTTTTTTCTTTGGAGGCCTGGGACCAGTGTTGAATCCCAGGATAAGGATATAGAAAGGGAAATGTTTACTGCAAGGGTGAAGTGAAACGATGTATGACTGCTGCCTGATAAACGCGTTGCAGTCAGCCAGTGCAAGGACTGGGGGAGATAGCCTGACTGTCCAGCTGTGCTAGACAAGTGCTCCAGAGGCTGCTACTTTCTGTGTACTTTCACTGAAGATGAACATTGCTCTGGTCAGGGACTGCAGACAACATCAAACAGAAAAACAAAAGTTCAGTCACAGAGAAAAGCCAGCATGCACCATGATTTCAAAGGTGGCACTCATCTCATGTTCATCAGCCATCTGAAAATTGGGCCACTGGATTAAGCTAGTTATCTGAAATCCTTCAGTAGTTGACAGAAAATGAGTGAACTAAACCAGTCGTATACAATGATCCACATGTGGAACAGCCTGAATTTTTCAACAGCAGCCTAAAATTAGACAGTCAAGCTAAATACGTAAGATGCATAAAAAATAAAATAGTTTCTTGAATATCTGAGAAACTAATAAAGCCCATAAAAATATTTTTTTTAAATTATGCAATTGGCTAGCATTCAAATAAGTATTTTATAGGAACAACTTAACACATTTTCTTTGAAGAAAAAAAAAATTCTAATTTATTTTTTTACTAGATCTAATTATATATATTTCCTAAAGCTTTGAATTTACTTCTTTGTACTTGAAATGCAAAGTAAAGAATAACTCTATGCATCAGAAGCATTAGCAATTTGGTAGATCTGATTCTACTTTAAGGCTTGGAATGGAAAAAAAATGACTGGTCAAGATCACATCTAACCTTATTTTTTAAAAATGTTTTGAGCAAGAGGAAGTAAAAACTTTCCTCTTTTGTCTTCTGCTTCACCCTTCCCCTTCTTCCCTGAAAATTCATATTCCTGAAATGTATTCTTCTAGTGCCTGGAGTCTGTGGTAGATATTGAAGCTCAAAAGATTGGACAAACAATGAAAGAGTCAAGAGTTAAATAAGGATAAGAAATGAATAATAGACTCTCAAGCAGAGCCTGAATGGACAAGTCATTTCAGATACTATTTTCACTAAGCAAACATCTGGGCACTGTTTGGTGTACCAGATTGATTGGGATTAAAAGTCAAGGTGGTCTGACTGAACTACAGGTTAACAGCTAATAGCAAACATTCATATTCACTGTGATGGGAGGAACAGTTGAAACATCAGAATCTGAAAGAAGCTACTTGAAAGTATCTTGTGTATGTCTTTGACCTCTGTGTAGTAGTAAGTGGAGAATCCACAGTGACATAATTAGATATCAAATACTCACATTCAGTTACTGTTTACAATACAAGAGTCGGTAGCAAACACACTCTGCTGCCTGCACAGTCTGACAGCTTTAGCACTTCTTATCTAACCCTCTGTTCCTGACTTGCAATGTGAGGATTTAAAGATGGAAGAGATACTGCCTGTATCGTCTAATTTGTCTGCACTCATTACAAATTTCCTTTTCAGCCTCTAAAAGCACTGAGTCCTTTATAAAAAGGGAACCTTTGAAGCACTGAGGCTTATCAAGGAGACTAAAGGAGACTAATGCAACATCCCTCAGTAATTGTAAGCCTACAGTCCTGCTACCTTCCCTTTAAACTAACCAGATCTCATTCTTGCTCAGAATGTGAATTAATGAATATACAGATCTATTTTTCAACAGTGTAGCTCCATCTGTTACCTTTTGTATGTATTTATATAATTATATTATATAAATTATAGTTAATTTTTACGTATGAACTTTAATATTGGATACGTTTCTATATAATTGGAAGTTTAAATATAAATCTAAGGTTGTATTCAAATATATAGGATCTTTTTTTTTTACAGATAACCACACTAAAATTAAGTTTTGCACTTCTTACACTTTAAACAGAGCATCAGATACTTTAAATACTAGTTTGGATATTCTGGAGTTATGGCCAGGATGCAATGCTGAACAATGGCTCTTTTCTTTCCAATGTCCAACTTTCCAGCAATGACTCCTGTAGAGCGGTTTATGCTTTGCCCTTTGTTCATCTGATGCATTCTAAAAAATGCAATGACAATGAAAAGGGAAGAAGGGAGGAAGGGAGGGAGGGAGGGAGGGAGGGAGGGAGGGAGGGAGGAAGGAAGGAAGGAAGGAAGGAAGGAAGGAAGGAAGGAAGGAAGGAAGGAAGGAAGGAAGGAAGGAAGGAAGGAAGGAAGGAAGGAAGGAAGGAAGGAAGGAAGGAAGGAAGGAAGGGAGTAACGGTCTTGTGGAGTACTTTGTATTAGGTCTGTGTAGTAAATGTGAAAATTAAGAAGCTCAGAGTGCTTCAAATGTTACACTTTTCATGGAGATTTCACTGTTCAGCTGAGGGCTTCTGTCTGTTTGATGGTATAGCGCATATAGATCCAGTTCTAGACTGCTTCCTGCCTTTTTTACCCATTCAGTTAATGGGATAGGTGACAAAAATTAGCTTGTTGTATCTATAGTCATATCCTGTCTTGACTAAAGGAAGCCTGGTAGAATTGAGCTGGAGAACAATAGGAAGAAAGATTTAAAGTGCACTCAAAGGATGAGATTTATTTAAAAGTCCACCTTAAAAAAAATCAGATGTTAGTAATTTGCAACAAAAATGTTCATACTTTCTACACACATTCTCAAATCTTGTACCAAATAACATAAATTTTTAAACTTGCTACAAAAAATATCTTATATGTTAAAGTAATTTTTGCCATATTTATGGAATTTATGAACTTCTCTGATAATAGGATTTAAATGGTTAACTGAATAATAAGGACTTAAAATTTCTGGTGCACTTGAAAAAATCCTCTAATAACCTCACACATCTAAAGTTATAAAACACTTTTTAATACAAACTTGCTTGAGAATGAATGCTTTTACAAAGTCTATAAAGTCACTTTGCTCTTCTTCCCCCATGAGAACGATGAAAGAAAAGTCCCTTTGAATTCTGCTCTTTTGTATTCCTTATCTCAAATCACCAAATGAAGGCAATCCAAATTAGCTATTCATGAACAGCTATTGCAGAAGAAGTGTTCCTAAACAAACATGTGTGAAAACATTTCTTATTCTAGAATAGCTGTACTTCATTTTGATTTGAAATAACCTGCCTTTCATCTAAATGGGAACAAATCACTTATGTTGAAATGAAGCTCATGTCTTGGACTGTTCAAAAATTACTATTGAGCCTTACAACTTAGGGGGATTAAACATAAATATGTTAATATTGCAATAAGTGGTGTACTAGCCTAACAGCAAATAGATCTAAACCGATGAAGATTCAAAACTGTAGAGCAGTTATAACATACAGTTTCTAATAATTGTAAACTGTGGTCCAGAAATGGTGGTCAGAATGTAAAAGACCCTAACCTAGTGAAGTCAATGAGTGTCTGTAAAAGGAATGCCAAAGCCATATTGCTTGTCATACAACATTAATTGAGAATACCACAAGATTCCTTTCTTAGTCTGGCTTTTTAAACTGTAATTTCAAACAACCAAGGTGAACTAAAATCATCATTTTTCATATTCACATCAATTGCTAGTGGCTAACAAAAAGGGCAATGCTTCTTAAGTCAGTCATATACCTCTAGATCAATAATCTCTTTCTATCCAACATGGAACAGCTATTGATATTTTTAAGAGAAACCATTAAAATAACTGAACAAGAGAAATACATGAACTTTACTTTTTCTAGGGTGTCAAAATTCAAATAGATGGGTTACTAATTTCTAAATTTCTTCTCACATTAGCCATCCAGTTAGCAAAAGAAAGTCTGTGAAGTTGAGATTATTTTCTTGAAAATAAAATAGTAGGCGAGAGAGAGGACTTATTTTCAGAAACCAAAATTGCTTTTATTTGCATAATCGTCCCTCTAGGTAGTTAGCTATTGCTTCTAACAGTGGAACCACATTATGTCTTGGTAATACAAATACTCATTTTCTTGATTCAGGAGTCCTCTGATTATAGCTACCAAAACCTGTCTGTATAAGTTCAAGAGCTGGCACGACTTCATATTCCTGCAATTTCATTCTACTTTCAAAATATAGCTTGATACTTCTTAAATTACTTGCAGTTTAGTATTTTTATTTTAAAACATCAAAAATGTACCTGATTAAACTTATCTTTTATGAAAGAGCTGTCACCTTTCGTGTTGACCTCTCCCTGCTGTATCTTCCCTTTCAAACATATCAATATATTGCAGGGTATAGTAACCCCAAGGCAGAACAACATTAGAAAAATCTGTGCTTATCAAACTACAGTAAAACAAGGAAAATTAGATCCTGTTTACATAAAAGAAATTGGATTAAGAGATTTGATATGGTCCATTTTGTTGAGAGAAAGCTGTTACTGAGACATAAACTAGGTTAAGTTGGAAACAACTGAAAACTAAGGCAGAGTTCTAACACAATTTAAACTAACAGATTTCTTTTAAGAAACAAATCCCATAGACTTTCATGAAGTTAAGTGATACATTTGAATTTGGTGAAGTCTTTAAAGAACATTAGATATCTAAAAACTTAGGATATTTATGAGTAAATATGCTTTTTTGCTTATCTGAAGTTTAATCACTGATTATTTTGTTTTGGGTTTTTTTTGGGGGGTTTGTTTTATTTTGTTTTGTTTTGTTTTGTTTTTGTATACTCTGTGCTAGATAGAAGTTTACAAAGAAATAAACTAAAAAAAAATCCTTAATGGATATTGTGGAAGAGAGGGGCAATTAAAGTCATTGTATTGAATGGCTGGTGCAATTTCAAAGAGAATTATCTATTTTTCTCCCTCACTATCCACCACTCACTTCTGAGTCCACAGAGACAACACAAACAGTTGCTTAGGTAGATAGATACTGGTTTGTCTACAAGAGTGACAGTGCTGTTAAATTCTTAGCCCTGAAAACATGCATATGATCATACTCCTGAAAACTTTTTTCATAATAAACAAAAAAGTTTGAGGTTTTTTCCTCCAACTAATTCTTTCATGTGACTTTATTTTTAATAACATTACAATATTTTTGCCCAAAACATTTAGGTAAGCACCCTGGTTTCAGTAAGAGTTTTGGGTCCATTTGGTATTTTTTGCTTGCTTGTCTGTTTTGTTTGCGGTTTTTTTGGTTGTTTTTTTTGGGGTTTTTGTTTGGTTTTTTTTTTTTTTAATGCATACCTTCGACACAGTCTGATTCTGGACGAGGTTTTGTGCATAATCATGCTGGAATAATTTTCTTTTTTAAGGATGGTAACCTAGTTACTAGAGTAAAATTAATCAACACAGATTAAAGAACAAAACTCCCTCATGAAATTTAGTAGAGAACAGAGTTATTACTAGAGAGGAGAAATTTGGTTTAATAGTTCATCTTCCATAATAGGAAAAAAAAAATAGTTCAATCACTTCAAATTGCATAATTTTTTAAGAAGTAGTAGGCAGAAATCTGTCTAAACCATGATTTAAAATGGTTTACAGGCAAAGTTAAATAACCCATGTGGATACAACTCCAGACTTTATCCTAATAGCTCAGAATTACAAAAGTCTATATTGTCCAGAGCATGTTAGCCATGACTTCAGGACTATGAAGTTTCAGAAGAAAGCTTCCTTGCTACTCATTAGGAAGACCAAGCAGAGTGTAAAAGACAGTATATAACCACAAGTGTAGATTTCCATGCAGAACTACATCCAAGGATGTGAGTTATGTGTTTCTGGGTGCTCTTCCACCACAGTAGGAGAGGGGTAATAACTACAGTCATGTCTCTGGTGTATGGATCACTGACATGAAATAAAATCTGTGGAACTTCTGATGTATTGCTGACTAGTAAATGACAGGGGAAAAAACCCAAACCATCCAGTGATTTCATTCTATTTAATTAAGTATTTTTATGAAACTTCTATTAATTTTATTTTTGCAGTGATTTTCTTGCCTTTAATGAAGAATTTTCAAGTCACAACAGTAAAGAAAGAGTTTGAACTTATATTTATGTCCTGTTTTCTTCAGAATCCCCTGCTATCATTGTTAATTTATACCTAATTTCTAGTAATATTTCAGAAAAATCTGAAAGATGTCCTGTTTTATACCAGCTTCAAAAAAATCAATTAATGTCAGTGTTGTAGACCAATTGACACAGAATTAGAACCTTAACAAGACTTTTTAAAATATTGTGGAAGTTTTTTTTTCCTAATTATTTTCTTTCCTTAATAAAAAAAAAAAACCCCTTCCCACAATGCATCATGCAGAACTTGCTACATAAACCACTACTAAAAAAAAATCCTTTTTATTCATAAAGTACCAATGCATAATTGTAAGATAATATTTTAAAATGTAATAAATATCTGAAATTACTTTTTAGCTTCATGTGTATAAAATTTAACATTTGTAAAGATAAAAATTACAGTAAATTTGGCATTGATTTGGTGTGTTTTGACATGAAAATCCTAAAAAAGTGGTTTCAACTTGACAGCGATTAACAAAGTAAAAGGTTTCCAGTAGTTTGTTTACTCACACATTATCTTAAATTACATAAATGGTATTTTGTGTATCTCATTCGATACAAACAGTATCTCTTGATATGTTTGGACTAAAAAGGAAAAACATAAGGCCCTTGCATAGAGAAATTTCCCAAACCTTTGTGAATCAAATCAGCCACAGCAAAAGAAAGATGATTCCTAGCTCATCTTCAAGAAATTTCATTCTGGGTTCTTCTGTCAGCAGGTCATTTAAAGTACAACTTACCAGGTTACAACACATCTTCATGCACAGAGACACAATCTGCATTTGTGCCCTTGGTCTCTGTGCATAATCAACAGGTTACTCATGAGACCTTGAAAATGTTGTGCAGTAGCAGAAAGCAAAAAGGGAAAAAAGTTACAACTGAGGCTGATAGGAAATGTAGTTACTAGTGCTGCATAGTACAGTGACCAAAAGGAAAAGGATTTTCTGTCAACCTAATTAGGTAGCAGAGTAACTACAAATCTCAGTTCAGAAGTATAGTTCTGATTAAAAAAGGAAAGCAAAACAATACATTGTTCAGTTTTTCATATTTCTCTGCAAATTAATAATAAATTGAGGAGGTTCAGGTCTTCTTCCTCGTATATTCAAGCAGTATGGAAAGGATTTAAAAATAATTTAAAATTCTTGAAAAATATTTTTCTCACTGTCTGTAAGTATAGAAAGGCATTTGACAGAGCGAATGATGTCTGTGAGCAACATTAGACAAATAAGTATGTATAAAAAAAATTATGTATAACTATTCTATTGAAACCACTTCAAAAATTTCCTAATTTGTAGGTTTGATTCCCACACCCCACCCCCAATTTCTCCCCATCCCAATCAGTCATGATAATCTCTCTATCAATTTGGGATTTAGAAATGCATTTATTTTAAAGGGAAGGGAAAAAAAACCAAGATACCAGAGTCATAGAATGTCCTGAGTTTGAAGTGGCACACAAGGATCACTGAAGTTTCACACTTTGTCCTAAACAAGCCAGGTTCAAGAATTGCACTGTGTACCTGAGAATATTGTGATCAAAAGAAAATAGATATGGTAAAATATTCTTTATTTTCCATTTAAAAAAAAAAATAAAGACCTTGTCATGTATTCCAAGAAAAACACAACAGTCTGTTCCAGAAAGGTGGATCCTTGTTGGATAGATCAGAATTTTGCTTCCTACATATGATGGAAAGATAATACTGATTTTTGTGTACGACTGAATTAATGAGCAAAAATCTTAAAGTATTGTTTAAGTCATGACATCCTCTGAATGAAGTAGATTTCTGCAATTAATTCGATGAGATATGCAGGGAATCTCCTTAATAAACACTCAAAATTAATATGAAAGACAATATTTACCCCCTTGTACTACTGCTGTGAAACAGCATAATAAATTGGAACAGGTTGCAGTTCACTAGGTGAGGTAGACTGAAAATCCATTAGATTAATTACTTCTCATAAGTATAATTGTATTTACAGTATGCTACATTTCTAGATGTCTAATGGGCTTCAAAGAAGTGTAAGGTATAATTAAAAACTTTATCTGTGAAGGCAAATCACCAAGCTTAAAGCGAAATTTTTTTCCAGCTAAGACAGGAAACAGCAGGCTTCACTTTCTCTAATTTGTAACTGTATTATCTAAATAAAGAACTCACATTCTGCAAATGGTTGCTAACACTGAAAATACACCATGGTTTAACATTGAAAAATAGATGTCCGAGAAAATCTATAATCCTTTAAAATGGATTCTTTCTTAGTGGATCTAAGTTGAGGATGTTATTGTTGTTTATATCAGGTAAATATCTGGTTCAGCAGTTTCAGCTGACTGAAAAGGCAATGTCATATGTTACTGAGTTTGTACATAGAGAGCAGTTATGAAGAGTAGATAGACTTGCATTGAATGACAAAATACAAGTTCTATTAATCCCGAAAATTGCTTTAAAATATCATAAGAATATAAAACAGAAGGGAGATTGAGAGGTCAATTGTAGAAGGAATTTTACTCTGCCTTAAACTGGATGTCTAAAAGTTCATAATCTGAATGACATATGCTAAAATCTCATTGTTAGCTGAATGAAACAGATACTCACAATGTATTAGACTGTAAGAGGAAAAAAAAACAAAACCTGTATATGACATGCATTTACCCCCACCTCATTTAACCTCTTTCTCCCAAGGGCGATTGTATGATATATTTTGGATATCTAAATTCAAACAAGATAAAGCTCATTGCTAAGAGTTGTATCTTAACATATTGTTGATCAAATATTTGAGAATCTTTTTTTTTCATATAATTGTCTAAGTCTTCCTTGAAATATGGTAATTTCTTTCTAACTTGTAATGATGATATAATGCTTCCAGTAACCTTTTATTTTAGACAATTCCATTTTCTTTCTTCAGCTCCATCCCCTGGGAAACACAGTTTCAAGATTCTGGTATACTCAGATGCAGTTGCACATAAAGACTTTGAAATAGTTCTCATAAATCCCTTTTACAATCTTTTTAGTTTCCCATTTGCACTATTTTTCCATAGCTTCTAACCTACTGTCCTTAGAGTGTGGAGTTCTCCCATGTCACATGCCTGATAGCTCTACTTCCCTGGATAAAACTGGAGCTCAGCTCACCAGATCTGCATCGAGAGAGAGAAAGGACAGAGACACAGGATTTTATTGTCTCTACCCTCACTTGAATTTTGACATACTTTAGGTGATACTTTCCCTGAAATCACAGTGGAGTTACTGCCTTTTTCTAGATAAATGGGACAGGACACAGGAAAGCCTTATTTTTAGTTTCAGCACATTGTTCTAAAAGCATACTGTTGTGCATGGATCTACATCTAAAACATGGGGTCTCAGATGATTTCCAATCTCCAGGAAACAAGTTACCAGAGACTTTCCTAAACTGGGCAAATGAAATCTTACTACTTTACAATTCAAGTCTTGAAGATAGAATAACAAAAATAAAAAAGAAAACCTAGAATAACCTAGGGAGAAGGATTATTCAAAGTCTCGCTCTGAGACCTATAATCTTACACCTCATTATGCAAAAAAAATCTGTAATCAGCATACTCTCTTTCAAAGACATTCATAAGTGAAGTGACATTTCTGAATGCAATCCATGTAATCTAATATATTAAATTGACCATGACTAAAGATTGGACCTCATCTAGAGACTTTTAAAGTTGCATAGTTACTTTTCTTTTTATTCACATCTTTTCCATTAGATTCTTCCTCTATAGAATATTGTTTTAAATGGAAGTTCAAGATGAAGCATTTATTGAAGAAAAATGATCTAGAATAGAGGAAATTTCTTGTTTTCTTCCTTTTTATAAAATACAAATAATTAACCGATGACTGGAAATCGGCAGACTGAGGGGGAAAATAAAACAAAACAAAACAAAACAAAGCAAAATGAAACAAAACAAAACAAAGCAAAGCAAAGCAAAACAAGACTAACCAACCAAGCAAAACCCAAAACCAACAAAAACAACAAAATCCCACCAAAAACAAATTTAAAAATAAACAAAACCAAAAAACCAAAAACCAGCCCAATCAACCAAAAACCTCCTCCAAAACAGCAAACCTCCCAATAGCTCAATTCAGGTGCCTTTTTTTTCTAAACCTACTGCTCTCCTTTTAAGGTGTTATAACATTCAATGCTTTTATTGGAGTTATAACCAGGCTATTCTATGGTTTAGACCTGCTGAATATGTTTTATTCTGAAAACAAATTTATCAATTTAACTAGAGACAAAGCAGGCCATTGATGCTGTTCCTTCTCATAAAACTGTCTGTTAGTAGCAGTCTAAAGTGACAAGCAATTGACCTCCTTGTGTCCCTCTCAGGAAAAATGTGAAAACTGACTTAATCAGGTTAAGATATGCAATCATATTGATGTGAGGGTACGATTTAGCATCTGATTGCACAAGAATGTCAGATGCATTTAGGATGAGCATAAAAAAAATAAAACATACAGAAATGTAACTATGTTTTATTTTTGCAGGGATTTTCTTGCCTTTAATGAAGAAAACGTCAGTGAAAAAAACAAAGAAAGAGTTTGAACTTATATCTAGGTCCTATTTCTTTCTGAATTATCAGGTATCATGTCATTGCTGACATTTAATTTCTAGGAATAATTCAGAAAATTCTGAAAGATGTTCTTTTTTATACCAGATCCAGAAAAAATCAATTAATAGCAGTGCCATGGAACAATTGATATAGAATTAGAACTTTAATGAGCCTTTTTGAAAATGAAAAAATAGTGCCTTATACTCTTTTGGTGCCTTGTATCCATAAATATATTTAAAGCATACTCTCCTCCAAGCAAAATTAAGAAATACATACTAATAATGAATTAGGTTTCTTATATCAGCTTGTGGGGTCTGTTGCTCTTGACAATGCCTTATTTTCAATAATAAAAAACATTTAACAAGGAACTAATGCTGGTATATTAATTCCAAATTTGTGTCTTGGTATTCTAACTTATAATGCTTGTCTTAGAAAACAGGCATTTGAAGACTGTTAACTATATCCACTACCTTCTCTTCATCCACGACTTGAATGATCTTGACATAGAAGGATATTAAGTTGGTTAGAACGGACTTTGTTTTTGTGAATCCAGGTTGACTGTGCTTGATGATTGCATTATTCTTTAAATGTCTTTCAGTAGCACCCAGTACAATCTCCATCATTTTTCCATGAACTGAGGTTAGATTAACAGGTCTGTATTACCCTTGGTCTTCCCTCACTCCCTTTTTGTAGACTGGAATAACACTGACAGATTCTAATCATCAGGACCTCCTCAGGCTCCCAAAAACTTTGGTAGGTTATTGAGAGGGATCCAGCGATGACAGCTACTATCTCTTTCAGTGTTCGGGGCTAAATGCCATCAGTCCCCATGGACCTGTGGATATCCAATTTATACAGTTGTTCCCTGAAAATTTCACTATCCGCAAAAGGAACACCAATGTTCCCACACACATATACCTCTGACTCAGGGGATCAGGTTGCCCAATATCGATCAATATTACTGAAACCTGAAATAAAAGAAAAAGACATTTAATACATCTACTTTTTCTCATCCCTGTTAGTCAGTTGTCTTCAACAATTACCAGTCCAATGTTTTCTTTAGACTTACTATTGCTATTAACATACTTTTTAAAGCTGTTCTTAATATCCAGTTTAAAATTTAATTGAGTTTTAGTCTTTCACGTCTTCACCCTGTATACATGAACTGTGACTCTGTAGTTCATTGCAACTACTGACCTTGCTTTCAGAAATCATTAAATTTCCTATTTATTTTAAGATCGACAAGGAATTTCCCGTTCAACCGAGCTGGTCTCTGCTCTGCTTGCTTAACTTACAACGTGGTGGAATTGCTTGCACAGTGGAATTGCCTGATACAAATTAAAAAAAGAACTTGGTGAATAAAAAAACAATTTTGACCATCCTTTCCACACACTGGACAGGGTTTTGATTGTTTAGGCTTTCTTGGTTCATATAGCCACAAAATAATTGTGCCAAAAGAAAAGTGACTGCTAAAGATTAATATCTCTTATAGTCAAATAGTGAATGCTGTGACCAGCTACTCTCAGGATATCTGAAGTTCTTCATTACAGGCTGACAACCACTTACATGAGTAAAGTCAATAGAAATGTTTTCTTATCAAGGCGGAAGAAACAGTAGAAGGGAATATGAATATTAAAATTAAGACTGTCAAACAAACAAAAATAAGTTTAAAATAATTTGGATTTTTTTTCTACTTTTATTTGAAAACATTTGAGGTCATATATCTATAATTATAGTATTGCTGAGGAGGAAGTAGATTACAAAAAAATAAGGTATGCCATTTTTGTCTGCACACATTTGAAAGAGACTTCACTGTAGTCCTCAAAAATTGCATCAGAATTTCCTTCAGACTGTTTTTTTCTTGTTTGTTTTGCATTGTCTTATCATCTCACAGAATAAAACAAAAGATTGCGATTATCTAGTTATAAATCTAATTAACTCTCACAAACTAGAGTAACCATAATTTAGGTATTTTGCTTTTTTTGCAGATATAGAGCATAAAACAATTCACTGTCTAATCTCAACCCCAAATTGAGGATTTAGAGAACAGGGACTTCCCTTACTCTCCTAATTATAAAGTTTCACAAAATATTAGAATAACTTTAATTTTTTTATGGATATAGATTTCCTACATTTTTTCCTGCATTCCAGGTTTTTGTTTATTTTTTAAATAAGCAATAATTTTTAAAGTAATAAAAATGTGTGCTTCTCTTACATAAAAACATTATTATTACAACCAGAGATTTGAATGTTTTGTCCTCAAAATGATAGCAATAAATTAGTAGGTAAAGTTATTGTGTTTTGGGCTTATTGTGCTTTCTTATGATTTTGTCACTTTTTCTGTCTCCTTTTTGTTGTTTTTGTGGTTGTTGATGGAAGGTACTGGTCATAAAAAATACAAAGCCCTAACACTTGCTCAATACAGTGCAAAAAGCTTCTTTATTGCATATATAATAATGATGAATTCACAGTATTTTACAAAACTTCCTTGTCCTTGTTTTCTTCTCCTTTACTGACTATTCACTATACAACTTTCCTTTAACACTGTTTTAGATTTCATAATTTAGTCCATGAATGATGTTGGATTAACAAATATCAGGGAGGCAAAAGTCTCTCTTTTTTTTTATCAGAACAGTATATCCTCAGTGAACAGTTTTTTATGGGATTACTGTAATCCTTCTTCTCTCTTTATTTCATTGTTTTATTTTCTGAAAATCACCTTAAGGAATCTTTAGAGATTGCCTTCTCACACAAAACTCAGGAATATTTCTTAACACTTGACACCACCTCTTCTAAATGAAGCACACCTAAATCTACACATTGAAACCTAGACACTTCTGAGAAGTGCTCGACAAGAAAAAATTTAGTGAGAGGGAGAAGAAACTTAAGAACATCTTGAAAGCCCATTGGTTAGTTAATTATTCTTAATTTAAAATAAATATCTAATCTTAAGGAGAAATACATGATATTTTAAAAATTCAGTTTTTTTAAAAAAAACAGTGGAATGCAAAAGGAAATGACTGTATTACTAAAAAAATATCATATCGATGAGGAAGAAACAAAGAGAAAAAAAGCCATAGGGTTTAAATATTTTCATTTTCCTAGTAAATGTTTTGTGGTTTGGTCATTTTCTGTATTTCTTCTTTAAAAAAATATATTTAGAATGCAGAATTTGTTGAGAGGTCAAGCTCTTTAGACTTATTACGTAATCTGAAAAAGATATGCTGCAGTCATGACATTTGCATTTGATTAGCAAAGGCAGCATAACTCAGTATGAGATTCTGTTAAAAAGGATTAAATATTACTACATGTATAAGATGGTCAAACGGTTTACAAGTATTTGTGTTTATTTCTGTGCAGTTGAAAAATGTCATTTTGAAACTAAGTATTTAGAATAAGGTAATAAAGAATCTTTCTCTTGCTTTTTTTCAGCAGTCATTTCCATCCCTTTGCCTCTACTCTAAGAAATTACTAGAACTCTAAACACCTATTCCTAAGTCTCTTCTAAGTGTAAGTCATTTCTCTGTACAGACTTAAAGCTTAACCTGTAGATAGAAAAAAGCAAACTGGGCCCTTGTTTTAAACTGGTTAGGAGAAAGGAAAGCTAGTGAAAAACCAGTGCTGAAAAAGAAGACTTCAAGTTTAACAACAGCTGCACTGAACAAGATAAATTAGTAGTACAGAACCTATTTTTCCATCAAAAAATGTTGATTTGAGTCACGCATCTCAGCTTGCTCATATCACATAATTTGAGATTGTTAGTAAGACCTGTTATTTGGATGACCTAAACAGTTTTTATGTCATCTGAAAAGTATTCTTGAAAAATACTCTGCTAGCAATGGAAGCACATTAGAGAAGAAAACTTCTGACTGAATACTTAAATGTGTTCCTCTCAACAGATACCGTTTTCTCTTGCCTCCAGCTTCGACTTCATGAATATTATGTCTGAGTTCAAGAAGCATTTGGATGAAGACACATGGTGTGGTTTTTGAGTCTGTCTCATGCAGAGTCAAGAGCTAGACTTCGATGATCACTATGGGTCCCTTTCTACTCAGGAAATTCTAAATAGTATCTAAAGAAAGAAAAAGATGGAGGGAATGTAGAAGGTGTCATCCCATGTTACAATATCAACACTGAAGACATAAAGCCTAAACTCAGAAAAAAAACATCCATTGGCCTGTTCAGAGCAATCAGATGACAGGAAAGGGAAGTCAATTAGTATATTAAGGTCAAATGTCCATTCAGAAGTGCCTTTTTAAGTCAAAATATTGATGTGGAGAAATACATTGGATATTAGTGCACACAGACACACAGACACACACACACATACACACATACACACACACTTCTACAGTTGGTTTAACCTAGATATTTTCTGGTAATTCCCGTGTCTGAATGCATTGCTTCCAATATGAAGTTTCCACTGTATTATATTACTAAAATGCCACAATGTATTTAAAAAAAAAAAAAAAAGAGAAAATGTTCTTTTCAAGCACTTCAAGGTATCTTTTAGAAAAACCCCGTCACACAAAACCCCTTAGAATCCTTCACAGTCTCTAATCCACTTCATGGAAAGAAAATAATGGGATTAGATCACTATCATGGTTTCTTTCATTGAATTAAATGGAGACGACTGTGCTCTTCAATACAGCAGAGCATGGAAACACTTTTGTTGGCGTTAAAGTCAGCTGTCCTCATTGTGCTCATTGTGTTTAATCATGTCATTATCAAAACCTGTCCTTCACCGGACTGAAAAATTCTAGTATTAGCAGCTGCTTAAGACTATATAAAGAATCAGTCTGAACTAATTTTCTGTCTGGAATTTTAAATCATTGACTTCATTATTAAGTGACAGTGTCTAATTTTGATCTCCATTTTGCTGCAGTGTTTCTACCATATCTGAGAAAGTTCTTTCATGTCTTCATTTTGCAGTTCAGACATTTCATAGATATGTGGGTATCTGGTTTAGATGACCACTCCTGTACAGTGACAATGTGCAATTCATCAAAATGTACTTAATCTAGTTGAATTATGGCAAATACATGAAAAGATTCATTAAATAATTTCTAGAAGGATAATTTCTCTTTAATATGATCATAAGAGAACGTTTGAATATATCAGTTATATTAGCTTTGGGCACATATATTCTCTGTGGTTTAGTTTCAGCTTGTAATTTTATTACATATACAAGTTCACTGAAAATGTAATATTTCAGGAATTTTTATTGAAAAGTAAGATTCATCCACATGAAAAAAAGATGACATTGAAAAGCTGATATCAAGTCTAAACATAGATTTTATACACCATTCAT
The DNA here is from genome assembly GCF_009819885.2 of Catharus ustulatus. Classification (NCBI taxonomy): domain Eukaryota; kingdom Metazoa; phylum Chordata; class Aves; order Passeriformes; family Turdidae; genus Catharus; species Catharus ustulatus. The sequence goes on from NC_046222.1 coordinate 63,606,077, forward strand.
ATATGTATATATCTAGACATAAGACACTGTAAGCATACGATGAAAGCAATAATTACAATCACAAGATGGAAGAAGAGACAGGTTATTAAATAATATTTTTGTAAGTTATTTCACGATAAAATTCAGTTTCCATGCAAACTTCATTCTAATAATTCTAAAGATCTTTTTTTTTTTTTCCAAAAACATTTAAGAAGAGATTTCGATTTCACTGATCCTCTCTCAATGCTTTTAAGGTGTGTTGAAAATAAGAAAATTAAATATTTTTATCATTATGTGATCTCTTCCTTATTTATCTACATTGACTTTGTCTTTCTTGTAAATTGCATTTCCTGGAGTATCATGACTCTTGTCTTTGCCTACCTCCTGAAAGTAGGCAGTTTAGAGTAAATTTCTATGGCTCATTCTCTATTTTTTTACACTTTGCTGTCTTAGGTACCAGCAAATTTGTAGATAAGAAAAAGAACAGACAAATGACAGAATTCAGGAAAAACAAGAAAAGGAGATACAGGGAGATGGAAGGAATGACTTCAGAGTAACAATAAATAATCTAAAATTAAGAGTTTAGCTAAACAAAAACTAAGAGGGATGAGAGAGATAGCAAGAGAGAGGGAGAGATGGGAAAATATTTTATATGGAAAACTAGCTATCCTAGAAGTAGAGAGGTAAGATTAAAAAATGAAATGTTTAGACTGCATATCTGTAGATATTCTGACAGGGAGATGTAATAGGATTTGGAATAGTCTCCTAAGGGTAGTGGTAGAAGATTCATCATTTAGCATTTTCAACACTAGACAGGACAAAGCACAGGAAAAAATATAGTTGGAGGAAATCCTGCCTTGACAGAGAGATGAAATGAATAATCTAATAGGCCTTTTCCATCTCTAACTTGTTGCTATGAAACTGCCAGAAAAGACTAAATTTAATCTTCTCAGTGTCTTTTATTCTTTTATACATAAATTATCTTAATCTTTCCTCTGCATTTTCCACCTCTTCTGTCTCCTTTTACACAGATTTAGAGCAGGTATTTAAAATGCTTTTATTCCATTTCCTCAACTGTTGCAAGTTAATTTTAGTTCTCATATGAACAAAACATGAAAATGAATAGTGGCTAGCTGTGTATCAAAGATGAGCAGGAATTTTTCATTTCAGTGTTTTCTCTTGGAATTGCCAGGATTTTCACCAAGTTTCTGTAAAATTTTAGACAGCAGTTCCAACGCAGACAAAATTAAAAATAATCTCTAATTACCTGCCATGTTTTGAACAATTTCATTTAGAAATTATATTAAAAATATGGTTTACATAAGCATTTAAAAAAATACAAGACTGATACTGCTGAAGAAAACATAAGTATCACTGAAATATTTCAGACAGTACATTTTATTGTTGTTACTGTTCTTGATTTTGTTTGCATTCATATGTGCTGTTTTCTTTCAACAAAGGAAATGGCTGTGGATACTTTATTCTCAGAGGATCATACAGATGTGTCACAGTGAAGTCACAATGCAAGTGTAGTTTCTCATCTCTGAAACTGTCTTGAGAGAGTCAACTGCCACAGGAGACTCAGGAGTGACAAGCCACAAGAGACAGACCACAAATTTCAGAGACGGTCCTGTGAGAATCAGAGCTTTGTCACCCATGTCAGAATGGAATATCACTAGGAGAGGAAAAAATTATTGTTGCAATGTTCCAAATTCGTAAGTGGAATTAACAGTGTGATTCATGGAGAAAAACGCTCCAAACAAAACACTACATTGCAGTTTCAATAATTACTTTCAATGACTTAATTTTCTGAAGATGTCTAATTGCTCTTGAGGTCAGAAAGCCAGGTGGGTTTGGCATGTTTTGCTGCTGACTTAATGAGTCTTAGATAAGCAAATGTCATGATCCATGGAAGGATTAATTATTGCTAAATTGGTGATACTCCTACTTATTGCATGACTAATGGAACTCTTATTTACACAACTTTCAAAATACTGATTTTCGTTCTGAAATGAAAATCTTCTTTTTCTCTGTACACAACAATAATAAAAGTAGTTGTATTGTTTGAAAGTATTGTTCTTTTAAAAATTTGTGGCTTATTTACCATTTCATGCCATTGCTTAATAGGTAGAAGAACCAAAAAATCTGAAATTAGTTGCACCTTCACTTTTACTCAGTATTTTGAATAGTTAATTGACTCAAAATACCATGTCTAATATGTTGTGTAAATAATTTAGTTCTGGCAAAAGTACATATTGATTTGTACAAAGACAAATACCTGAAAAATATGGCTTTTATGAGATGTTTTATTTTACTAATGCAATTGAACAATCTAATTCCAATTCTCTTTAAGAACTTATATAATATCAACATGGAATATTCTAAAACACACTTCTGACATGAGGAAGGATGAATGGACTAAATAAATAGTGTTCATAATTTTAAGAATTTGCAGCCTTTTGTAATGGCTACACCCACATTAGAAAATTGAATATAGTACAACATTTTCATTCCCCCTGAAGACAAGTGGAGGAGCATTTCTTTTTGATTGTCAATTGTCACTTACAGCTAAACTCTTTTCTCCCAATAATCATAATTAGTACTGTACTGAGTCTTGGGAACAATATGGCTCATAATGGCTCTTCCTCAGACAGTTCCTAGGAATTGGTTGGAGAGCATTAGTTACCATGAGGCAAAACTTACAAGGTTGCTAGGGAGTGAGCTTACCTGCTTTCCACTGTGCAGATATTCAAGGTGCCCTATGGTCTTGGGTAACCAGCTTCAAATACCTTCACTGTTACCAGGATTTTAAAAACGGTAAGTAGTGGAGCTCTCCCTTCCTTAGGGTTGTCCTCAGGTTATGTCAGATTGGGCTCTTTAAATCACTCTGCTCTCTGAGGATGTTTTCCTTTTAATTTGATAGGTTTTAAAGCAAGTTTCTCCTGGAAGAACTGGTTTGATGTTTTGTGCCTTTACTTTCAAATCCAAATACAGAATACAACAGAACAGGAGATCTTAAAATAAATAAACAAAAAGACAAAGCATCAGAGAAAAATCTGAAAACAATGCCTTTTGTAATAATACTTGACATTCAATTACTCTTTAATTCTCAAAGATACACTACTGCACTGCTATCTGAACATATGCATAAGTAGCTACTCTGATTAATATTAGCACAAGAATATGAACAGAAATAATGATGATTTGTAACTCACTATAAAGACCTGCCATGGAAACTTGCTAAAAGATATGAAATTTCTGGTTGTTTAAGTAAGGATGGCACTTTAAAATATTATCCTAATCATTATTAATTCTTTTAATATTTACTGTATTATTACTAATCTAAAAGAATTATTTTGGAATTAGTGAAGATGTCATACAGATTTTGAACATTAATTCAACATTAATTACTTGAAACATTTATAACAGATAAAGTTTAGAATGCAGTATTGTGCTTCAATTTTCAGTGTATATTATCATCATAAATATGGGAAATACTTTGGAGTTTTTTGGAAGTAAGATGAAAATAAATAGGAAACTATAGAGGAATGGTACTATAATTCTATGCTACAAAAAGTCTTATCCATGTCCCCTTTATTGGAAAGATGTTCAGAATGGTGTTGTGAGAACCATCTTCAAACATGCAATTTGTAACTGCATGTCTCTCATCCAAATACTCCGTTTCTACTTTAGCCTGGTACACTAGTGCAGGGACGCTGTCAAAGTTCTGGCAGCTTTTTAAAATAACAATAGATAAAAAGATTGCTTCAGGCTTACAGATGTGGGTCCCACGTGGTTATCTTGCTGTAGCATATGTGTCTGGTCTGAAGATTTTTAGAAAGGTGTACAAAGACCTCATAATATCTCTCCTTGGATGCTGGGAGTATCAGCCTTTAATTTTAGGAGTGACTTTCATTCAGAGAGACTTTATCAAACATCCGAATTCCTGAAAGTTTTACACAGAAAAGACTGGACATTGAAAGAGGTGTAAAGAAGACTTGTGTATGCATGTTGATGAGGGAAATTAATTTGTTTAGTCTAGTCAGGCAAAACATATTCTAAACACATGGACTCTTTGGAAGTAACTCCTAGAAGTTGGCTAAATAAAGACATTTAAAGCCATCTCATATTCTAACATACTGTAACTTCTGCCACCTCACTTCCAGCTTCCTGAAGCTATTTGAAACAGAGACATGGTTTGATTCCTTCATCCATTTACCAACTGCTTTATCCTCAGTCATAAAACATTAAAACTTTATTATTATTATTATTATTTTATTTGGAGGAAACAAAAGACATTATAGAAGTAATTGGAATTTCTATCTTTATTCTGATCCTTTTTTAAAATTTTCACGTTCTCTTTTAGTTCACTGTCTCTAGTACAGTGTTTAACTTTGTTTTCAGGTGCACCTATAGAAGGTGTAAAATGTTCGCTTCAAAATAAATATAAAAATAGTCTGTGGAAATGACCCTGTCTGATTTAATATGTTAAAAAGAGATCTTATTACAAAAACAAACAAACAAACAAACAAACAAAAAACCCCAAACCAACCAACCAACCAAAAAACAACAACAAAAACAGAACAAGCAAACTCTCAAGGATAAAAAGAGCAAGGAAGATAGAAAATCTGGAGTTTGACACCAATCAAGTTTATAGTTCAAGAAGAAAAATTCACTTAACACACTTAACACAGTTTGTGCTCACAAACTCTCAGGATATTTTTTAGCCAAGGTTTGCCATCCTTAAAAAAAACCAATTATATGTTCTCATATATTACGTGGAACTTTTTTTCTTCTTTTTATTTTATTTCTTGTGAAACAAATAATAGAATATGAAAGCATTTCTGGAATACAACCATAGAGCACTTTTTCTGAAAATATTGAGAGTTTTTCTTAGATAATACAGGCTCATTTGAATTCCAGACCTACTTGCTGAACTTCAGCACAACCATCTATTTGAGAACCACTAGTAACCAGCGACAGGAGTTGGTGTGACTTCTGAGAATTTTATGGCTTCTTACCTCTAATTGCTGAATTAATAGAATCTATTTTTCCTCAGGTCTCTGTAGAAGCAGCTGTGGGTCTCAGAACACCTGGAAATCTAGTTTACTGAAGCTTGTCAAGGGAGCTGAGCTATTCTCAGAGGATGTTTAAATCACAGATTTTATAAAACAGAGCTGAATGCCTGGAATGTGAAAACTCAGTGCACTATTATTTATTTTTTCTCAGAGTACAAGTCAGAGAGTTTCAATAACATTTTTTTAAATTAGGGTTCCAGGATCTGGATGAGTAAAGATCCAGAAAACAGAAGAGCAAGTTGGTTGTGGGAGAAGCTTTGGAGTTAGAGACAGTTAAATAATGGGGAACTATGCCAATATATATCATGGCAGTTGAACAGTGAGGAAACTCATGAGAGAAAAATTTTGACAGCTACTTCCAAAATCCTCGAAAATGAAGAATTCCTATTAAATGGAAATTCATTTGAATTCAAAAGACCCAAAGAATACTAGGTGTTTTCAATTAATAATGTTTTATTAAAATTCATTTTTCAGGTTCATCTGTAAATACTACCAAGTTTAAATTTGCTTATGTCATGCTAATATGTAACTTTATCAGGGAAAAAAGTGTGGCTTGTTACAAACTTTTAAATAAAATATATTTATAAGTATTACCTTTTATAACAGTTCTTAAATACTTCTATGTATGATAAAATACAGGGACGAAATTTGATTTTATTTCTATTATCATTATAAAGATGGAATATTTTGAAGCTGCCATTCATTTATGTGACAAAATCTAGATTTTAAATTATTTGCCTTGGCAACACTTCTTCCCTAGTGTAGCAAAGAACAATGAACAAAACAGAATAAAATAAACCAAAGCCATCTTGATGTTGTAACTTTCTCATTTACCACTGCATTTGGAAGGTATTTAAACAGAGATTTAGATAAGACAAGACTTGACATAACCATTCTATGAGTAACCATTATTCTAGAATTTTATTCTATGATGTTACTATATTCTTTTCTTGATCTCATTAATCAATTATATTGGCAACCAATAATTTTGCATCTGGAGATTCTGAACTGGTAGATATCTTCAACTTAATGCAAAGCGAAGAAAAAAGATTATTCAGCTGCTCAGTGAATAAATGATATCTCAATTTTTAAATGCATGAATAGCTTGAAAATTATGTCACAAGGTTCTCTTTCCAAAAAATGCAATTTCTTGGCTTGATTAGGAACACAGAAGTCATAGTAAATATTGATCAAATAGCTATGTTCAAAATAGAGATCATGAGACAATGGATTTCCCATCAAACAACCTCAGGAGTTTCATTAACCAAAATTGCAAAAGTTCAGTGGAGATACTTCTATAAGTTTTAGTAGTCTAAAAACAAGCCTGTTTGACTAGACTAGACACATAAAATTTGGATTAAAAAAGAAAGAAGAAAAAAATCCACGTATTAAAATTCTTTCAAACTTTATTAGAGCATGAATAATTTGGAGTACCCAAAAGAAACTATGAGTGGTTAGCACACTATAGTTAATTGAAGGTTAAGTGTATCCTGTTTAATTTTGAAAAGTACGTCATTTTGTCATCTTTTTAAAGTGTAAAATAATCCATCAGGAAATCAAGATGGGTGATTAGTGAATTGAGAGTGGCCCTTGAGGAGAAGGACTTGAGAGCATGAATGAAAAATGGAATATGACTCAGTAATGTGTGCTTACAGCTCCAAAAGCTGATAGTATTCCGGGCTGCATCAAAAGAAGTGAGACCATCATGTCAATGAAGGTGATTCTGCCTTTCTACTCTGCTCTCACAAGGCTACATCCAGTTCTGTGGCCCCTGAAATAAGAAAGATATGGATCAGTTGGAGTGAGTCCAGAGAGGACCACAAAGATGATCAGAGGGCTGGAACACCCTGTGAGGATGCACTGAGGAAATTGGGGTTGTTTAGTCTAGAGAACAGAAGGCTCCAGGGAGATCATCAGGAAAGATGGTGATGGATGATGAGGGACCCTTTTTAAAGGAGGGTAGAGATAGGATAAGGGCTAATAGTTTCAAAGGAAAGAGGACTTAGGTTTAGATCAGCTATCAGAAAGAGGATCACTGTGAGAGTGGTGATGCACTGGAAAAGGTTGTTCAGGGAAGTGGACAACCCATGCCTAGAGCTGCTCCAGATGAGGTTGACTAAGTCTTTGGACAGTCGGGTCTAGTGGAAGGATATCCTCCCTATGGAAGAAGAGTTGAAACTTGATCACCTTTAACTACCTTCCAACACAAAACATTCCATGATTCTATGATTTCTTCTCTTGATTCTGCAGGTAGACATTAAAAAGCAGTTAATGATATTTTTAACAAACAGTGTAGAGATAATTTGGATATTCATTCATTGTGAGTGAAAGGAAAATAACAACTGACAGTATAATATCCAGTGAGAGTACTCATATATGAAATCTTTACTTGTGTTTTTAAATGAATGTAGTGATTGTGAGAAAGTGATGGAAGTATTGAAATGAGTAGGATGGGGATGAAAAAAAAAAAAAAGAAAAGGATTTGTAATACTGCCTGCTACTCTTTAATATGTTTGCTCCTGAAAAAGGCACTCCCCTTCTGTCCTTTGGCTCCAACCATACGTTCTCTCAGTGCCTGTGCTATGCAGATTTGAGTATTTAGATGGCCTTGAGAGGAAAAAGAGATAATTGATTTACCTGATAAGAAACAATAGTGTTTGCATTATTTGTCGTATGATTGCTCAGAAAGCTGGGGGAGTGTGCAGTGAGGGAAGAGAGGCAAAGAAGTCACCCGTTTCCCTGGCAGTCCACCCTCATACTAGTTTAACTGATATTGGAACTACAGTAAATTCACGAATACAAGCCGCACTGAGTATAAGCCGCATCTCTGGGTGTTGGTAAATATTTCGTTCTTTGTCCATAAATAAGCCGCACCCTGAATATAAGCCGCTCTTGTTGTTCGCAGCGAGGACCCGCGTGCAACAAAGTTGCCAAATACTAACAAAACCGCGGCATGGCGGGGGGTTTGCTGGCTCAACTAAGGCTGTGCAGGCTCGGCCCGCTAGGGGTTGCTGACGGGACCAGGTGGCCCAGCTCGGTGGGGCCGCTCGGGGCTGGCCGCCGCCTCTGGGTTTGTTCACCCCGGCCTCGCTCCCGCCGCGGCGCCGGCCGGGCACAGAGCACCCCCTACTCCCGCCACGGCGGCGGAGGGCGGGGGCAGAGCCCCCCCCCTCCGGCTTCCCGAGCCGCAGCAATGGCGGCGCGGGGCCCCCCCGTGTCTCCCCCGGGCCGCAGCAGAGGAGGGAAGGAGAGAGCTCTCCTGCCTCTCTCCATGCCCCCCGTGCTACCTGCAGGGATCCAGGCTCCACCCGCGGTGCAACAGAGTAACAATTTGTAACAATCGCGAAATGCCGGCTTTTACTGGTAGGTGCTTGGCTCGGCGCCCTGGCTGGCACATCTGGGGTTGTAAATGTCAGAAAATTATTCACATATTAGCCGCCCCAAGTATTAGCCGCACTTCCGCGTTTCCACCAAAATTTTTGTCAAATTGCTGCGGCTTGTATTCGTGAAATTACTGTATAACTAAAGTTAGTGTTTTGGATCCAGTTCCATGAATATGTTCATCTTAAGTGACACTTAAAGAACACAAGTGTCTCAAGATTAAGCGTATTAAAAACTTTATAGTCTCAGCTGGAGAGATAAAAGGCTAAAAGAAAAGAATAAGGAAATTAGGAAAGTGGAGACAAACAGTAGTAGACTGAGAGTGACTAACGTGAAAATTTGAAATATATCCACTAGTTGAGCCATTCAAAGTGAAGCTTTTTGCTCTATCATATGGAGGATTAATTTAGGCAAATGAAATAAGGATGAAAAGGAAAAAAAGGGGGAAATGCCAACTGTATTTGGGACTGAGGGAATTTACTGTTTTTAACAAGAAGTGAGAAGCACCTATCAGACAGTTGATGAAAAACTCAATTTTCACAGCAATTGGGAAGATGGATTAACAGGGGAGACAAGTCCAGAAGATATTGGAACAAGCAATACTACACAGTAGCAAGAGTAGTTTTGGGGGTTATTTGAGAACAAACTAATAATAGATTAAATCGTCCTAAGGCTCTGTGTCATTTTCATGGGAGTAGTATGAGACTTGTTGCTTTTTGGGTTTTGTATATCAAACCTACGTTAAAAAGAATTGAGCTGAATCACAGGATTGCACACTGTTATCTGTAATCCTTGAGTGTTTCATAAAAACATCAGAAGTGTCTGTGCTCTGATACTAGCTCAAAAATATAAATGTCCATCCTGTTGAAATGCTCATATGAACATTAAAAAAAAAAAAAAAAAAAAAAAAAGACCTCCTCAGATTTCCCTCATTCTTAAGTTGGTAAAAGTAAGTTGCTTAGTGTGTCATGTAATTGGTAGGTATACAGTTTGCACAGTTGTAGCTTGTGGATTTTAACCAAATTTAAATTGAGAACAAGGTATAATGCCTTTAATGCCAATGAGACAGATTTTAAGTTTCTAATGGAAAATATTTAAAAGTAGCAAGACATAAAACATTCTCATTCATAAAATGAATTATTGCACAAACAGATAGTGTCAAGCAGTGTAGGTAGATTTGAAAGGCTAAAACAAGCCACATAATTCTGTCTTTCATACAGTTAGAAAATTGAAAGACCAACTGTGGTTGCAGGTTTTGTGGATATGGTAGTCAATACTTTTCTTCATGACAGGAAAAGAAATATTTAAATCCATTGGAGCACAGACTTGGGTACGATTTAAATAGAGGCTAGGTAAGATTATTTAAGAGCAATTTTGGAAGCACTCTACTGGAATTCACTGAGCAGTCTGAATAATAGTTACTCCTAAGAATAATAATATCAGTTTATTCCTGAAATTTGGAAGAGGTCCTTTTCATGCTAGAGATGATTACCACATAAGGAAATATTTTTTTCTGAAATTAGTGAAAAGAATTCACCTTAACTGCTGTTACAAAGAAGCATGTTCTAACATGCTTTCTGCAGTGAAAAATATATAAATGAGTTAGCTCTCCACTCTTGGGTCAATACAGGATATTTTTTGTTTCTGGTTCTGATACTGCTGTGACTATATGTGACTCTTTTTCCACAGCAAGTTTCAGGTGCAAGTTGTGGCAGTAGAGATTATGCCCCTTGAACAGTTGATTACAAACTACATTAATTTCACGACCATAAGGTGCACCGGACTATAAGGCGCACCCCCCGGGAGTTGGCAAAATTCACAACTTTGTAGATCAGATAAGGCGCACCGGACTATAAGGTGCACGGTTTTTTTTGCAGCGAGGCAACCAGCATGCGGTTGCTGGTCGAGGCCCCGCCTCAACCCGGCAGCCATTGGCCCCCGGGCCCGCCTGTACCCAGCAGGGGTAGTGCTGCGAGCCACTGAGCCCCCCTGGACCCGGCAGCCATGGGCCCCCGGGACTGCCTGGACCAGGGAAGGGGGGTGCCGCAGGCCCTCTAACCCGCCTTTACCCGGCAGCCATGGGCCCCCAGGACTGCCTGGACCTGGGAAGAGCAGTGCCGCGGGCCCCTGGGCCCGCCTCCAACCGGCTGCTGTGGCACTTCTGGCTTCCCCCACGGCTCACAGCTCACACTTCCGGTTTGGCAAATTTCGCAACTTTGTGCATCAGATAAGGTGCACCGGACTATAAGGCGCACTTCGGGGTTCAAGGGAAAATTTTAGTCAAAAGGGTGCACCTTATAGTTGTGAAATTACTGTAGTACTTGTTTAAAAACTCTACTGCAACATCTGAAATATTTGCTTATAATCTAAAGTTACTTGGCATACCCTGCTTTTAAAGAGGATGAAATTACCTGTGTAGTCTCTTTTCCAATATTTCAGTGGCAAAAATAAAGGATAAAATCTTCAAGCTATGAATAATCTTTCACTGCAGAATTTTTATGCATTTTTTCCTGATAGTAAAACACATTGCATCACATGACTCAAAGGAAAATTTGTGTTAATTTATACAATATATTTACCACAACTTTAAAAGCTTCTTTATTAATTTGCTATTTTTCTCTAGTAAATAATTTCATATCTGTAATATATATAAAAATATTTATGATATAAATAACACAATATTTATCTAACATCATATCACCTAATATCTCTGAATTATCACCTGATATTTTTATCTTTGATTTTTAATAATAATTTGAAAGATTAACTACCTTCATTAGGTATAGCCCATTATTAGTCATGAAGGTCTTAATTTTTTTCTTTCATTATGCGTAATTTGTTATTTTCTTTCATTCTTTCTCTAGAAATAATCCTGATTTTGCCTTTGAAGACAAAGTATTCACTTTTGCTACTCCATTAGTCTAATTTGTAAAATGATCTCCTACAAAATCTCTAGTTATGAATATCACATTTTGAATTTAAGTTTCTTTTAAATATGTAGCTATTCAGTCATCCATTTAATGATGCACAATTGCCTACATTATTGAGTTAGATTCTGAAATATCTATTTGAAAGAGGTTTTAGATTTTTTATTTTGAATAGATTTACTTTGTATGGCATGCTGTGATAACTTAATTGAATAGGCTAAATAATTTGCACAGTAATACAGTCTGTGAAACAAAAGTAGCACACCAAAATATGAGTTAACTGATGGGCAGTTAATTCTATAAAAATAATTTATACCTAGAAGCATAAAGGAAAAGATTACTAGAGGCAAATCAGATTATCTTTTTCTATATATAATATAATAGTTTGCATTCAACTAGGAAGATATTCCCTGAAGTATCAAAGATACCGAAAGTACACAGAGAAACATCAAAGACATTAGTAGTAATTTTTATTGCCATATAGAAGCTGCAGAAAAGAGTAATAGTCAAGTCTTCTAATACCACCTTCATCTTTCAAATAATAAATAACCCATTCTTCTTTTTTGAGAAGCACACTCAGGAGACAGGAAAGCTTAAATAAAACATCTTTCCTGCTGACAGAAGTGCTTTTTTGGCATAAAAATCAACCTTAAAAGAGAACATAATGCATTTTATTTCTAATGCATTATGTAGATTCAAATATTAGAGATTGTTACTGAGTTATAAAGTAGAATTAAGAGAAGTGTTATCAAAAACAATGGATGGCTTGAACACAGATCCTTGGCTTAATACTTAAAAGAACAAGTAATACCAAATGTAGAAAATATTGATATCAATTATAGGAAAGTTTTTATTAAATGGTATCTAAATATCTTAAATATTTTCATATCAATCTGATCAATATTGATTTTTTTTTTCCACTTAGTGAGTCTCATAGTAGCAGGATAAGGGTTTGTTATTTGGTTGAGCATTTATTGGGTTGGACTGTCTCTTTGATGTTTTCCATGGTTTGAACAAAGCATGGGCAATGTGATTGATAATATATTTACTCTAAAAATCTGTTTATTCATTTAAAGTTATTTCATTGACCTAAAATTAACCTTTTAAAGAAAAAAACAAATACAGTCCTTGCTCAAAATATTTGACCATCCAAAATGCAAATGTAGGCATGAGAAATTGCTGATTACTAAACCAATTTGGCTAATTAGTTTGAATTTCAGAGCACGGTGGGATTCCAGCCAGAAAATCTGGGGACTTAGCATGGCCTCATATATATGTGGTCTCACAGAATGGCGTTTCTGGCTGTTTTTTACAGAACTGTGTCATGAGCCTGGCCCTAGCAATGACAGTTCACCTGATACATCTAAATTATAGAAATGCCAGGCCACAGATGTCATTGAAACACTGTAAACATGTAAATTCAATTTTTAAGTATGGTTAGAATACAACCTCTACAACATGCAGGGTCTAATCTTCCTATACAGTTGATTAGGTACTGAAGTAGTCAAGCATTTTCAAAGAAAAGATGATAATTTTGTCATTTAGAGAAACAACCCTCTGTGGATTGACTTTTTTTTTTCTTTTGTTTACTTTATTCAAATGATCTTTCCACTGACAATGACTAATATAGATACTGTTTTCAGCCAATAATATGGATATTTGTTTGTAGCAGAGGAAATATTTGTCCTAAATTGCTCTGGACCGAGTCTTTTTCTGACATTTACTCTTTCAGCTGGAAAATATGCCCTTTTAATTTACAAGTACAGATCTAAGCTTAGATAACCAAATGTTATTTAATATTAAAAGAGAGGTGGAAAGCATTTGAATTTCCTGAAATTAATCTGTTCCCATGACTTCATAATAAGATAGGAAACGTGTTGAGAATAATTTGAGTGCATTTTTGAAGTAACTAGAAGTTGTAAAATTCAAATTATTATAGTAATTCAAACTATAGAGGCACCCAAGGTTAAATCTCATTTTAGACCGAACTTGAAATTTTTAACACATTACTTATGTCAGTGTTGAGATTTGTAAGTACAGTAATTTCATGGTTATAAACCGCACCTGATTATGTCTGGGTGTTGGTAACTTCTTGTTCTTTGTCCATATATAAGCCGCACCAGATTATAAACCACATTATCATTTGCAGCAAGGATACACGTGCAACTTTCACAAAGTTGCCAATTAGTAACAGAAGCGCGGGATCGCGGGGTTTACTGGCTCTACTTGGGGCCATGCAGGCTTGGCTTGCCGCCGCCCCAGTGCCAGGGCCGGGCGTGCTGCGGCTTGGCTTGGGGCTCCTGTGGGCTCGCATTTCTGGGTTGGCAAATTTCTGAACTTCATACATATATTGACCTCACCTAATTATAAGCCACACTTCCAGGTTTGGACAAAAATTTTAGTCAAAATATTGCGACTCACAATCATGAAATTACTGTACTTCTGTTGTCTTAGATTTATCTCTGGTAGTCAATGCAAACTTCACTTTTTTGCATCATGAGAAAGTCAAGGACAATCTGGAATATTTGACAGTGCCACTCTAAATGCATGTTTAAACCTGTTAACAACCTAAGTATTTTCTTCCTGAAAGAATAAAATCCTTAATGTGGCAAGTAAACTGGCTTCATGACTTTTCTTTCTGGATCCAGGACCCAGAAACATGTTTGATCAACCTTCTCAATGTATAATTCATAATTTGGACAAACACATTCCATCTGTGAGAATGGACCAGCAGCAAACTGAAAGGCTCAACATTAATTAATCTTAATTACCTCTCAGTAGAAATCATCCCTAGGATGCAAATGTTCACATATAAACTAGTTATGCTAACTTTCCTAGTCTGCAGAGAAAAACAGGTAGCTTTATAGTATGGTCTTTTACTCCTGAAACATTTGTCTGGGCTAAGTCATATGAGTAGTTGCCCTAAATTTACTTATTTGTCTGGGCTAAGTCATATGAGTAGTTACCCTAATTTTACTTATTTACTTATTTCTTATTTCTTCCTCTGGCAGGAAGGTTTGGGTTGGGCATCAGGTGTATGTCTGCAAAGTAGACATGTAAAGCTTGAAACATACCAGTCTCATAATAGAAGTACTTTTCACTGTACTCCAATGGACTAATGTTTCTGAAAACCCAAAAATAATGAATATTACAGTAATTTCACGACTATAAGGTGCACCCTTTTGACTAAAATTTTCCTTTGAACCCGGAAGTGCGCCTTATAGTCCGGTGCGCCTTATCTGATGTACAAAGTTGCGAAATTTGCCAAACCGGAAGTGTGAGCTGTGAGCCGTGGGGGGAACCGGAAGTGCCACGACAGCTGGCTGGAGGCGGGCCTGGGGGCCCGCGGCACTGCCCCTGCCGGGTGGAGGCGGGTCTGGGAGTCCAGGTAGTCCTGGGGGCCCATGGCTGCCGGGTGAAGGCGGGCCCGGTGGCTCGCAGCACCGCCCCTGCTGGGTACAAGCGGTGCCGGGGGCCAATGGCTGCTGGGTTGAGGCGGGGCCTTGGCCATCAACTGCACGGGGGGAGCTGGGGGCGGGGCCTTGTTGCAAAAAAACCCGTGCACCTTATAGTCCGGTGCACCTTATGGTCGTGAAATTACTGTACATTCATTATTGCTAATCTTGTTTTCCAGCTGCTTAAAAGTACTTTCAACACATCTACACCTGTTTTGCTTACTTAGATATGACTGTGATAATTGACAACATGAAATGTGGACTTACTCAGAGTGGAAAAAATTTTTCTTTTTTAGAATACTTTGGACTTAGGTAAGGCCAAAGGTGAAACCAAGATATTTGAATCATTGAAATAATTCTTTGAGCAGAGGAAAACAAAACTGGACTATGCTCAACTTGTTGTTCCAGAGCCCTGAACCCTTAGTATGATCATCATAACACATGAGGCATGGCTATCCATGGGAGGGAACATTTTCTGCTCCCAGCTCTCATAAGCTTTTAAGAGGCAAAGAAGAAAATAATCATGTCTGAACCATCAGAGTTTTTTTCTCAGATCATAATGCCCAAGCTCCTTAATCTTTCCCTCTCCTTAGACTGGTATGGCCAGCTACCTTAGCTAGGATTGCAGAAATACTTGGCTTTGGATGCAGCAGATGTCATGACCTAGCTGTGACTACCCAGCCTGCGGGTGCAGAAAGACTCAGCTCTGGGTTAACAAGGTTCTGTGGTACACACCAACACAGAGGAGTTTACCTTGTAAATTTCTCTACTTTTTCTAAGAGTATATGCAGCATGAGAAATTCTAAGGGGAAAAAAGTCCACTTTGGACAAAAATGAAGCCATTTTTATACTACAGAGACAGAAAAAGGCATCGAACATCCTGCTTTAGCAGCCAGTACCTAATGTTATTTTCTATTTTTTACCTGGGATAACTGATGGACAACAATATTTTCTCTTCTTGCAGACCAATGTTTATGTTTCCAGGCTGTTTTTCTGCTTTTGCTGAAAATTTGAAGTTACTGGTTGTTATGGACTCTTACTTTATCAGGATGTTTTTCCCTATTATTTGACTATCTTTCCCCATTTCATAGGATAAAGTACCCTTCTAATTCCATCTTTTTGCAAATGCCCATGTTATCCCAGGATATCTCTGGTACTTCAAAGGTGCCAGCTACAATTTTCAAGGATGATTCTGGTACACATACCTGGTTCCCAGGCTAGTAGGTATTTTCTATGTTTGTATTTCAGCAGATATTTTCCCCTGTTCAATGACTATTTCTTTCCATTCAGGTCACCTTTCTGACTGCTCATATCCATACCTTAAAATACTTGGTTGGTCAGGTTACACTAAAACAAAGTTTTCACTTCTTTTTTCTTACCACCTGCACAGAAGTGGACTTGTGCACAGCTGAAAAAAAATCTTTAGGAGAATATGAGACTTCATATAATTTCTGTTCAAAATAGGAGTCTGACTTGGAAAGCCTTAAGCTCTTCTTTCTGCTCAGCAAAGGAGTAAAAAATGTGCTGGCTTGGGAAGGAATGTGAAGAATGGTCCATAGATGTATGTCATTTTAATTTAAGTAGTTCTGAGGAAGATTCATGTCCCAGAAAGACACAATAGAGTTCTGACCAAGAACCTTTATCAGGGAGCAAATGTTTGCTTGACTCATCACAAATTATGTTCCTTTCCTATTGTGCTTATCTCAGCACAGGCTGTGCCCATACTGCACTCTTCTTCTGCCCACAGGTATAGACAAGGAAGAAAGGAAGAATTGTTACTTCCTCTGGGCCCCTGCACTCTGAGGCAAAAACTGCTCTATTCCATGAAGAGTCTCAGTCCTTATTTTCAAATGCTGAAGCAAATACATTTCAACAGCCAGAAGGATCAAAGAGCCTTAACAGGTGCTCATCCTGTGGGCAGAGACAGGCACCTGGCACAACCTTGCCCTGAGGGCACAGTCAGAGAGGCAGGACAAAGTCTTGCTGTGCAGGACAGAGGCACTCTCCATCTCTGCTGTGAGATAGGGCACAGAGACTATCTGAAAACTGACAATGAAGGAACTGCAGGGCCAGACTAGACAAGCAAGGTGATGTGTTAGCTGCCTTCCTTTTCTTTCTCTATCTCCTGCCATTCTCTGCTTTCTGCTCAGCACCTATATCTGGTCCAGAGTCAAGCAGAGCTGGAGCCAGCAGGAGCTGTCACATTAACAAAGTGGAGCTTCACACAATGACCTCAGAGTGGCCTCCTTGGGCTCTCCAAGGGCATTTCACACAGCAGAACTGAGTTCCTTGCACAGAACCCCAGAAAGAGAGAATTCCATGCTGTAGGGGCAGCCACCAGCCATGGGAACTACCGCAGGGGCACACACTCTCTGCTATTGTACCTCTGGTGTTCATCTTCCATGCGTGTGAGCATGGTGCATCCATGACTTTGATTATGGTGCCAGGGCCAGGGCATGGTAGGAAAGGCAGCTGAGTCTGAATGCCTTACTTGGGCTTCAGGATGACCATGGCATGCCTGCAGAGGAGTAGGTCTCTATTCCTGGCCAAACTGCCATGGGTCACTCGCATGCACTGGCAGAGCAGCGGCTCAGCTGATGCCAGCCAGGATGGATGTGCATTCTTGCACGGGGCCAGGACCAGTCCTGCAGAGCACACAGCATCGTGTATGAGAAAGCTGCAGAGAAAGTGAGTCCCATTGCTGAGTAGTACTACTTGGCAAAAGTCCCACTGTCTCCAGTGAGAGACCTGGCACAGCACTGCCCCTGTAGGTACTGGATCATTACAGTACCGCACTGGGTCAAGCGCAGCAACCCATTCTATCTCAAAAATCATTCTGAATGTGGTGGGATGGTGAAGGGACACTGAGGAGCTCTCCCCAGTATGTTTGTGGCACATACTTACTGCGAACTCAAATCTGTGTACAGTGCTGAGCAGCTGTGTAGTGTCACCTTCCTCCTGCTGCTGGCAATGTTCTACCTCGTGCAGCCCTGGGTACCACTCTCTATTTTGTGTCAAGGTAATCTTGCTAACCCATGTTCACCTTCATGTCCTCCAGGACCACCAGGGTTTTTCTGTCAAGCCGCTTTACAGCAATTTTACCAAGTTGATTTTGGACATAAGTATGTGTGAATATTTTCCTGCCACCTGCAGTCAGTCTCCCCCTCTTTCTGCAGGTCTCCCAGTACCACTGCTGTGATGCTTAGAAGGTCATGTTTCCCCTGTCAAAGTGGTGGTCTAAGTGGAAAGGGTGTCTCTTGTGAGGGCACAGGGAGAAAGAGGCTCCACCTTGGCAACAGAGTCCAGAGTTTCCAGTAACGAGAAAGTAACAACCTGGAATTATTTACCACATACAATGTTTTGTCAACAGTCAGTAATATTGTGCAACATGGGGAAAAACAAACACACAAAAAATCACCCAAGAAAGCAGAGGTATAAGAAATGCAGATAAAATGAGAATGAGTGAGCAAAAATGGTTCTTCAATGGCTCTTGCTGTGTATTTTATTTATGACCTCTAAATGATGAAACTGCTCTCTCTTCCCAAATACTAGTGGGGAACATGTTCTGCAGGTGAACTAACAATGTCACATGGACAAAAACCCATTAGATAGGTCCTTTCATTTATGTACTTACTACCAAACTCAATTGTTTTGAGACAGAATGCCATATGTATTAAGAAACTCACATCCTAATCCTTCTTTTTAAGAGGTGTAGTAATTTTACAGATGACAGTTAGGAATTCTTTTTCCACCTACTCCATCTCCATTGCAAAAGCAGACTCACTTGTCTATCCTAAAGGCACACACCACTGCTTCAAAAGGAATAGACTGATACAGGCAGAGGGTGTTAAAAGTCAACAACTCCTTTTAGTAAAGCAAAAGACCAAACAGTCAAAGGGAATTCTGATTTTCCAACACATGTCCCAGGAACAGTCATGGGGAAAATGTTACTCCTGAGCTGGGGAAAGGTACCCTCACAGTTCTGAGCAGTTTTTAGGAAGAATTAGCAGAGATGTTTCACCAAGGTGTAATGAGCCATCACTTGCTCAGTCCCATCCTCAACGCTACTGTTGCTCTCTGCTTCACTGATGGACAGTGCCCGAGTGCTTCAGAGTCACTTGAAAATCTTCACTAGGCTGCAAAGAGAGAGAAAATGTGACTTGGGGCTCACAGAGCTCTTTATCTGCCCCTTCCCCATGTACAGACCACCAAAAAGAGTGGAGGAGTGACAAGCTATCCACTGTCAAGATCCTTGGGAAAGAGCTGGGTCACCACAACGATGTATCACCCCTGTGTACACTCTGCTACCAGATGATTCATCAGCTCAGCATCAGGTGTGTGGCTTCTCACCTTTTTACCACTTTTTTCCTTTTTTTCCCATCTACTGTGGACCTTTATTTATTCTTGGAAATTAGAGGCAGGAACAATGACCACAGGACAGATTTTGACAGTCAAACATCAATGTACATAAATCATCCATGACAACACCAATATATTACATTCCTTAATGTACTTTCAAAGACTTGATCCTGAAATTTACAGCACTCTGCATCAGTTAGTTCATATAACCAGTAACTAGTGCCCTCTACACATGTCAAAATTGGATTGGCCTCTTTTCCCTGATTGGAAAGGTATACCAGGGCAAAAATTATGGACACATATTGATTTTTTCAGAGGTCACAAAGAAATCTATTAGGTTGCTCTCAGTATTCTTTTCCTCCAAAATAATCTTCCACTTTTTTTTTTTTTCAGCAAGGCTGCAAGTTTTGTTGCTGAACTGTGTTTGTACTGAAAAGCTCATTGTAATTACAAGATCTTGAAAAATAAATGATAGTTGTATTAGAAGATCAGTAAATTGCTCTTCTAACAGTTTCTGTGTCATTTCCATTGATGTACCAAATTTCAACAGAAAAATCTCACGTATCATCCTGGTTAGAGAAGCAAGATGCTGATGACAGTTTATTTACAGAACAAAAATGTGAAGGACACTAGCTTCCTTTTGACCTTAGAATATCAGTTCAAAGTACAGACCTTTCTTTTTGGAAACCTTGAAAGAATATTACTCACATCCTAATATTGATCCTTTAGCTCTAGACCTGCTTATTTAAAGGAAGACTTCATTTTTAAATAAACATGAACCTAATAACTTATTTGTCATTCTCTTTTCCCTTCTTCAGACTCTCTGGAGAAAAAGAAAAAAACAAACCAGTTCTTTCTCAGTACGTGGTTTAGTTTAGATTGAAAGGGGATGTTGTGCCAAATCCATGAGAACTGATAGTTCATTGGTTATTTTATTTCATGGAAAAATAAAGGCATTTTTATTTTGAGAAGTGTCTAGTCTTAGCTACTCTGTAAATATTTCTTCTCAGTCATAAGCAGTTATCAGGATTGTTCTCACCCACTTATTTTAGTATTTTAAAGATTAAGAGATTGGCGTAATGTGTGCTCTTGCCTAGCAGTATTTTTTATCCAGACTGAGGAACTGAGCAAAGGACAAAAAACTCTCTTTCAGCTCATACTCATTGTTTTCTTACTTCAGAAGTCATGATATGCAGTGAACCAATCAAAGCTTATGAATTCCTCACATCTATCAGTAAAAGCCTGCCCATAGATAACTTTGAACCTTAGTGACCTGGAAATGGAAACTCTACTTAAAGGACAGTAGACATGAATAATTCTCCCTAACTTGACATGCTGCACACTGTCTTCTACCCTACAGTTGCTTCAGAGGGAATGAGTCTTTGTCAATGATTAGGTGTAAACCTGAAGATGCCACTACTGATATAACAAATGATTGACAGTAAGATTCATAAAGTGGTTTACTAACTACAAATTGAATGGGGGATTGACCTTTGAATATTGATATGTTTTATTTGGCCCTAGGTAAACCAAACAAAAAAAAGCCAAAATCAAAACAAACCCAACAAATGAAGAAATTATAAAAAAAGTAAAACAAAAACAAAATCAAAACAAAAAAACCCCAAAAAAACCCAAAAACAGAACCAAAAAATAAAGGCAACCAAAGAAAGAGAGGAAGAGAGGGACAACTAACTTCATTTATGAAAGACTCAAAACAGAAGTACTGGTGGCAGCAATGACAGATTTGTTAGATTATGGAAGAAGTGGTATGATCTGAGTTTCTACAAAAACACCTCCTTTTGAGTATTGCATTTATATGCATGAACACTATTTTATTTTCAGAAGCAGACAGGTGTCTAATAGAACGTTTTAATAATTTCTAAGAATATGAATCCTGAAATTGATTGAATGTAGAACCTTTTCCATAGCTAGCACTGAATCATGCCGGTAAAATCAATAGAAAATGCGAATTTTAAAAATACAGGAGTGACTATGAAAGTATTTGAACAAGATCCCAATGCTAAGCAAACTAGGGAAAATAAATCTGTTGCAAATATACACATGGAGAAAACTGTTACCAGTTCAACCATCCTCTCCACATGCTTTACTTTTCATACAGATACCTTTCAAACACACATAGCATACAATTGTGGACAAATTGTTGCTCATTGCAAAACTGTGATTTCTATAAGTCTTTAATGCTGATACTTCTCAAAAACCTATCTATGAGAAGAGATGCAGTAGTGCTCTTATATTTTTTATCCAAAAAAATAATACCTTCAGTATGACTCATCAAAATGAAAGACATCTCCTAGTTTCATACATTATTTTTTACTGTTGTAAGGAAAGCAAATAGATCTGATAAATGGCTGATGAGGAGCAGAATTTTAAACAAATTGAGTAATCATAAGATTAGGCACTGAGAGAAGATGTGATGGAATGTAGCAACAGAAACTTCACATTTTCTTTTTGTCCAGACTAAGCAATATCTACTCCTTCAGCCACTCCTCATAAAACTTCTCTAGAACCTTGACCAGCTTCTTCATTCTTCTGTGAAAAAGTGTGTATGTTTGACAAGTTAAAAATAAACATGTTTTACATACAAGCTTTGTGTCAGATCAGTGCCTGATTTTGTATTACTACTCCTCATGAAATAAAAGGTCTGTGATTTTCTTAAAAATATTTTTTTAAACATTTCTTAATTTTAAAGCCCCGAAAATAAAACGAAAATACAAATAAAAAAATTTCCAAACAAAACAAACCACTACTTTATTATAGCAAAATCTTCAACTTATAAAATCTGATACTACATTTTGTAGTAGACGCAGAGAAATTATACCACGAAATGGCTGTGATTCTAACACAGTAACTGTTTTTTCCATTTATTTTCTAGCTAAGTCCTAGATCACATATTTTGATAAAGTTAGGATTCCGTTTGGTTCTACATAAAAATAAGTTTCACCCACAGTTGTTTGTGATTCACCAACAAATAATTTTAAACTATTTATTCTTGACATACCCACACAATTGGCACAATGTATATAGTTCATTAACAAAAGGTGTAACAGACAGACAGTGTGTTTCTGTTTGACTGTGTGTTAGAAATAACCCCAAAATACAATGGAATGAGAATGGAATGGTTGGAATGAGAAGGGCAAGCCTTATTCCTTTTTTATATCCATATGTGCCTCATTCTTCTTGGTTTACTCTGTGCATCAGAGCAGCCTGTTAATAATTGGTTTTCTTTTCCTCTTACACAATGTAAGGTTGTAGGTTAAGCCATGAACTTGCCACAAAAATGTTGGATTGATGTCCCTTGAAGTCACATCACAACCAAACATGAAACAAAAACAACAAAAAAACCCCCACAAAACCAAAAACCAAACCAAACAAAAAAACAAAACAAAAAAAACAAAACCAAAAAGCCAAAAAGCAACCCAGAATTAAATGTATTTCTTCTTTGCAAGGATTCTTATTTATTTGTATTTTCAGTGTATCTCTTGTCACTTTAAAGAGTTTGGCTACTGTAAAACTAAGTGCTCCATTATTTACCACATAGTTGTGATTCTGCATTGCCCAGAAAAGAAATTATCATGGTCATAGAATCCTAGAATCAGAGACTGGTTTGAATTGGAAGAGATTTATAAAGATCAAGTTCCAACCCTCCTTCCATGGGCAGGGACAGCTTCCAAAACACCAAGTCATTCACAGCCCCACCAAACCTTGACTTGAACACTTCCAGGGATGGGGCATCCACAGTTTCCCTGGGCAACCTGTTCCTGTGCCTCATCATCCTCACAGTAAAGAATTTTTTCCTAATATCTAATCTAAACCCACTGTCTTTAAAGCCATTTCCCCATGTTCTATCACTACATTTCCTTGCAAACTATCTCTCTCCAATCTCAGACTGTCTCACCAAACAGGGAAGAAAGACATACTCTTCTTTACATATTTCCCCAGATAGTAATTATTGCATATGCTGTAATGTTTCTAGCATTGTTTGTGATGTAACATTTGATCCAAAATACATTTTCAAGTTCAAAGACCATCATCTGAATGCAATGGATGGGTAAGATGATACATTTACCAAATATCAACCTTACTGCAATATTTTCCCATACAGAAAGCTTTGTATATGCATATTTTTACAAATACACACACATACACACACACATACAAACAACAAACAAATACAAGTATAGTATGCATATTAATTAAAAATATTCAGTGTGATTGGGAGGAAAAAAAGAATGAAAATCTCATAGACTAGGGCAGCTTCAATTATCAGTTCACAAAATGTGAAAAGTGCAGGTCTATCACCTAGTTGAGCAGGGTCTTAAAGATCCCAAGGGTCAACTTTGTTCACTGGATGGTTTCTAAGGTTTAGATTGTATTTGGCATTTTAGCAATCAGAAATTGATCCCTAACACTCTTTCCAGCACGTTTTGGACTGGAAGACTCAAGCTGCTGAAAATAATAGAGATGTATCGGCAGACCTACTTGGGAAAGTCTGTATAGCCTCTTTCTTCCCTGTACCTGGCCCAGCTAAGGCTATTACTGCCTATTGATTCCTTTCATAAGCAGTACATTTCATCAAAATCATCCCCACGCATGAAATTGGTACAACACATGAGGAACATTTATTGTGCAGTCTATTATTGTCCCAGCTCAGTGAACCGTCAAGAATGAAGTGAATCACTGAAGCAAAGCGAGTTGAACTACGAAGTCTTGAAATTAGTAAAAAAAAGAAAATATGTTTAGGCTGAGGGATTTTTATTTAATTTTTCTAAAAATCTTCTCTTTTGTGATGCCTCTTATAGGCAATAATTTTTCTGCATTTTCCTCACTTTTGCCTTATCTTCATAATTCAACTTCTACTTGCATATTTAGGACTTTCTCCAAATCCTATTACAGAGTGTCTACTCTGTTTTGATGCATGCAGTGTTGCAGAACAGATTCTCTTGATTATCAAGAAGTGGTGAGATGGGCCAGGGCTTGGTTGTGTTTGTTTTAGGGAGTTGGTCACCATGGTGGTGTGGAAGCTGGAGGTTCCAGGAGGAAGAGGCATTTCCCATGAGGTTTACCAAAGACAGACACTGCTAGTGAGGGCTGACCCACTACCCCAGGCAGGACCAGGGCATCTGGGCAGTATGGGTACCCCTAGTTCTGGGAAATGTGTACCTTCATGGAGATGGGGACGGGGGGACTTGGGCCTGCTGCTGGGGAATCAGGCTGATGGCAGAATAAAGCAATGGCTGTGACATGGCAGGGATGGGAATTCAGGTGCGCTCTGTGCACAGAAGCTTCAGCTTGAAGGCATCTCTCACAGCTGGAGAGGGAGCCCCTCTGAGGGTCCCTAGCAGAGATATTTGGGGAAGTTAGTGAAACATCTTCCATTGCTCTCTTTTGAGGTGACCATTAACACTCTCTCTAGCTTGGTACTGAACCCTGTACAGTACCCTGGGGAGGAGGGGACTCAGGGGTATGACACTGACCCACATTCCTAGCAAAATTAAACCATCATTTTTTACACATAGGCTGACCACAGAGCAGATGAAATCAGAAATTCTGAATGAACAAATGATTTCAAGATGACTGCAGCCTCTAATGGCTCCATTAAAAAAGAAAATCTTCCAAGCAGTAAAAGTTTAAATAATATATGAACTCCACAGCATCAAATATGTAAATATATAAAACTCTATTTAGTGCTCACCATGAGCTAATTTAGTACAATTTACCATAAAGCTGATGAACAAGGTCAAAAGTAATTTACAAAGGACTTGAGTGTGAACTGCAAACCATGTACATGGCTGGAAAGGTGAAACAAACTGCCTGAGGTATTAGATATAACTGACATCTGAAAAAGATCCTATGTGAAATGAGATAAACAAACAATCTCTGGCATGGTGAAGGAAGTATTTAGAGAAGGCAGTAGGTGTGCTTGCTATACTTTGAACACAGATGAGAAAGGCAGGAGGATTTTTCTAAGCAGACACCCACTTTCTCACTTTCAGAGCTCAAAACAATGTGTGGATACCAGGAATTTTTTATGCATTGTAAACAGGAAAAAGGTACTTATATTACTAGAAAAAAAGCTCTGAGACAGAGTTTAAGTCCCAAAAGCTGTAAGTGTAGAAGAGTAATACAGAAACAGTGAGTGTCACAAAGAGAAAGATGGGACAGAAAGTATCATATATACAATCTGGGGATGCCACAGATGAACTCAAAAAACTGAAGCTGAACACAAGGCAAAAAGGCCATGAAGAACATTGTAAAAAAAACCCCTCTGTCAGTAACATCAGGAAAGAAAAAGGGAAAAATTATCCTCTGTGTGGCAATCTGAATCAAAAGCAATCAGGAAATGCAAGTGCTTGCCAATCAGTGAAGTGCGGTTGAACAGTGAAAAGAACTTCTGGCAGGTAAATGCTCCAGCCTCATCTACAAGGACTTACTAACCTCACATCAAGCTCTTCCATCCTTCTTCAGTGCTGAGCATCATTCTCCACTACAAATAAAGCATGACTCTTGTAGGTCAGAATGACAGAATGGGAATCTGAATGATTTGTGATGCTGAAAGAAAGAGCACTTTATCCTAGTCACTCGTGGAAATACTGTTCAAGTAATCATGGTTTGTTACAAGAAAAATCAAGCGAGATCACATTGATCAGATTTAAATGTAAGTTTTTCAAAGTTAGATGCCTATTGTTAGTGATTTACTGGAGGTGTCTTCACAGATGACATACAAAAGCAGGCATCTCCAGAGGGTGATTCTTTCACCTACTTTAGACACTGATGTTAGAGTGGATTTATCACTCTCTGATAATGCCAATTCCTCTCCATTGACTCTAGAAAGAAACTCTATGATGACTGTACACTAAAATTAATGACTTTTAGATGCTCTAAACTTAGTGAGATGAATCCTTCATTAGATTAACAAATTAAAAGGATAGAAATTTTGTCCTGCCCCTCTGCACATAAAGTGAGTTAAGACTTTTCCTTCATGTCTTTCCAAAGATTTCTTCTTACTTTTCTTTGGGAAGGGGGGTGGGAGGAGGAAGGATGGGAATTCCATTTCTCCCACGAAATTAAGATAATTTACATGCCACAGCAGCATTGTTACTAACTATATTGCTCATCCAGGAATCATCTTCTGTTTCTTGCATAATTTAATGGTGGTACAGGAAGATTTTCTAGATGCTTAAATGTATATATTTCTATATTTGCCTGCAAGTTATCTGTCGCAATATTTCTAATTGGATTATCAGTTTAGAGCAAATCTGACAATGGTTTTCTCTTTTATTTATGTAGCCAACTAAATAAATTTAAAAAGTTAGAATTCAATTCTGTGCTGGAAGATGGATTGACCCTGACTGATTTATATATACAGTGTTAATAAAGAACCTTATCAAGAACATATCTGTACAACAGGGAGATCTAGTTGGAGCAATGCAAACCAGGGCCTTGGGAGAGCTAATATTTAACTAATCAGTAACCAATACTAGAACTTAGTCCCAGAAGCTTCTTTTAATTACAAGTATAGACCTGAAGTTCCTACTGGTTTTATGAAATTAAGCATCTGTTGGACGAGAGACCTAAATAAGTGCCTTTAGTGACAGAAAATGTCTATTCCAAGCTTTAAAAGCAGGAAAGTGATAGGATATAAGCCTTCAAATATTCTGTCTCTCATAGTAATGCTTGGTTTGTTTGATGACTGATCATGTTTTCTGCACACATTTTAGGCTTATTTGGTTTATTAGCCTTTCTCACATTCAGTGAAAGACTAATAAAAAATAAATATGCTGAGCTAGTAATGCTGTGTAACTTTATTTACATCTCACATTTTTGCTCACATTTTATCTGAATAACCCCTAAGATTTCAAATGGGACAAACTCTTTTAAAGTACCATAATTTTCATCCGCAGATGTCAAAAAACTTTTCAGGAGGTAAAATATTTGTCAGTTTGACTAAAATTTTCACACTGGGAGCTTATGTGAATTGTCCAGAGTCAGTAACACCATCAACAATGTCATGGACCTCTCAGTAGAAGTAAATACACTGAGAGAAACATGCTGGAGTGCAGATGATCTTTTCAGTGAGTGCCTCCCCTACATTAGAAATGCCAGGAGTGGCCTGCTGTGCATATGTCTAAAAAACACATCTGTGAATCCATATGAATGCTGTACAGTAATAAATATTGTGCACGCATAACATTAATTGCCATCCTGGAAGCAATTTCAAATAGACATTTCTTGAAGCCTTGTGGATCTGAGTCTTCTTTTGTGGGTTTTATTCAAACCACAGTGTATTCTGCATACTCAGTGGGTTTTTGGTTTTGTTGGTTTTGTTCTATTTTGTTTATTTTTTGTTGGGTTTTTTGTTTTGTTTTTATTTTTTGTGGGGTTTTTTGGTTTTTGTTTATTTTTGTTGCTGTTTTTTGTTTTGTTTTGGTTTGGTTTTTTTGTAGCTTAATATGCTACTTTCTGCTAAAACTTCTTACAAAAGAATCAAACCAGAAATATCTAGGGAGAGGAACAACAGCCAGAAGGTGAGACAAAGACAGCATGAGAAGTAATCTCAGTTGGCAGGTCCAGCCAGCCACAACAGAGTGACAGTGTGGGAATTTGTTGAGAGAGATTTTCAGGACACCGCTGTCCACACACAAACCAGGCTACACATTATGCAGTTCATAGCACAACCGGCTACATTACAGCTACTCTCAAATGCCTGAGCACGGCAGAAATAGTTTGCCCTCATATCATTCGTTGTTCTGTCTAAACAGTATCCAGCCATTTTTATACACTTAAAATTGGCTGAAAGGACTGTGCTTTTAAACATTTTCAAAATAGTAAATAAATCTAACAATCTAGCTAGTGACGTAAGTTACCATCATTTGTCGGACCTGAATTTCCAAGAATGAGAAGGTAGAAATTCTCACATAAATATTTCCATTTCTCTTGCATATGACTGTATAAAAAGTAAAGCATAATGAGTGATAAGTAACAGATAGCTGATTTACAGAAGTGAATGTTGTGCATGTGTTATTGTTCAGTATTCCAGAAAGCTGCTTCTGCACCAAATTGGACTTGGATTTGCTTCAGTTTGCAAAGGTGTATGTGCTTATTCTGTGCGCTTTGGCTAACCTCCCAAAGGCAGTTTGGGGGCCTAAATTCTTTGAAAGAAATGGAAACTAGGTGCTCATATACCTTTGAGAACCTAGTCTTGTCTAATTCTATCCCATTAAAAACTCTGAAGCTATAACCATCCTAGAGAATTGAACGATGCCAGGTAGCATTTCCAGGTACTGAAAGAGTTTATATTGTTACATTTTTATGGTAGTTGCCAGCATGATTTTATCTTGTGCCAAAGGATTCTTGGCTCAGGCTCTTTGGTTTGCATGGAAGTGGAATAATTCCCAGTATGTAGTTTGGATACATGCACTTGTTTCTGTTGTGTAAGAGTTCATTAGTGGGGACATAGGATCTTTCAAACCAATTGTCCACAGTGCCAGAAAGTGGTCCTGCACATGTTTCATAGACACGATATGAATGGCTCTGGGAGAGGTTAAAAAACAGAGCTGAAGGTTTTGGGTCACCTTTGAAATAGAGGAATTTCCTAAGGTATAGAAAATTCACAGCCTCACTCAATAGGAAATCAAGAAAGACGGAAAAACAAAAAAGATGGACTGGGAAAAATCATGTGCAGCCCATATTAAATCTTTCACGGCAAAATACAAATCCATTGTTAGCTTACAGATATAACTTGGGTTATAAGAAAGAAAGTATGTGCCTTTCAGGAGGGCATTGAAATATGATAATATATTTTGGCAATTTTATATATATTTATATTTAACAGGGTTGAGGAAAATACCACACAGTACTATGAATGGTAAAATCTTATCAGACAAGAATTAGTTACGCTACTGAATCCCTTATTGACTATTTTGTGCATAAATATTGCGATACACTATAGAGGAAAATATCTAATAATTATTCATATTGTCCCCAACAAGGAAAATCCCAAACAAATGTAAAATACAGGCCATATTGGTTTGAATTTTTGCTCTTGGTATTTCAACCCTTGCACAAATCCTTTGAAACACTGTGAAGAATATACACCCACTGTGTTTTTTCTAGAGCTTTTATGGCATGTTCTTTTGCATGGCTTTGATTGCTTTTTATTATTATTATATATGCTGAGCAGAAAATTAGTTTCAGATGTATGCAATTTTTTTTACTGAAATTTTTTAACTGGTTTATCTTTTTTTTATAACATTGCACATAGAATAAACAGATAGTGTATTTACTGTCAGATTTAGTTATGTTCTTTTGTTTTGTTCTGGTTGGTAAGTTGGGATTTTTATTGCCATGATAGTATTTTATTGAGTATACTAAAGAAATAGAGGATAAAATCTTGTGTTGTATAGGTTAAATATTTTCCATTTTACATCCTTAGTGCAGGTAGAAATTTCTAGACCAATTGATCTGGGAAATATTGTCTTCTAATACAATATTCCCCCCAATTTTTTTTTCTTTTTTCTCAGAATTCAAGAAATTAAAAGTATGATAACAATGAAATTAATATCAGATATTTCATTTAGGTTACATCCTTGTATAGGACATGGTTTTTCTGTAATAATTCATCCATAAGCATAATTTGACAATAAAACATTTTACAGGACCTTGTGTTTTAAAAAACAGGTTTTAAAGCTGTTGGGAGAAAAAAAAATCATAGAAAGAAAGTAAAAAACCCCAAGCCTTTCTGCTCTTCCATTCAGGAAAGAGCTCTCAGAAAGACTGAGATCTCTGACAGAGAAACTCTAGGATCCTCTAAATGCTGTTTTAAGAAAATAATTTTATCTGCTATGATTTCAAGAGTTTCAAGTATTATTCCAATTTTTAAAAATATCTGTGTGATTTATTATTAACTCTTTAAGAATGTGTTGTCTTACAAAAGATTGTTTTAATATGTGTTTTTAACTGAAAAAAATATTTTAAAATTCAAATATTACTTACTAATAATTCAAGATTTACTTACTTTTACAGTAATATTCTTTCTGTGATAACATTGCCCCAAGACCAATGCATTTTTGGAATGTTTATTAAATATTTTTGATAAGGGTGTTTAAACATAAGTTGTATCATGGTTTTACTTCTTTAGTATGTTTTTTCTTTCACAGAACATATATTTTTCCTTCACAAAACATATATTTTTCTTCAAAATAATTGCTTTGATTATGATTTAAAGGAAAGGTCACTCCCTAGCCATTCACAATGTTTTAAGGCTGGTTTGACAGAGTGTAAGAAACACTACAACAGGTCAAAGATTTCCATGATGCAGGCCCTCTCCCTTGCTCAAGTAAAAATTATTTGCATGATAAATATACAGCTAAAATTAGGTTGCAGTGTAAACGGAATTGATGACACTTCTGTATCCTGTTCTGCACCCTGTGATTTCTCCAGTCACTTTATCTTTTATATTTATACAAAACATATTTATGAGGAAGGAGTTTATCCTTTGTGGTAACTGCCTTTACAAACTGTTTTCTCCATTTGTTGTTGTAGGAATTTATTAACTGCTCTACCACTTCTGTGATATTGTCTGCTTGACAAATTTTCTATTGTTTTCTATCTTTTCTCAAAAATATGAAACAATCAAGGATATCAATGTTAAAAATATATATATTTTTTTACTTTTATATCCAATTGTTATTCTCCAGATCTCAGGAAAAGTAATTTAACTTTCTGTGTTTAATGTGGCGATGACCCAGGAGTTTGGTGAGCCTGGCAGCCTTGGCAGGCATTCTTGACAGCTTGTCAAGCCTGAGGCTACTGCATGTTGTCTTTCCTCTCAATAATTAATAATTAATTAGAGTCCATGTTTTTTTAATGATGGACTGATTTAAATCTACTGGTTTTAGGGGGCTTGAATTTTTTTAAAATGCTCATATTTGAAAGCAAGAGAGACAAGTAAGAGGAATGATGTACATGCCTTCAAACAAGTCAAACAATCACTAGAGGAATAAAGGCCTACCATACACATACATTTATCTGTGTATATAAGGATGCATTTGCGCACAATTCATCTAGTCCCTACTGGCCAAACACAAGTGACTAAACACCTTTTTGCAAGCCCAGAAAATCAAACATTGCCTGAAGCACCTCATTTATGGATTTATCATGCACACAAAGCACAAATCCCAAAGTTGTATTTTTTTTTTTTGTCTTAATCAGTTGGTCTGTTTTGCAGAAATGTAGGAAAATGACGCCTCTAATTTTCAAAGATACTACAAGGAGCCACAGAAGGGAGCCAGACAAAGGAGAAGGAAAGGATGCCATTGTTAAATGCTGTGAATCCAGTTTTCTGGTATTATACTTCATTTCCATGTATATTATATATTATATGATAGACCTTACATAACATATATTGCACATTATATACTGTAATGTGTACTGTATATTTTATGCTGTATACTGTATATTATCGCTATTTCCATTCTGCAAAACTCCCCTTGTTTTATCTTTTGTTCTCTTGCAGAGGCCCAAGTTCA
Source organism: Catharus ustulatus (assembly GCF_009819885.2). NCBI lineage: Eukaryota > Metazoa > Chordata > Aves > Passeriformes > Turdidae > Catharus > Catharus ustulatus. Next base: position 63,637,804 of record NC_046222.1, read on the forward strand.
ATGAAGACTCCTGATGTTGCTGAACTAGAGGAAGAAGTCCACAACTGCCCTTTGAAGTGCAATCTCCAGCCTTAAAGTGAACATCCATGCTCCACATCCAGTGCCTAAGGAACATGTTTCAGAACAAAAGATTAGTCCAAATATCCCCAACAGCATTGGAGTCTCTTCCTTTGTAGATATTAGATGCTTTGTTACCAAAACCTGTCTCTCTGTACTCAGGACTCAAACTGATCCTACATAAAGGTATCTGCATAAGACACAAAGCCAGCTTGTTTCCAGGAACAGGTCAGCCACAGAGAAGCAGAGGTTCTTTTGGTGTGTTGGTGTTCTCTTGTATGTAGGTGATAAAATACCAACAGAAAAGAAATTATTTCACACTATGCATGACAGCTCCGTACCCAACTGCGGTCCTTGTTATACTAAGCCTCCTTGAGAGAAATTATATTTAGTCTAATAAATGTAATTGTGTTTCTACTATTCTTACGAAAAAAAAACAAACATCAGTGTTCATCCATATATTTATTAACTTTTAGACACCAGTATTTTATTGTAACTATTTAACATCTGTGAAAGTTCTGTTTAACTGATACTAGTAAATAGCACTATATATACACATCATTTTTCAAGTCTTCAGACTTGACATTAGTGGCAGCAATGTCTGTCTGGGTGGATAATGAAGGATGACCCAACAACAAACTGAGGCATATCCACATATTTACAGTCTGTAACTTGAGAATTACAGTATTAAACATAAAGGAATATTCTAACAGACAAGTTCAACATGGGAGTAGAAGCATTGTCTTTTAGGTTATTTTTGGTTCTCCTCTTAGCATTGTCAGGTGGTAAACATGAGATTATGTAGAAGTTGTGACCTCTTAGTTCTTTGGAGAGTCATCCTGCAAGAAGGAAAATGTATCAACACAAAAGTATTATCTTTATTTTCTGATTAACTGAATTTAGGTGCTGAATGCAAATTCCGTTTGGACACACTCAGTTGATGGCCTGAGATTTCTGAGGCAAATTAATTTAGAACCAGACTAACTTGTTTGTTATTTCATGTGGAGATAAATCTCAAGGTTTATCTGAACTCCAGTTGTTCATCTTATAAGAATTTGAAGTGTCAGTTTCCAATGCCTTCCTACAACCACTATTTGGTGAAATGATGGTACAACAGCAAGGATCAGAGATGCCATTTTCTGACAAAAAGATGGGAATAGGTCCTGACAGTTTGACTGCCTTATTTCTGTCCAAAGGCAGTAGCAACCGTGCCAATGTTGTTCTGGACAGTTGCTTTTATCAAAATGTTCACAAAACTTCCAGTGATGTGGATTACACACTGACTCTAGATGATCTATTTGACTGCTTTGCTATTCTTACTGCTAGGAGAGATTTCTGTTTATGGGTGTACAACATAAATCTGCCTTTCATATAATTCCTTAAGATGATGCCACAGTAGTATAAGAAAAATAGATCAAAACATCTCAGACAAAATGCTTTCCTACAATTTTAGCCAACATTATCTAGAACTTCTTGAAAAATAGTAGGATATTATTTTTAAAATCTTAGTGCCTGCATTTGTACATATGCTGGAAGCTGTAATACCGGGATTATGTAACCTATAGATCCTAAGATTATACTGTATGCATATATCCATCTCAGTGCAAAATAATAATAAAATACACACAGTTTTTTATAGCCCAGGGGGTAAGCAGTATCTGGCAGATTAATTAATTGAATAGCAATCCAGGAGGAAATGTATTCCAGTGGAAGCAGTGGAACACTCCCTTTCCAATTGATCATATTTAGTTAAGAGGATTGGCAGTAGTTTGTAATTCACTCAGGTGCTGCTTTGGGCAGGGTCTGTGTTACTTAATCTAATAGCTCTTTTTCAGCTTTGATGTTGATAAAGGCCCCTGAAACTCATCTTCCTTAATTGTATTATAATAGAAAGAGTGCCCTAGGGACAATAACAAGGAATGAACCCCAAAAGACTGAATTCATTTGCTGCAATGGAATGTGTTAGGCTATGTGATAAAAGCTCGTCTGTACACCCACTGAGAGAGACAATAGCAGTGGAGGCTTAAAAAATACCATTCCGGGTTACTCCCAGGTCTATCACAGGAGCCATCAACCTATCAAAAAACCCACATTTCTACATAGGATCACAGGGTTTCAATGGCAGATTTCCCATAAATCCAAATAAAAGACTCAGAGGAACGGATAGCATGTCTAGGTTTTTCCCAGATCTACCTCAGGATAGTCTTAAACCCAATGTCTAGAGATGAAATTCATCAAGAAATCCATCTTTTTGACTGAGAAGAGTTACTGCTGAGAAGTATGGGACACATTCTGGGATACAGGGGAAGAGCATTTTGAGATGGCATAGGTCTTCTTTATGGGATGTTTAGAGAAGAAGACAAAGGCAAAAAAGGAGTGGATCTAGGGAATCTGAGGAGCAATGAGCATTGGAAAATAGATGGATTAAGGAACAGAAATGTTTTGTCATATGCAAATAGTTTGCAGGTCAGAAAAATTGTCTGCAAGGGATCAGTACACTCTACCCTATTTTCTTATTAAACTCCATTTCTAAATCATTTCCTGAGTGAGGTCCTCCCTATTTGATGCGCATGTGTGAATGAGTTCTGAGTGTCAGCTGCTGGAGTAGGACCTCAGGTTACATTGTCCTGTGAATGAAGTAACTGGAGCAAGTATGCATGAGTGCTAGGATACTGACTTGAATCTGGCCAGCAGCTGAACTTCCACCCTATCATCTCACTCTCCTCTCACACAAGATGGGGAGAAAATGAAAGGAAGCTGGAAAGACTTGTGGGCTGAGATAATGAAAATTTAACAAGGAAGGCAAAATATGTGTGTGCAAACAAAACTAGAGGAATTAATTCACTGCTTTCCAACAAGAGGTATGTGTCCAGCCAGTTCCTGGAAAGCAGGGTCTCAGAATTCCTAATGGTTACTTGGAAGTGAAATGTACTCTCTTTTTCTTTCTTTGTGCTATTTATTGCTGAACATGGTGTCATATGGTATGAAGTATCTGTTCTAGACAGTTTGGGCCAGCAGTCCAAGTACTGTTCTATTTAACATTTTTGGTGTCACTTCAACCAGTAGAAATTTACTTCTTTTTTTTTAAATATACATCTGGTCATTCAGAATTAATACAAGATAAAGTGGGAATTAGCTTCTCATAGAGGACAGTGACACTAAATGTTCTCAGACATTTGTAGAAAAGCAAGGATGGAGAATATCTGATTCCTCATTTGGTTTTTCCACCTCTCCTCTTCTAAATATATGACTCCTGACTTCAGTAGAAAAACGAGGGAAAGAAGAGAGTTCTACTCCTCCATTCCAAAACCTGAGGGGCTCCCATACTCTTCACCTCATTAAAACAAGACTTCACTGGTTGATATAGTGTGTCTGTAATAAATGAACAAAAAAGATAAAAGTCTCACTAGAAAGGTGAAAGTGTCTGTCTTTAAAACAAAACAAAGTAAAAAGCAAAACAAAAAAAGGCATGAGTCTGTGGTGATGAGAGTGATCCAGTGCCTTGAAGATCAGTTAGTGTGTCAGTAGCGGCAAACTAGCGGGTTCAATATTAATTAAAGGCATAAGAGGACCCAGAGTTCTGAGTCATGCCATCAATTCTCTGGGTTGTGCTGGATATGGATCATAAATAAGTAATCACTCCATTCTGCTGTTGATTAAAATGTTAGTAAAAATACAAAGTTACACGATCAGAATCTAAAATCATACCATAGCTATGAAAAATCCATAAAAGAGGTCAAAACATTTTTCCTCCTGTTTATTCCTTCTCAGATTAATACAATCTTCTTGTCACATGGATTTTCAAAAGGATAACATGTCTGAAAGATGGTATTTTAAGTTTCCATCAGCAAGTGACAAATCATTTTTCTTGAGCATTTGTATTATATTGTATATACATTTGTTTTCACTTTCTGTGGTGTAAGAGCAAACATGTACAGCAAAGTTTATATAAATCATATATAAGTTCACTTACATAAAAATTTAAAGGAGGTAAAAATCACTTTCTTTCAGTATTGAGTTTCTGGACTGGATTTAGTGTGCACTTTATATCCTTTTGCAACTAACAAAAAAATAAAAAGGTAAAGAAGATTTTTTAGTTTTACTTTTTGCTTTTTCTCTCTCAGGGCTCAGAATATCTTCTTTACAATGTCAGTTCCTACTTCCTTTATTTCAATGAGCAAAATGGCAGATTGATCTGTTCAGAGGCTTTACATGAAGCTGTAGAACTTTATACTGAAACCAGTTGGCTGTTACGTGAGGTATAACATCAAGCTGAGAGGTGGCAATAAGTAGCTGGTAGGCAGTGGCATCTTAAAACTACAGCCCTTTCTGAAACAACGCCAGAATAGTGGCTCACACTGATGTCTTTCAGCATGATTTATTAGGTTTCATTTAGAGAAGCACCTTCATAGTGCTTAAAGAAGTTATGGAGGAAAGTTAGCTTGTGCCTGCTTGCTTGGCACGTCTCACTTTCAATGTCGTTTTTCACAATGTAAGAATTAGCTATCACAACAGCTGTATTTGAAATTCCTGAATTATTGTTCATGCATACCAAGAATATTTCTATTTTTTTATGGGAAAAATATTCCTAACAAGCAATCAATACATGAACCTAATTAGAATAAGCAAAGAAAGAAATTTGTAAAGAAATTAATACAAAATTACATTTATTTTGAAATTAAATAGAGAAAAATATGTTCAATGGTTAAGTATTAGTTACATAAAGAGCCTATGACCAGAGTATCTGAGTGCTCATTTATAAAGGAAACAATAAAAAAGAAAATAATATGAATTCACACTACCTTTAATACACAAACTGAAATGTATTCATCTTGACATGGTATGGGGAAGTCAGATCTTTTCTCAGTCAAAAACGAAAGGCATTTTTGTGGTTTTTTGTCTGAGGCAAAAGTAAACAAACAAAACCCCTCTAAACCTTCCTCAACTAGAGTAATAGATTATTACTTTTCTGGGAAAAAAAAAAAAACAAAACAACAAAACTCAAAAAAACCCATAAACATCAATTTGAAGCTTTTTGAGGGCAAGAGGGGTTGTGTTTGTTTTTCTTAAACTTTTCAAGGAAATGATGTATCATCAAAAACATGAAAAAATGAAGGATGACATAGAATGAAATATCATTATTTATTTCCTTAAAAAAATAATAAATTGCTTCCTCTGGGTTCAGTAGTGTTAGAAAAGAGGAAAGAGATGGTGCATGGCAATGCCTTCTTGATCTTACATTTCTGTTCATTTCTGTATACATGTTAACATTGCATCTACACTTCACCTCTCTAAGACTTAGAGCACTCACCTCTGATTTCAGTACTCCTCAGCTGCTTCAAACCAAAAGGCCAAAGCTGGGGCTGAGGTATGAGGTGATAAACAGTTGCTGTGATCTAAGCCACATGTTGCTTTGTCACATGAGGTGGCAGAGTGTATTTCTGGTGCATGGTTACCCATTTTCTCCCTTGCCAAATGGAATAGCTGGTATTTGAGATCCACCTAGCAGTAATCAATGAATTGCAAAACAGTGACTGCAGCTTGCTGGGTGAGAGATATAAGGAGCATGGTTGTGAGCACAGGAAAGAAAGGGAAGAGTCACAAGCAGCCTTCAAGGAAATTGAGCTTTAAAAACATGAAAACACTAAATGAACCACGTAATTACCTGAGGAAAGAGGAGGCAAAAAAATCACAGAATAAATGGATACAACAAAGAAGGAACATTTTAGATTTGTTTATTTATTTATGTACGTGGTTTTTTTTAGCATCTCTGAAAGGTCTCAGTAGGACATGGAAAGAGATAGGATTAGCTGCAATTCAGGTGAAATATTAACTGGAATCTAGAGAAAACATTAAAATAAACATATGGTAAGATATTATTGGTTATTCCTATGTTCCTTTGTGACTATATTAGATAATAAATTTGTAAATTTTATAGTAAGAGAGATGACTTTTTTTTAATGTCTTTCAGGAAAAGAGGAATTCTTCTCCAGTAAGTGTTGATATCTCAGGTTATATATCTTGACGATGGTACAAAAAAAAAAAAAGAGAAAAACCCTACCAACACATATTTGGAAGAAATCTTTAAAATCAAAGTAAGCTAGAGGCAATCACAATGAATGACAAATTTACATGAGAGCCACCAAGTTTGCATCCATCTACAACATTTCTCCCTTACTACATCTATTTTAAAATTAAAACACGTAACAATTGCTATGAACACATTCTTTTTATCCCACAATCCATTTTTGACAATAAGAGCTTTTTAAGCTTCATAATACTTCAATCACAAAATAATTAATTTGGCTTCTGTGATATATATATAATCTTTAATTCAAAGCTTTATTTCTTGAACAATATACTGAATTTATTCCAGAAGACATTATTTGTATGTTCTTAAGATATTCTATCTTACAGAATAATTTTAATATGAATTTACTAAAAATTTCACTATTGCGTTGGGGGTGGGGGGGGGGTGGTTTGTGCTTTAAGCGGTTATGTGAATTATCAAATAAAAGACATTACCAGGAGTGAAATCAAATGGATAAAACTGTGGGTCTTTTTCTCTGGAAAAGTTCTATACTATGTCTCTATGATTACCATTCTCACAGTTCTTTGAGTAAATCTATAAAGCAGGGGACAGAAATTCTGCTATGACAAAAGAGATGTTCTACAAAAATTGCAATTACTTGTATGTCATGGTTGATCAGATGCATTAATTAACATAGCCAACCCCCCAAATCAGGGGATAACTTTCACATCACTATGGAAGACATTAGGTAAAATTCATCTTTCTGTTTTTTCTGAATCATATTGTGATTATCCAACATTAAGTACAGTGTAAAAACTATAAAGAAGTGTATTATCTTTGCTAAAAGAAAATAAGAAATTTAGATCATGTAAATGGGAAAAGAAAAGCATTTTATGAGAATAATTTTCAAACTATCTCAGAAACCAGTCCACATTAAGTCATGCTCAGATCTGACTGTTTCTCTCTAAACATGATTTCTGCAGGAAATAAAAAAGAGAAAAGAAAACTTAGAACATTATTATACTTATGTGGCAGCATAAATGGTATTCGCATTTTGAGCATGAACATTTTCAGTCATAGACTTTGCTTAAGTGTCAGTGTAGTTAATGGAGATTTAATTTGTGTAACAAATTAGTTCTGAAGACTTGATTGTGTCCTCTCAACATAGGCATGAAATGCTATTTCAAGTGACCTGTGACATCCTATCCAGTGTCCAGCTGATGCACTGGTACTTAAGCCTTCTGTATATTTTATGTCAACTCTGACAGCTATTATGACAGATCAAGTCTGTGACAGGCTAGGACAGTCAAATACCACTAGACAATTCATTTTATCTGTAGGTACCTATTACCTTGATCCAAATATCACTCTAAGACTTCAAGTTTCAAGAGAAGTCCTAAAAATTGGGACCATATTGATGGATAATATGGCAACATACCTCAAATGTAAATATCTCTTATGTCTCTTCTCTGAGCTGAGGAGAGGGCATATACCCTTTAAGTATTAATATATAATTATATATTATGTATACTTAATATATAGATAAGCATTTGCTTAATATATAGCTAAAAATTTTTTAAAATGTTGCTTAAAAATAAGTTCACCTATTATGTTTTCAATAATTTACCATTCTGAAAATATTTGTAGCAAATCTACACATTTCACACAGATGTACAAACAAACAAATCTGTGACCATACATACACATATACACTTTTATTCTACTTTGCCTCCTCACCTCATACTCACATTCACAACAGAATAAAAGCCTATTAATAAAAGCAAAGACTAGAAGAAGTCTAGCAACTAAATTCCTATTTCTCGGTATTTTTGCAATCAGTAATATGTTTAACTTATTCCCTAGTACCTACCAGGAAAGCAATCCAATTGTTGAAATAGTCTTTTTTTCCTCAGCTCAAAAAATTGCAACATATGTTGTATAGATCCCTTTGGAAAACAGGATTCTAGTTGATCTGTAGAAAAGAAAAGTGTCCCAATAATTAAGTTATTAAATTGTCCACCATTAGGTGTGGTCAGCTAATGAGGCCAGCAAGGATGTCACTCCAAGTGCTGGTGGGCACCAAATGCTACAAGACATTTACCTACAAGTAAGTTCTGGGAAGCAAATCATACTTGGGCAGATGAACAATGCAGGGAGAAAGATGTGAAAATGTTTCTAAAGGGCAAGGTAAACTCACACTCTGCTGTTAGAAATGTTTTTTTATTCCATGTTTGCAACCAACTATCAAATTACTAGGAACTGAGGAAACCTTTGAAATAACAGAAAAGGGACAGGTGAGTTACATCTGAAAAAAAGAAAAATTCAAATGTAAGATAAAGTTTATGAGGAAATTTTAAACTAAAGATTGAGGAAAGTCCAACTTGTGTTCAAGGGTGAAGTAATAAAATCTCTGCAGTATTACAAGTCCCGACATTACTCAATAATTTTGAGAGAGGTAACAGACAAAAGCAATCTCTATAAAAAAGACTATTGAAACAGAACACATGAAAAACAGCTATAGCCAGAATGGTGCCAAAAATATAATTAAATAAATGTAAAGAATTTAGTAGCCAAGATCAAAGCCCTGACTTTGAAAAAATATATTACGATACTAGGGATTGAAGAACATGATGGAAGTCAGATAACCAGAGCAGCACTGTACCTTGGATTTTAGCAGATAATTTACATTAAGAGTGGCAAAAGCTGTTTGTGTGGAGGAGTGGGACTTTGTGTTAAAAGAAAGTTTAGATTGAAATATAGAAATACACAGAGTAAAATAAACACTGACAAGGAACATTTATTTGTAGGAAAACCATGTGCCCAAATAGAACAGTATAGCAGTAAGGCTGTACTATCAACATCTTGGAATACTTAGATATGAAATACCGGAGAAAAATATTTTTGCAGGTGTAAGAATGACTGTTATATATATTAAATTTCCTCAATTAAGTCAAATAGCGTATGCCTTTTTGTTATCAGATTATTTTCTCTACATAGAATTCCAGGAAGCTTTCTGGAAAGACTCTCTAAGAAGTCACTATGGTGTTTCACAGTAATAAAAGGAAGTTGCACAGATGGATTAATAACTGCATAAAATAAAGGCAACAAAGGACTAGTTAGACCATCTAGTCTGCTGGATTCAAGGAGAATAAACAATGAAATTTCAGAACCATTTCCTCAAAGACTTCTGCTAGTCAATATATTCAGTTTATGAACAATTAAATGATAAAGTTTGCTGATAATATGTGATTACCGTAGAAGGATCTTGCACTGCTGTCTGCTAATCATAATTGTAAACAAAATTTGGTACTAAGGTAAGAAAAGTACACCTGAAAAGCACCAAAAATTTCATGTCTACAATTATTACTTTATTATAAAAAAAGAAACATCAAAACCCTTCAAGCCAAAACACATCAACTTGAAGCTCGGCAATGATTAAAAATAAAATTAGAATCATTAGGACAAGAACAAAAGAGAAGTCAAAATTATCTCACTGCATAAATCTAAGTGGATTCACATTTTGTCTACAAATTATAATAAAGACTCTTCTGCCTCAAAAAAGGGATGTAGAAGAACAAAAATAGTGCAGGGGCAAAACACAAGATGTTCATAATTACAGAAGAGCTTACATGTGAAGAAGGATTGAATAAACTAAGATCCTCCAGTAAGACAAAAAGAGAAGATAGATGGGTTTATTATATGTATGTGTTAAGAAAATTAAAACCCTAGGGGATAAAGACATGTTGTTTTAAAAGTAAGACTAAAAAAAGTTTTTAAACTTTCAGGTTAAAATAACCCACCACACAATAAGAAAAAAAAAAAAAGTTTTTATTTGTTTTCTTTTTAAGAAAAGGACTTTATATTCACTTTTCATGCCTTCAGGACACCAGCAGACTTCGTAACCTCTTTCACTGTCTAGAATTCTGGCGGTCTGTACTCCAGATTAGCTCTACTATGGTGCCGCTGTAACCTTAGGTCAGACTGCTGGGAAAAGAGCTGTGTGGGAAGCATTAACTGCATTCCCCCATCCTTCATTACAGAATTGGATTTAAGTTCACAGCCTTGCCCTTGCCTGATCTGTACTGCAGGTGTGTTTGGCTACATGTCTTACTAACACTGACCTGCTAACTTGACTGGCTGCCTTGATTATTGCCTTGCTTTAACCAAGTTCGGGCTTGTTTGTCACTTTGGGCTTGTTGAAACTGGTTCATGTTGACTTTTCTGAGCAGACAGTTCAGGATCACTGGGATAAACCCCTTCATGGGACTGTCTCTGCCTGCCTTACTGTCCCCCTCAGCTCTTTAGCCACACACAGAAAAATTTATATCATACGATTCTTTGGAGGGAAGAAAACCACCCAGTTCCTCTGCTTATGACAGGGGATTTATCTTTATACTACTTTGTATAAACTTTGTATAAACATTGGAATGCTTTCTGTAGATGGTTGGGGCCAAATTATTGTCATGGCCAAGCTCTACAAACCCTTGCCTAATTGGTAAATACTCTTAGTTATGTTTTCTGTTGATACATTTGGTTCTGGTAAAAGGTGATTGGTTAAGATCAGTATTTCTTGATGACATTTCATGAAGTTCTATAACTTAATGCTTTTCTTCATATGGTTTCACCCAGAAGCTTCTGTGTTCTAAAGCAAGTGAATAAAACACATTTCTGCTCTGACCAGGAAGATTGCCATAAACTGTTTTTAAAATAGGTCTTCAGTAACAAAGAAATAATTTAAAAAGTGAGAAAAAACCTAACAGATGAACGAACTATAAGTGATCATTTTGTTGGGGGAAAATGGTTGGGATTTTTTGAGAAAACACAAAAATAGTTAGGGAAAACACATATACACTTTGGTAACTGTAATCACAAGTTTGTTAATAGGAAATTCATATACTGTGATATCCAGTGTCTTATACAGATTTGAACTCAATTCTATTAGATCTAATCTGAAATTTTTAAATTACAGTAATTTCACGACTATAAGGCGCACCCTTTTGACTAAAAATTTCCCTCGAACCCGGAAGTGTGCCTTATAGTCTGGTGCGCCTTATATTACCTACAAGGTTGGAAATTTGCCAAACCAGAAGTGTGAGCTGTGAGCCGTGGGGGGAGCCGGCAGTGCCACGGCAACCTGCTGGAGGTGGGCCCAGGGGCCCATGGCACCCCCCCTCCCGGGTCCAGGCAGTCTTGGGGGCCCATGGCTGCTGGATGAATGCGGGCCAGGGGGCCCGCGGCACCACCCCTACCGAGTGGAGGCAGGCCCAGGGGCCCATGGCTGCTGGGTTGAGGCAGGGCCTCGGCCAGTAACCGCGTGGTGGGAGCTGGGGGCAGAGCCTCGCTGCAAAAAAAAGTGCGCCCTATAGTCCGGTGCATCTTATAGTCGTGAAATTACTGTATATATTATTGTACACTCTGGAGAAAAAATTCTGTCTTTCAGAAATAGAGGTTCACATATGAATTTCTGAAATTGTTGCAGTGCAAAAAATATTTTTAAATGTTTCCTTTTTCCATATTTCAGTCTTTTCCAAAACAAGAAAACCAGCATTGCTTGACTGAATTTTTGTTTTGACTAGTTGTAGGGTTTTATTAAAAAGATAAGTAATTTTAACCCTTGAAAGTAAAAATAAGTAAATACATAAATTTGAGATCAAACAATAAATATTATGATCATACAGAATGATCACTCAGTTCTGCACTCGCCATTAAAAATATTTTTGCAATATGACTGTTGATGACAGCAATTGTTAGAGAGCAAGCTTACCGCTCTTCTAAATTTAGATTTTTGAAAAACACAAATGACAACAAATCCTATAATATTATTCTGTAACTAGCAGTATCCTTGTATTTTTAAAAATGCCTGTTCATTAGCTTTTAAACAAATATCTTTCCCAAAAAGTGGGTTAGGAGTAGTATAATAACAATATCTCTGTGGAAAGCATGACTTAGTGATCCTTTGCAAAAGATAAAAGTTTCTGATGGAAAGTGTTTCCATGGGAGAGAGCTATTGAGTAGCTTAAAAAATTCTACCTGCATGTTTTAACTTAAAATTACTGTTTCACATTACTGTTGATAGACTAACGCAGAGGTTAATATTGAGAACTGCCTGTATACATGGCCTTCATTAACACCATATAATTATACTGAGATTTCTTGAGCTTGACTTGTCAGATAAGATCTTATCTAGATGAATGGTTTTTCTTACTTTGAATGCTTGAATGAATCTGAGAGTCATTTGGCACTTGGCAGCCTACATTATGACATGTTATCAGCCAAGTAGTGCAAAGAAAAAATTAATTATTTCAAAGAAGAAATACATGATAGAAATATTTTAAAATGTAACAATAGCTGTGTTGGCTCTAAGGAGAGAGAAAAAAAATGACAAAGCGGAGACAATTCCAGTGAAGAAGAACATCTTTCTTCAGAAACTTGCAACAAGGTTACCTATCAGTGAACACAGCTGTCAACTATCAATCCCCAGCTGAAACATTATTTGGAGAACGAAAGCTAAAGCAATTCATGAAATGTTTCATTGTCCTCATCCCCGTAAATTAATGCAACCACTTTTGCTGTTATTGTCACTGTCTTCAGGGTGTTTCTTGACATTCTTTCTTTCAAGGATAGTCAGAAGACAAATTGCATATTGAGATAAAATGTTGGAATGCTTTTTTTTTTTTTCCCTATTTCACTTTAATTTCACTCTAATTTCACTCTCATGCTGTGGCTTTGTCATTGATTTGGTTACTTGATTTTAGGAATTCTTAGCACAGCACAGAAATGCAGCTGTTGTTTCATCAGAAGACTCGAAAACTTGCAGATGTTTGGCCACTGTTTATGGAAGAATTACATTTAAATTTCGTTCAGCAATAGTGAGATAAGTGACTGCCCTAATGTATAAAGACACATAACAGAAATTTGAAGGATTCATGTGGTGATCCTTGACTACTCTTTATATCCTCCTTAATATAAACCGCATAAAGCTTAGTATTTGTTAGAATTTTTTTTCAATAATTGTATTTAGGGAATCATGGTCTCACAGAATACAAGGGATTGGAAGGGACCTCTGGAGATCATCTAGTCCAGCCCCCCTCCTGAAGCAGGTTCTGCCAGAGCAGATTGTTCAGGATTGCCATCAGGTGGGTTTTGAACATTTTCATAGAAGACTAATTATTATATATGCAGTCACATCTCTCAACATTTTTAGACCAATGTAACTCATAATTTTTATTTGCTTGACATTAATGCAGATTAAAATACAATGTTAGTTAAAAGCATGATAATTCCCACTCAATAATGCTACCTGACTACTCTGATTGCCTCTAAAACAAGAAGATAAAATGATCTGTAACTTTTCTTTGTCTGTGAATGCAGATAATTTGATGTCTGAATCTAAATTTTAAAGAACATGCACACTACAGTGAACAGTTAGATTTCTTCCAGGTTGGTGGTCCACTTCTAACTATTGGGATCCTGTATGTGGTCATGATCCCTAATTTTGGACTCTGTGGGCTAGACAAAATCAGAAAGGACTCCTCTTAGGAAAAAAAAAAAACAAACCACACAAAACCATGCAAAACCATGCAAAACCACACAAAAAATCCTGAAGAAAACAAATAAAACAAACAAAAAACAAAACTGCAAAAAACAACTACAGTAATTTCACAACTCTAAGGCACACCCTTTTGACTAAAATATTTCCCCGAACCCAGAAGTGCACCTTATAGTCCGGTGCACCTTATATAATGGACAAAGTTACGAAATTTGCCAAACCAGAAGTGTGAGTCTCAATGGGGGGCGGTGCCGCGGGAGCGCCGAGTCGAGAGGGGGGAGTGGGAGTGGGCGACTAGGGCTGGCAGGAGCCATGCAGGGAAGCAGGGAGCTGCCGCAGGCCCCGGCCTGGGCGTGGGTGCAGGGGGAACGAGAAACCGGGCAGCACTGCCTCGGGCATGGGGGGAAAGAGAAGCCAGGTGGTGCCAGCCTCGGCCCGGGTGCGGAGGGAACGAGAAGTGCAAGCCCGCAACAGCCCTGAGCCGAGCAGAGCCCACCCAGCGGTGGCATCGGGGCAGCGGCAGTGCGGCCTGGGCGGCTGGGGGAAAGTCGCGAGCATCGGGACAGCAGTGGTGTGGGGGAAAAGCCTGGGGGGGTGTGGGCCTCTCAGAGTGGCACGTGGCTCCCGGAGCACCGGGGCAGAGCAGGGCTCCCGGTGCGGCACGGGGCACCGGAGCGCTGAGGCAGCGCGGGGCTCCCGGGGCTGCATGGGGCTACCGGAGCACCATGGTGGTGCGAGGAGGGAGGGAGCAGGCTGCCGCAGAAGCCACGAGCTGTGGCAGCTCTGAGCCCCGCCTCGCCAGCTGGCGTTGGGGGCAGGTGGGTGTGCCGGGCCTCACACACGGAGAGGGCGCTTGGGGCTGTGTTTAAAGGCTACACCAATCTGTGAAAAATGTTTGCAAATTGACCACCTGCCAGTAAACTCCATGATCGCGGGATTCCGTTACTAATTCGTTACTTTGTTGCACGCAGCATGGATCTTCATGGGGAAAAAAAAATGTGCGCCTTATAGTCCGGTACGCCTTATATGATCTACAAAGTTGTGAAATTTGCCGACTCCCGGAAGTGCACCTTATAATCCGGTGCATCTTATGGTCATGAAATTACTATATATGAATTTCCACAATTATTTGATTGGGAGCAATTGATGCTGCTGGACACTGTTAGTTTAGATACCAGGATAACAGTAAATTAAAATAAACATTTCACCATCTGATATTGATGCTTGTTGTAAACTTACAGAAACATTTAAAGGAGCAAATTTTAAAGTGAAAAATCTCAGTTTTCCCGTTTCCCATTTTATCCATGTATAAAGAGTGTAAAGAAATATCTCCCTACTCTCTCCTAGTCTTCATTGAATGTCATCTTTTTAGTACAAGGACTCTTTATCTTACCAAGAAGACTAGCTAAAAAAAAAAAAAAAAAAAAAAAAAAAAGTAAATTATGCCAGTATTTTATGGCAATAAAGCCTCAAATAATGAACAGATATTTTCAGTGTTAGCATACTGTAATATGTGTCCAATAAAGACTTGTCCATACAACACTCTTATCTCCAAACTTAAAACAGCAGCAAAAATAATCACAAATGTAATTTGATAATCTGTCATCATACAGTTATTTCAAAATTGAAAATAGCATAAGTGTTTCCTACCATTATTATTTAGCCCCTAGGTTAATTGCTTATGAATGATAGACTAAGCTTCTAGACCTTATCCTCCTGAGAGGATACTAATGCCCTTTTGTCCTTTAACTTAATGCACTGTTTCTTTTGATTTTAAAGAAACAAATACTACAACAAGAAATAATCTCTTAATTTGTGTGTCCTTTAAAATTGTGTTAATCCTCATAGTTCTGTGAAAAGTTAGATTCATTATCAGAGAGGAACTGAAGACATTAATTGGATCTTTTCTTTCTTTTTCTGTATCCACCAAAAGCAACATCTGTCCACTATAATTGTTTTTCTCTCTCTCTCTTCATTTCTTCAGACCTTTCAACCTAGGTCAAATTACTGGAATCTTTTCCTAATTTTTCATTCATTTTGCAATGTGACTTCAAAATATTATTGAAAAAAATTTCTGTCATAAAATGATCTTACACTACAGCAACGGATCTAGCTTACACACCAAATTGTTGAAGGAGGTGACAGATACTTTGAGTCCTAAACTGCATTTTGCAGCAATGCAGTGTGAGACTCCTAACAGAAATCATGGATTTATAGCAAAACCACTGAAAGCAATTACAATTTTCCATACACACCTGATAAATACTTTTTCCATACTCTTGTCATTGCTGCTTTCAAGTCCTTACTGTCTCGTTTTTACTGATTGCTGTTAGCAGACTGGCAATGGGCAGAGAATGACTGTAGTGAGATTGGCAGCCAGCAAAGATCTTTGGAGAGGGATAATACCCAATGTGGGGATAAACTAGACTGAAATGCTTGAAATAGGACCTTGCACCAGCAAATAGATTCTTTCCTACACTATAATACACGTGGGACTTTTAATCAGATTATTTCTATATTATATCTAGATTAGCTAAATCTGACTAACTAGGTTTTTTGAATATTTGGACAACTTCCAGGCTTGAAATGCAAATTTCCTTAATTTTTCAGTATGATAAAAAGTCTATTCAGTTTGGGAATCTACTCTCTAAACACAATTTTTGATGCATGGTTGAGACAGTTTTATGATTCAGTAACATTGAAACAGGCAAATTAATAGGACCTTTAGAGATTTGTTAATCAAACTTTTGAATTGTTGATAACTAATAGTCCTTAGCCATACTTGACGTTTAAAGTACACAACAATTTACAAACATCGAATAATTACAGTCTTAGCTTCTTTAGGTGCTAGGAAAATCATTTTAGTATTAATGTGCAGACAAGGAAACTGAGGTAAGAGCAGCTTCCCAGTTTTAGAATATCGTACTGATTGTAGAGAGATGATATCACTATCCGCACAGTATTGATGTGGGGATTTACAAAAAATATTGAGGAAACATTGGGCAAGGTTATACTCTTCTACCATTTTTCACAGTATGCAATGCAATGGTGTAAGATCTGTTATTGAAACATCCATATATTAGTTGTAAGAACGAGTTTCTCAACAATAATTTCTACTACCTGTGAGAAGGTGCAGGCTTAAAGGAAAATCCCATTCATCCACTTTGGAAGGGAAGGTAAAGAGGGATTTTGTAGTACACATTGTAAAACTAGAAAGTTAAAATTAAACAGGTGAAAAATAAGAACTCTAGAAATTGTATATAAGTGGTAAAGAACTTATAGCTCTGGTAGTCTATGTCATTCCAAGGATGAGCTTTATGGGTTCTTTTGGTTTTTTTAGCAGTCATTCAAAAATTGAAAGTGCATAAACATACTGACAGAGGAAAATCTCTGGTGTATTTTGACTATATAGTAGAAACTCCCAAACTGAGTTCAAGGCTGCAATGCTTGTTTTTATTTCTATCCTTCCTTTTACATACTCAATTTTCAAAGTTTTGCTATCTTACACAGACTTTTATGTCAGGACCGTTTCCTTATGGATGCAAATAAACTGTTTTAGTGGGTTCAGTTTTACTTGTCCTTTCCACTCTTAATTTTTTTCACACTTGCTTTGTTCAGCACATGTAAGAGAAAATTTTACAGTTTAATTCTTCTATGTAACATAGTACACTACTTACAGAATTTTTAAAAAACCTTAATATTTGCTTTATTGCTCTATCTAGTGGAAAAAATTTCCAGATCTAGGCATGAATTACTAAAAAACATTTCCTCATTCAACTAGTCAATTTCCTGTTTTCTACAGACAATTTCAGATAACAATTTTTTTATAATATAGCACTTGAAAATTTTTTTTTTTTTTTTGTCATTTACTACAATGACTGGATTTTGTGTGATAATTGAAGAATAGGTCCTCACATATTTCCATAGTGCTCTGGAGATATACTCCATAACTCCCACATCTACTCAAAATTCAAAAACTAAAATTACAAAATAAATCAAGAAACTTTTGATTTTATTTCATGAGTCAGTGAGAAAACATGATGTCATGGTTTCAGCTAGGATAGAGTAATTTCTTAGTAACTATTACAGTGCAGGTTTTTTTGGATTCAGAATGAGAATAGTGTGGATAACACACAGATGTGTTGGCTTTTTGTTGTCATGTTTATCCTAAGTCAAGGACTTTTTTTTCTTATGCTCTGCTGATGAGGAGAGATGCAAAAGAAACTGGGAGGGAGCACAACTGGGACAGGTAACCTGAACTGATCAAAGGGATTTTCACACCTAAGAATGTCTTGCCTGGTATATATAAACTGGGAGAGTTATCCAGAAAGGAAGCTGATCTGGGTTCAGGAAGGGAGGTTCAACATTGGTCAGTGACGTGGTGAGCAAGTTTATTGTACATCACTCCTTTTCCCCTTTTTAGTATCATTATTATTATAATTAGTCATCATTATTGTATTTTACTTTATTACCTGTAAGAAGAGCAGTTTGCACGAGCGGCTCAGTGGTGCTTAATTTCCAGCTGGGCTTAAACCACATGCATGGTTTAGCTATGACTATATCTAACTCTAAAATGTCACTCACTTCAAAATGTTCCTACTTCTTAGGTTTACAAGTGCTTTATGAATGTGTCTAGCTCCTACAAGACTGAATGACTGGCATGGGGATAGCCAGTGTGATCTTTCATATTTATCAAGTTCTTCAAAAACAGGAAAGAGGTATTGAACAATTACCATGGTTACAAGTTCAAATATTACCACCCAAAACAAGAATTCAAGCTAAAAATTTAATTATTCCTGAATTATTAATGAATACATATGCAGTATGCAGGATACTATAATAATAATAATAATAATAATAATAATAATAATAATGAACAAAAACAACATTGCAATTTAAGCAATGTCCTGAAAATCCTACATTCCTCATGAGGAAGTCAGAAGAACCAAATTCTCTATTAGAAAAGGCTTAAAATAGATTGAAAGTTGACATTAAAGCTGAAAATGTCACGAGTTATCAACCATTCCCCTGTTCTACTTATTGAAAAACAAAAATTACATCAAGCAATTCCCCCACTCCTCCAATACCACAAAAATAAAAGCCACCCCAAAGACTGAAATACACTGCTACTAGTCTCTTTTATCTTCTTCTGGCAATATAATAAATAAAAATAAATAAATAAAAAACATCCTAAGTTTCATAAACCAATGAAGAGTATAAAAATTAAAAAGGCATTTTCATCTTAACACTCAAAGGAAAATAATTACTCTCCTCTAATAATACTGATATTTACATGAAGCATAATTAATACTTTCAGAGAACTAGTAAGGAGTTTATGGAAACTTGGTTCATAACTGAATTAATATATTTAATTGGGTACTTCATTGTTAAAATGAAGAGGCATTAATTAGACATGAGAGATTTGAAACCGGACAAGAGATGTGCTTGGAGTCCCAGAATAGCTTTTCAGACCTTTGGTGTCAGAAGAGTGAAGAAGATCTTACAATGGGGTATGCAGAAAATTAATAATTACGAGATGGTTTTACACAAATGTTGGGATGCTATTTTTTCAGCAACCTAGACAAGATGTAGGGAATGAGATGCATAGAATTTAGGCCTTGGACAAATAAATTTTGTTTTTAAAAAATTTAGTTGACTAATTATATCAGATACCAGTGTCATTAAACTCTGGATTTTCTTTTAGTTGTTGTTATAAGTGTTAAAAGATTGAAACCCTAAGAGGCTTGGGTTTTATGGGTCATGCACTGAAATATTAGAATGAAAGAGCCGTGGAATTTGTAACTTGAAGTTATGGAATCGGTCCACTGTGAGAAATGTGCCAAAGATTGGATCTAGGTAGTCAACAGATTATGTTAAGAAGACAGCAAGTCTTACTCTAGAGGAAATGTTTGTCTCACCTTTCGTGAGTACTCAGGTAACCTGAGCATTTCATTGTTCTAGGACTAGCTGGAGGTGCTTCCTTCTAATACGCAGGAGGCAAATGATTAAAGCACTCAGTGATGATGTGCACATGCAAATTAAGGATTTAATAGGATAAAGAGTTGGATAGTAACTATCTTCAGTGGTTGTTCATTAGCACACTCATACATAGTAGGTGACAACTTTCTGTCAAAGTCCTGTGTTTTTAAACAAAACTGAACATTTTTCACAGATAAATCTACATTAAATCACAAACTATCTGGTAAGCTAGGTGGTCCCTTTAGAAAGAGCAGAAGTAGAGAAAGGTCCCAGTTCACAAAGACAAATGAAAGGGGTTTAAAGTGGAAAGCCTCCTTCACAAATAAGTAGGTTCTTGGTAGATTTCCTTTAAAACCAGCTCTGAAGTTGCAGGCATGGTAAAATGGAAACAGATAATAATTTTGGACCACGTTTATATTATTTTTAGAGTAGAACATGAATTTGATGCTTTAATCAGAATATATAACAAATACCTAGAAATCACAGATACTATTTTTTATGATTTTTTTATG
This sequence comes from Catharus ustulatus, assembly GCF_009819885.2. Lineage (NCBI taxonomy): Eukaryota > Metazoa > Chordata > Aves > Passeriformes > Turdidae > Catharus > Catharus ustulatus. The sequence continues at coordinate 63,657,932 of NC_046222.1, forward strand.
GTATACTCTGCCATGAATAACCTTTCCCTCACACCAATAAACCCAGGCAATATTTTCCTTAAATTTTGTATTTGAGCTCAACAAGAGCTCACTCAGCAAGATAAGATTTATCTTTCTGAATAGTCTGCTGTTAGTCTCCATTATAAAAAGTTTGAGGGTATTAAAAAAAAAAAGAGACCATAGAGAGGTAAGATAAACAGATGTATTTTAAACAGTTATATTTAATTCCTTTTGAATCTTATGTTATTTACATATTCTGATAGTGCAGGATGACTCCTGCCATATATGCAGGAATCATCTGTGGATACATCTAGTAGCAAATGCTCCTGGTCTCCAGTTTCAATATCAATTCCATTGTATCATGAAGACATTAACTGGAAGAAATCTGAGAGGGAATATTTTGCCACAAATCTGAAGGCATTAGTGCTTTTATACGTGTGCTGCAGCAATTACTTCTGTGGGCAGCACTTCACTGCTACAGCAATCAGTTCCAAAGGATATTTCCACTTTTCTGTTCAGGTTAGCACAGAAGCAGTAAAGCAAGAGACAGCTTTAGCTCATCCAGGGACATAATTTAAGACTCGATATTGATATAGGACATATTTCCACCCCTGAAGAACAGGTTCTAATTATTGGCTTCACTTGGAGGTTCAGATCTGTTTTTGGATCATTATACCTAACATTTGGACATTATACCTGAATATGGGTTAATTACCCTATCCTGCTCCAAATGTCAGTCTTCTCTGTCCAAATAAATTGAGAAGAAATTATCTATTCTGTGTCTTCTGAGACTATTTTGCCAATATTTTTCCTTATGGTTCAGTATTGCAACTTATAAATGCTAAAGAAGAGTATCGCCCGTATGGCTATCAAAAGAATCGTAAGTAAATTTATACGAAATATTTTCATAAGTCCCTGACCTGCAACTGGATGCTAAAATTTACCAGTGAACCTAAACATATTGCTTTAAAAGAACGTAATAATAAAAAAATAAAGTTATTGAAACATCACGTCTGAATGATAAATGAATTTAAATATTTTTTGCAACATTTTTTTTCTCCTGGTCTGAATCAGCCAATCCTACTCCTCTCAAGTAGATAAATATTTCATTTTGAAGTTTTTTGTCCCCCCAACCTGGGACTATAAGTTGTTATACTGGGATAAGTTACAGTAAATTCACGAATACAAGCCGCACTGAGTATAAGCCGCATCGCCGGGTGTTGGTAAACATTTTGTTTTTTGTCCATAAATAAGCCGCATCCGAGTATAAGCCGCTCTGTCGTTCGCAGTGAGGACCCGCGTGCAACAAAGTTGCCAATTAGTAACAGAACCGCTGCAGGGCGGGGTTTACTGACTCAGCTCGGGCCATGAGGGCTCGGGGCTGCCGACAGGGCTGGGTGGCCCAGTTCAGTGCTGCCGCTCGGCGGGGATGCTCAGGGCCGGCCGCCGCCACCACTGGGCTCGGTCACCCCGGCCCGGCGCTGCCCCACGGCGGCACGGGGGGCACAGAGCCCACCGGCACCTGCAGCGGCCATGGGAGGCGGGGATGTAGCCTGCCTGCTCCTGCGGTGGCGGCACGCGGGGACGGGAGCACCCCGAACCGTGGGGCCAAGTGGAGAGAGCTGCCCCTGCTTTCCCTGAGACGCGGGGCCAAGTGGAGAGAGCGGCCCCTGCTTTCCCTGAGCCGTGGGGCCAAGCGGAGAGAGCTGTCCCTGCCTCCTCTGAGCCGTGGGGCCAAGTGGAGAGAGCTGGTCCTGCTTTCCCCGAGCCGCGGGGCCAGCAGAAGGGAGCTGCCCCGCCTTCCCCACCCCCTGTGCTGCCTGCACGGAGCAGCTCCACCCGCCGTGCAACAGAGTAACCACTTTGTAACAACCGCGTAAATGCAGGGTTTTACTGGCAGGAGCTCGACTTTGCAGTTTGCACTGACTTGGTTTGCACTCCCAGGGTTGAAAACGTCAGAAAATTATTCACATATTGGCCGCACCTGAATATTAGCTGCTTTCACAGTATGAGAGCAACATTTTGGTCAAAAGAGTGCGGCTTGTATTCGTGAAGTTACTGTAGATTGAATCAATAGAAAAAGGTTAAGGTATCTTGCTGGAACTGCTATCAGAGAAATGGTATTGTGAGGCAGTACCTGAAGTTTTTAATATTAATTATTTTAAGATTGATATTCTTAGAAAATAATCTAATGAAGAATAAATAGTTCTCTAGTGTATTTCCAAATTCCAAATAGTTTTTACTTCTTTTAAAGGAAGAGAGAATGAGAGGCCTAATCTGAATCAAATGGTTAGCCTTGTTATAGAAAATATCAGTTGACTGGACCATAATAGCTCTTTTCAATCTATATTCAATTATCTGTTAAAAACAGCTTATACATGGCCAGTGTAGTATAGTATTCTGGTGATCACAGACCTAAAATTACTACTCACAATGGATGTCTTACAAGACAATATAAATGATGATCTCTTTTTCAGAAAATAAATAGATGGTGGAACCATCCCACAGAAAGGTCTATTCATGTTTGCAGGTTGCAAATTGTAATTCTCATATGAATTATTCTGCTCCTTGTTGGCTTTGTAACCTAACTGCAATTACCTGAGATGGCATAAAATGATGCATACAAGTCAGAAATATTTACTCGGATTATAGAGAACTTAAATATTCCTATTATTAAAACCATAAGACTATTTTCGATTCAGAAATGTTTTACTGCAGTAGAGATTTAAATGTCAACATGGGGCAAAATGAGTGAAAATTTTTGCCATATGCAGGTACAGTAGTTCCCCACCTCTTGCTTTCAGCACAGTCATAGGATGGTAAACAAGAGGAAAGGGGTGTTTATATTCAGAGGGTTACACATGTATATGTGTATCATCCACATCAATAGAATCAATATTGTGACTGTCCCCTACTGAGAAAATCATCCATATTAAAAAACAGAGAGGTAAAGAAATCAAATATAAACACAAGAGAAGTTTTAGAAAGAGAAAGCTTATGGCTCAAAGCAAAAATGTTAAAGTATATAAGACTCTCTAGATTATAAGTAATGGAAGTTCTTTTCTAATGAACTATTCAAATCTTTAAGGAGCAATCTACACCACCAATCATAAGGTTGTTTCAGTGTTATTACTGTCAGTGTTATTACATGCCCATGTTATGTGCATTGTGCTCAAGGATCCTGTTTCTTTTTATGAAACATAACACTCTTGGGTAACTGGTCTCATTTAGATTTGGATATGATGTGAAACAATTGTATATTGTATAATAGTGCCTTACGTTTTTTCTAGTTTGATTTATTACTTTCACAGGGAAATGAAATGTAGGCTCTTTTTTTCTCTCCCATGCTAGCAAGCTAAAGTGAGCAGGGAAATGTGGTAGTCTATGCTATGATTTGTCTGCTCTATTCTTTCATGGCTACAGTCCTTGCCTTGCAGCAGACTTTGTTCTTCCTGGGAGACCTTACATGAGATAGTGTGCTTTAAGGCTGCCTACAGAGTGGCTATGACTGGGGGTTGTGATTGCTAATAAAATGTTCACTCTAGTCTCACCTCTCAGGTTTTTTGGTAGCAAAGGTAAATGGGTTCAGGTAGTTCTATATAGGAAGCTCGGGATTTTTTAATGGAAAAAGAGGAAAATTCTTGTTTAAACTGAAAGAGGAATATTGTGGTATTTTTAAATAGTGTCTTTATCAGCAAGCAAAAAAACTATTGTGATAGGGGAAAAAACCCATGGTAATTTCTAGCAATTCAAGGCCAAGCAAGAAAAAAAGTAAAAGTAAAATTAGTCTGGATGTATGTAAGTAATTAGGATGACCCTACTGCTTTGAGAAGACTTAAAATTATAAACAATGGGAGTTAAGTGATGAAAGAGTGAACAGGTTATAAATATTAGAGGGTTTTAAATTTCATATTTTTAATCATAGCCTCATATCTTTTGCAATTTTTAACAAGAGAAATTGATGATCAATGGCAAGGTCTTCAGAGAAGTAACCTTAAAAAAGTATGAAAAGCTTCCCTATCACTGCAAATATTTAGACAGTATCTTTGAACTTTAGATATTTCAGAGATGACTCAATGCCAACTAGTTTTGAAAAGTCTCATGTCATGACTGTTGTAGTAAGAACTTATTTTTGAGCATTTCTGAGGTTGTTTCCTTGTGTTTATTTCCCTAGATGCCTCTTTCCATTCTCTGGGTTTTTTTCCCCCCCTCTTCTCCATTCCCTTTTTCTCTTGGCTTCTGACCTAAGACTAAAATCAATTGTTTCCTGCAGCATATGGCACAGACACACTGAGATGAAACAGTTTATCCACCCCTGACCAAAAGAGGACCAGGAAGAGAAAGACACCTGCCAAATTTATCCAGATGGCATCCCAGACCAGGGAAGCAGGTCAGGGCCCAGAGCTGCACCTATTATGCCAACCTGCCTGCTCAAGAACTGCAGGTACAACTGACCCGCAGTGACCCCAGCAGAGAGTAAGCAAAAAGTGCATTTTCTGAATCTTCTTATTCTAGTTTTCTAGTATTTCCTTTTTTAAAACAAAAATAACTCTCAGAATAACATAGAGAATCAGTGGAGAAATTTTATTCTATTAGTGGTAAAAGAGTTTAATGAAGTAATAAAAACTGAGTTCCATCCTCTGAAACAAGCACAGTGTTCTTTACAAGCATGGCATATATATATTTTTTAATATCTACTACAGTTTACATACTTTTATTTTGTTTTGTTTTGTTTTTGTTTTGTTCTAATTTTTTGAAAGACAGGGTTATAGATAATGCTTTTACCCAATTGGGTCCACTGGGCTCATCAAATAACACTATGTTCAACAATTAACTTTTTTTTTTTTTTTTTTTTTTCTGCTTGGTAGAGATGAGTAGGAGGTGAAGGTGGTAAAAAATGATTGTCATTTTTTTAGTGTTCATGTTAAGAAATTTTCTGAAAATTAATGGATCTGGAGAGCTTGAGGGTTCACATTTGACCTGCTTATAGTTATTGGTTTAGGCTTTTTGCAGCTGTTGAAATTCAGTAGTTAGCTTCCAGTAGAGTCAGCATCTAGTTTTTCACCTACCAATTTAATCACAGGAGTTTGGGAGTCTGGAATCATAAAGAAATTTAAGTATCACAATGCTGACTATTGTGGAAAATGTAACTTTTAGCCTTCCCTCTAAACAGTGGAATCTACAGCCTCAAGTCAATTTTCAAGGTTCCCTGTGCAATGTATACAGAGAATTAGGCACATAAAAACTGGCTTTAAAGAAACCAGAATTTTCAGTAGGAAACTGTTTAATCCATCTTTTGTGAAATATGAAGGCTAACATATTGCATATATGTGTCCTTACTCTTTTCAGACTTTGGATTCTCCCTCTACTCAGATATTTATCCACAATTTTTATCTTACATTAGTTCACGCACAATTGGTCTTAGCTATATCTGAGATCTAATCTGAGTAAAAGAAAGAACTGGATGTGCAGGAAAGTGTATCTTTTTGACAGTTAGAAAAGTGTAGTGGCCTAGTGTTCACAGACATAGCTGTGAGGTATGTAGTCTAAATCAGCTTCTTACTTGCTTCATTCAGGACTCATCTGAAGTTTTGCCAATACATGAAATATTTTGTCATGTCACTGTGAAAATAGGAACACTTATCTGGTGACCAGGGCATTGTCTTCTGAATACCAAGTTCTATTACTTGCTCCAGTAAACAGTTGTTAATTTTATGCACTATAGAATGACTTCAAAAGGACATTTCCAAAAAAGGGCTGAAGTTCAAATGAACTTAGTTCTTCAAACAAAGAGAAAATATTAGGCTATCCAAGAAGAATAAAATGAAAGGTGGGAGTAATGAACTATGGAAATTTTTTTAGTACTGTTTTGAAAAGAGTTTTGAAAAAAGGTACTCTTCTTTGCACAGGGATAACTCAGATTAAGAGGTCAGAGCATTTAAATACCTTTTACAAAACGGACACAGAGGAAGATAATTGCACTGGAAGCTGAAGACAGACACAATTGTTACTAGAGATGAATGTCTATTAATGAGAAAGTGTACAAAGAAGCATGGCAAGAAGAATGAACCTCATTCAATCATTAAAAGACAACAGGCAGCCATTGATGGGCCTCAAGTAAGTACAAACAATTTGATAAGAGATTAATCAAAGAAAGCGAACAGTTAAGAATTAAATAATTCTCATGTTTGAATGTTTTAGGGGCTCTGATGAGAGAATGAAAGCAATATTTTAAAAAAGGACAAACTCTTTAATTATCAAGCCCTGAATAAAAAACAACGTCTACTAACAAACATGAAGGAGCAAGTTTGTGACTCAGAGATCTAAAATTTGCTTTATTGTACATTGTTAGTTCTAAAAGAATCTTGGTACCTCTAAAATGTCATTTTAGAGCTTAAGCTAAGTCAGAATGAAGATGACATGAAGCAAAAAATCTGTCTGATTTTTTGAAAAGCAAAATCTGTCTGACAGAATTTAGTGGGATTCAAGTGTCATCCACAATACAGCCATGCAAAATATTGATCTAAGCCTAGCCCTTGGTATAGGCCACAGTGAGGGCATTTGTGATGACAGCTTGAGGCACGAGCCTGCAAAAGTATATCTGTATTAATTCAAGTACAAGGCAATGTTCCTGGACTGACGCAGCATACCTGTAACCTTCACTAGGTTGAATGTCTTCTACTTGTTTGGAGCAAAGTACTTATTTTCTGTAATTATATATGTATACCTTCTATACCTGTGTCTATTTATAAACCTGAGTAAAGACAGAGTTCATCTCTAAACAAAAAGTTCAGTTTTGGCTGAACAAAGGACTGCGTCTACTTAACTCTTCTCAAGGAGGTCACTAAGTTTTAATAAGCTAGAAGATGGACAGAATATGCAATATCTGTCAACATTTTAGGGTGAGATAACGTACAGAGATTTTCTAATCTTCCAAAAGATTTTTCTCCATCCTGCTGAAGAAGGCTGGCAGCAATACTGGAGGCCTGCCATTCAAACTTATCTGAAAGTCAGTGAAGTGACTTCATTTTTCTCCTATACAAAAGCTCTTTATACTTTCAGTGTCTTCTTAGATAACCCAGCCCATCCTCAGTCTCATAATTTCTTCTCGTTTCTCTTTGATTTTACATGTGTCCTGGTTTATGGCAAATTTGGGAGAAAACTTCCAAGGGGGTCCCTCTAGGAAGCATATTCAAGTGGTCCCTCCCCCAACTGGTTTGGGAAAAGATTTCCTTGGAGAAAAGCAGAAAAAAAATGTTTATTTAGCAAGTGAAGTATTCACGAGATGTTCTGAAGAGATGGCAAATTGAGAAATCCTTGTCAAAGCTTGGCTCCCTCAGTTGTCTCCTGTCAATCCCTCCTTTGCTGGAAAATGCCACATCCCAGGTCCTGGTGGGCCACAGGTGTGAGCTCCTGGTGGGCTTTTTGGGTTTTTAAATGCAAGGCAGGGCTGATCAGTTCCAGAAAAAACAAAAACCACAGCATGGGGAACTTCTCTGCCTCGCCTAGCTAATAAAATAATGAAAACCAAAGGAGAGCTGGCTCCTGCATAGAAAACAGTCCATGAGAGGGAAAACTGAAAGCTCTTATCTTCGTGTTTTGAAAACAACTGCCTGAGACATTCCACCACTTCTCCTTCTACCCCACTTCACTCTAAGATTTAGTTTTAAAGGTACAAAGCTTATTTCTGGGCTAAACAGATAAATAAGGATACAATTCAGCATCATAAAGTCACTTGAGGACAACACATCTCCTAATTTTTTCCCATTATCATTATATTCCACTTTGAAATTCAGACATATGCCATCCAGTTTCATTATTTGTTACTTGTAGTCTAGAAAGATGATTAAAACAAGCAAGAAAACAGAAACAAGGCTATCAACATTTTTTTTTAATTTCTGCTAGAAGATAAACCAGATTACTTCTTTTCCATATAACGTACAAGACATGAGAGAAGATGGGACCTTTCCTAATGAAGACACATCTGCTTCAAGAGTGATTGAATATCCTAACAAGATTACTGCTGGAGCCTTTTTTTTCCTTAAAAGTTAGTTTACCCAGACAGATAGAAGTATGGACCAGCTTTCCAGCTCTGTGATATATGGCAGATGTCTCAGTGTACCCTATAGACAAAACAGAGACATGAGTCTGTATGGTGTTACTGTGATTCAGTGTCATCCATGCTGTAACGTTCTAAGATAACATCTACAGCTACAAATAGATGCACGCTCCTATATATCTGTGCCTCTCAGGTGAAACCAAGCAGGAATAATTTTTAAACCATAAAGGAATGATTTAAGGCAATCACATAATTCCTATAGCTTTTGTCCAGTAAAAATATATATTAAAAAATAAAAATATTAAAGCAATCAATGTGTGTGTTATAGCTGCCAGTATCTTAAAGAACAAAGTATTTGTAAGTTGTCTGAATAATTATTTAGTATCTGTTTCTGTTGTCTGGACCATCTGTACAGCCACATGATCTTTTTGTTTAAAAAAGGCTTTGTAAGTAGTTGAGCTTCGCTCAAGATGAAAAAAAAAAATAAACAACAACTTGCCATTGCTGCTCTAAAGCTATTAAAAACTTTACAATCTGAAATATTTTGCAAAGCCAGAAGAGGACTTCTTTCATGATTCTTCATCTTCTGAGGCTGGTACAGAGCAAAGATGAGTCTTGAACATATGATTGTTTTTATGTTCAGAACCATCTCCAGTAAAGAAGGTGTGCATTTCATTTCTAATGAAGGTTAATAAAACATACCTACAAAAGTTGAAGTTGTCTGAAGAGTAAAATTTTTCAATATAGCTTACTTAGCTTCCACTACACTTTATGTACGCAGAAAGTGCTCAAGTTTCTTTGTGAAGTGGATATAAAAAGATTTATCTTATGTCAAGACATGTCATTATGGGGGTTTTTTTGCTGTTACTATTGTAAATAGACACACAGCAATGCATATAAAATAACATTTTACTCTTAACAAATAAATTACAATTGAAGAACAATCAGAATCAATATTTTTTTGGTTGAATGTTGAACCTCTGAGTTCTGCTTTGGACACTAAACCCTACCTAATCACTTTCTTGGAGGATTGAAGATCAGATATGGTCCACCTATAACACCACCTTAGTGCTGAATTTATATATAAGTGATGATACCTGAAGATTAGGCCTTGTGTGACTGGCAGAGAATGCAGAGGTATGTTACTAGGTAGCAGAAAACAGAATGAGACTCCCTTCAGCGGCCTTATTCCTGAGAACAGTTGTCCTGAATTAAATGTATCTCAGGAGTGCCTCTGTGCTTCAATTTAGTCAGAAGGGAAGATGGTGACTGAATTGCACTGGGATGGTGCACTGAGACTTTTCAACTTTAAAGTTGTCATGCTGTGGGAGCCTGCAGAGGCCCTACAGATAAAACTATGTAAGGCTGACATTTGCTGAATACAGTCCCTAATGATCACACTAGATCTCTCTGAAGTCATTTGTGATTTGAAAGCTGGAAAAACACACTGTTAAGGGAAAAGGTAAAAAGCTGTAATGAAGATAAGAGGAACCCAACAACTCACATTCTGCATTTTTTGGAAGAAAGTTGTTGCCTGTGATCCCAAAGAACTGAGTATTATGTCAACTTACATGAATAATTTTACCAACAAAATAACAGAGCTAGTTTTGCCAATTTAAATTCCATCTCACATTCCATTATCTTCTGGATATATAGACAAACACAAAGATGAAGGCCAGTTATTTTGTGAGTCCTCTTTTGTGAATGCACTGCCTCTATCTTGGAAAAAAAGGAAAGAAAGGAGAGCAGGAGAAACGGGAAAGTAATGCTTACATCTCCATTTCTAAAGCATTTCTAAAAGACAGAATTAGGGCAAAGATATGGGTAAAAAGTATTTATACTCGTGGTAGCTATAATACAAGAGAATAATTCTTTGGATATCCAAATGAAATGAAACAAGAATTTGAGGAAGTAATGGGGGGATGTCAGTGTGTTTTTTCTGAAGAGTTGTAAAAAGAACACAGGAGTAGCAGGTCTTAACTAAATGATTCCTAATGAACACTGAACTCTCAATGCAGTCTTTATTAGCTGGTGAATCATTTGTGGCACATTTTTGCAGATGCATTGTTTCTCTCAACAATGGAACCTATTATGTCAAGTAAAGCATCCAAATGGTGTTACTATCATGATTTTATTTTCTCCTCTTCAGTTTATGTATTTCTTATTGTTTTCTTACCCTATGCCTTTTCAGAGTGTATGCTGAGACAAATGGGTACATTTCCTTTTAAGTATGTTTTTCCTCCTCAAAGACTTGTTTTGTTTTGTTTTGTTTTGTCTGCCTGAGAGCTGCAAAAGAAACAAGTTGTATTTGGGCACAGAGCAATAATAAAACCATTGTACTGTTAGATGTTGCAGCATTAAAGAACATGATGCTATTGCATGTTTTTGATATTTGGAACCTTAGTCTAGAAAATGCAATTCTAAACTTTTAGCTCCGAATAAAATTGCAAAAATTAAAATTGAAAAAAGGGGATAATCTCATCGTCTGACAAAAAGATGTATTAATATTATGCATGCTATATGTCTTAATGACACTAAAAGTAAAATGTTTCAATGAAATTGTCATATAACAATATATCTTTCAATGTCATATCACCATCTCAGCAGCAGTATCAGTGAAATTTAGTTAATATCTGCTCTTTTAGATGTCAGATTTAGCTTCACTCTTCAATAAAGGGGAAAACTATCTTTTCCATCCCACCTTTCCATAAATACCTGCAATTCTCTGGGCTTCCTTCTCTATTGTAACTACTGAAAATGCCACTCCACTGCCAATTGATTTCTATACAGGCTATTAGGTGGATTTAAAAAAAAGAAATCAAAATTAATACTTTCAGGTCGTCACAGTACTTCTGAAGTGAGTTCCAAAGTTTTTACCACAAAGAGTGCATTTGTTTGAAACAAATTGAGTATGTGCAACCTAGAGTTCTTTTGGAGGAAAGTACACTGGGTTCTCCATTCCAGTCAGCTACCAAATGTACACCAGGGATTTAAAAGGATCTGAACCACCTGCTCCACACCATCATGAGTTTTTTTCAAAAACAACGATGCATGTCCTATTAGAAGTATAAGTACTGTCACATGTACTATTTCCCACTACTTCCCAACCCTTTAGCTAATGAACCTTATTCATTTATTCACTCTTCCTTTCACTCAAATTCATTTCTGTCTTTTCTTGCATTTGTAGTTTAATCATATCTTTCATATTTTGTCTCGTTCTATTTCATTATTACCCCTTTATTAGTGCTGTCTTTACAAAGATTCGACATGATTCCAGATGAGTTCCTGAGGAAGTGACAGAACTCATTCCTAAGGAAATGACAGCATCAAAATTTATGCATCAATATGATAACCTTGTGCAAGTATCTAACTGCAGGTGGGTAAGCAAAAATGCCTCAATTCATTTCAGAAGATCAATGCCCTGTTTATGAGGGCTTAGTAGAAGAATTGGGTACAATTCAGAAGATGTTAATTGATTAAAAGCTCTTGAACTGGCCTTTGTGATGGAGACTACCATCAGCAGTGCTGTCTGACCACATGCTCACACCTGAGGTCTTGGGATCTCCATATAGAGAAGCTTAGGAATCAATCTTTATTGTTCTCATTTCGCATTGAGGACAAAAGCACATCTACAGATACCTTTCCTGCTTGCTCCCTGCCACAGATTGTACCAGGAACTCCCTGTGTGAGGACTCTAGTTTTCAGCCTGAAAATAAATTGTGGTATTCTTCTGTACCTGTCATTGTTACATGTGCAGTGGGAGGGAGGAATGACAGCCCTGGTGTCAGAGTTGCAGAGAGATGACACATAGCACTGAATCATAAAGGCTGTTTTGTCTTTAAAAGCTGTTCTGAGACTTTGAGCTGTGAGGGAGTCTTCTGCCTGGAATTTAGATATGTCAAAAAACACCTGCCCAGCCTATGCCCTGTGTGAATCTAATTCAGCCACAGTACTAGGCAAACCATAGAGGTGTACCCACCAGAGTCCTCTAAAGACCTATGCACATGGTTCCATGTCCTTTTCAAAAGCAGTGGGTTATGAGCTGATGATATGATCAAAGGGCCACAAATGGGACGCTTTTCTGTCAAATGGCCTTTTGATTCTCAGCCTACAAACTAGAAAGACAAGCAGGAGAGAAGGTGTTTTCATTCAGGGTACAGAGCAGTTAGTGGTAGAGTTCATGTTTGCTGTTTGTAATTCTCCCCTTCCCTGTCCCTTGTTCTTTTTCATCATTTACAGGACACTCCAGCCCTTGGTGGGCTATTGAGAATAAGCAGTGGCAGAGAAAACCTGCTCCTGGGACTTGACTGGGTCATGGATTTCCCTTCATGAAGTTTTAAGCAGCCACTTCAGGCTCAGGCAGCTAAAGGCTTGCTGGACAGACAGCAGGTGCAGGTTTTCATCGCTTGTTTTAGTAGAGAGTCTGCAGGTAAAGGCTTAGCTGAGAGTTGTGAAATTCTCTGTGATCAGGTGAGGAGGAAGGCGTGTTTTGTCATATTTGTGGACATGCTATCATTTCTAATGGTACATGGTTTTCTGAATGCTGTTTTCACTTGGTTTGAAATCAGAAACAGTAGACCATATTCAGTAAAAATTCTAGGCTGTTGACTCTGAAAAACAGCATTATATGGTGTTTTACATGGTCTTTATGACACACATCATAGGCAATTGCAGTGAAAGTAGAGTTATAGAAAATACAGGCTAGGTTACTCAGATGGCTCAGAACAATAGATTTATTTATTTATTTATTTATTTATTAAGATTTGTGTGTATGTATTCTTATGGAGGAAATTAAAAAAGAATTAAGTGATTACCATTGGTTTGGGAATTACAAGTTTTTATAGAAGACACTAAATTGTTGAAGGCACTTTGGAGTATCCCATTCCACCCTAATATCCCCACTCCTACTCCCAAATTTGTTGTACAGTCCCAGCTACCTTAGATTTAGTCAACCCAAGGTGCACTCCACTCTATTAAGGTTTATCTCTTTCTTGTTCAGGTACAAAATATTTTAAGTGATGTGAGCAGGTAATATTTCCCAGTGAAGCAGCCAGAACCAAATGTGGTGAATTATTGTGATGATCCTTTCAGAGAAAGTACTAAATCCCCACAAATTTGAGGTAAGAATGTGTAATTAACCACATTGACATTATCCACAAATTTATCAGCAGATAGTTCAGTAGATAGGTACCACATCGTTTAAAAACCTGTAACTAAAAGCCCTTAATTTTTTCGTTTTGTTGTCCATATTATCCAAACAAGAAGTTTTGGAGAATGACATCTGAAGTTTTGACCATTATTTTGCCCAAGATAGCAATTTGGTGACCATAAACTTGTCAGGCCACTAGTTGCATGACTTCACAAGAAGAAGGGAGAAAGAGGTACTTCCTTTTTAACATAGGTGTGATTTTTTGAAATGTTAAGCCATCCTAATGAAGTAGTGATAGCTCGCAGTGCCATGAACTCAAACAAGAAAGCCTGCAACTGTGACTGCAAAAAGGGTATTACACTCATTGCTGCTGTTCATTCCGTATTCCTAAAACAATTCCATGCTGGTGTGTTAATTGGAGGTGAACAGGAACAGAAACAGGCAAAAACATATGCAGGAACAGAAAATAACTCAGTTTTCATTTATAAGATTTCTATTTTAGCCAGACTGGTTTTGGCTCTGATATGTTACTACAGTTTTCCTGACACAGAAAAAGGTCAGTATGACAGCTGGTAGTGTGGTCAGGGCTGCAGAATACCTTTACTTTTTATGGCATTATATCACATGTAAGACGGAAATATTAACTAGGAGACAGAACTAAACCATCCTGAAGTAAAACCCAAGACCACACAGACTGTGCTGGAAGGACAGAGTTTCTGTTTATTCACTCCTGTTGTACCATTAAGAGATAATTACCTAGTAATGTAGAACTAGTCAATGAGTCCTGGAGGCTGTGTTATTTTCTCTTTGGAAAATTTAAATTTTCTCTCCATAGCCCTGTCTTCAAACCGTTTAACTTCATATGGTTCTTTGGACATGAAGAATGATTCCTGTAACACTAGAAAGACCTAGCAGCAGTTATGCAGAAAAAACATGTCAAATCAGTAATGTTCAAGGAGATGGCCACTCTCTGGAGGACAGTGAGAGTAACCGGCAGGGAAAAATGCAATTAAATAAATCCTTTCATAGTCCCCTTTGACTTTCTCTTCAGTAAATGGAATGAAAAATATATAATGTTTCTATTCTTAGCCATACCACCAGAGTAGTCCCTAAGATTAATAAAAACAATTTACCTTTGTCTAACTGTAGCTTTTATTTTCCATCATCATTATAGTGTTCAAACACTATACAGTTCAATCAAAGCTTTGCAATGAAGAATAGAACAGAACTATAGAGAAAAACTCTCTATTTCATATTATTTCTTGATTGGTAACAAAATGACAAAACAGACCCAAAAAATGTTAGGAGACAATTTCTCTTCTCCAGCAAGTTTGCAGGTCTAAAAATCACAGGTGCACTAGGACAGTAAAGAGATGAAATCCCATCTATATATAGCCCTTCTTGAATAAAACTGCTGTTAGGAATTTAAGATGTTCTCTTTCCAATGATTATTCAGAATGTATTTTTGGTGCAGCTGGGATTATTATACTAACAAATAAGCAAACCTGAGGAATGAGAACGTAGCAGAGCTGATAACCTAAAAGGTAAATATCAGAATTTGTATTACTTCTAGTGTAAATGCAGATGCAGCTCTCAACACTAATGTGTGATGAGTGACTAATGTCAGCTCAACATGAAAGACTTCAAAGGCAAGAGAAGTTCTCTGATCATGAATCCTCACAGGGTACCATATGATCACATAAAAGTATTGGAGTTTCTGCATAGAAGACGACTGGTTAAGGGTCATAAAAATACATTTATTTATTTATTGAAAAACCTTGATGATTTCAAAACAAATCTATAGAAAATTTTTTTTCTAATAGTGTTATTTTCATCCATTAAGTGACAATTTGATTACAGTTGTTAAAAATTATTAAAATTAAATTGAACAGTCTGTTCAGTTATGAATACAAATGGGTAGCCTGCTGGTAGGGGTAGGGAAGGCCCACACCATATTCAAGACATAAAGTAAGTTTCTTAAGACTTTGAAATACTAATATTAAGAAGAAAGCGACTAAACAACATGCAGAAAATAGGGTCAAATTCTAACAATTATTTTGATGTGAATCTGGAGTATTTTCATCTACTCTGTTTAGAATATTATGGAATTAAACACAAAATGAGATGAGAAAAGGGGGTTATGTCTAATCAGCAGTCCATGGAGTAGTAAGACCAAGTGTGGTCCTAGCTTGGTATTGGTACAAACCTTGGAATTACTCCAGTGAAATTCAAGAGAAAAATCCTCAATTAGGTTTATCAATACAGCAGAGGTCTAGAGCTCTAATCTCAATATCAAATTAATTTTTCACTTGGACAGAACAAATGTACTGGGAATAAAGACACAGTAAGCATAGTCTAAATATCCCAAAAAACAACAGTTCTTGATCTGAATATGTCAATTTAAATCAATTATATCAATCCTATTAACTTACATTAAGTACACAGAGAAAAAGAGCAGAGGAGGTAGAAGAGATCAGGCTGTATGGTTTTTATTATAATCCTGCATTCTGGAGTTAATTAGGAAACAGTAGCAACCATGTGATAGACTAGAACAGAAATAAGTTCTTTCCTTGGAGGAAGAGGAGAGTAGAAAAAAGATTAGTCTGTCATAGTTTTGGTCAGGGCTGAAAGACAATCTGCACATCTAGAAATCTGAAAGCTTTCAACACTCCTAATGAGCTTCATATCATCTATAGTTTCCTAGACATTGTTCTTGTCCCTGTGTCCATTTTATTAATGTCAAAATCCTTATTCGCACTAAGAGTATGGTTATATTATATCTATATTGTCCTCTTATATATTTTTTATTTGTTTCAAGACTCCAAAATTTTACAGCTACTTCAATTTGTTTCATACAAATATTCTTAAATGACAAGAAAGTTGCTCATCTAGGCAAAATTGCAGAAATTTTCAAAGTTTTAGAATATTCCAAATACCCAGCTGGATTTTGTGGCTTTGACAAGAAAATTCTTTGTGCATAGAGCTATGAATACAATTATATTTTTTAATGATACATAGCAAATCAACAAAGAAATACTTTTACTGTATGGGTTAATGGCATGTTGCTCAATTTGTAATTCATTATACCATGGAAATGAAGTTTTATGTTGTCATTAAAATGCATATAAAGTAATAAGAAATCAACATTTATTAGAAAAATAATGATTTGGAAACAGCCTTGCAATATGACAAATAAATAAACCTATAATTTATATACCAGTACAGTAACAATAAAATGCAACGTCTGAGAAAAACACAAAAATACAATGAAAAGAAAAAGGCCCTGTAATCATGTGCTTAATTATGGAAGAATTGTAACAGCTCCAATTTTCCTAAACTCATTTTAAAATCCACTTTAGGTTTTAATTCATGCAAAGTGATTGGATACTAGGAATGTATATTGTATATATTGGTATTTGCTTGTCATTCAGTGTTGCATTTAAATACTAGTCTATAAAAGAGAACTGTGGATAAATTCAAGCTGTTCATTTGATGCCTGTCAGGTTTTGTGAATATTATCTATCTAAACATTTTGAATGGAGTACTGAGAATACAACACACAATTCTGTGATGCTTCCTCACACATGGAAACAATTTGTTCCTCTACAAATTCTACTACTTCCAGAGGGTCTTTTCATGAAATGTGTATTTGAGATTAGGAAAAAAAAAATAAAAATAGGACTACTGAGTACATCAAGAACAGATTAAAAGAAGTAGTTCCAAAGACCAAAGAACTAAACAAATATATGTTTTATAGAAGCATTTAGAGAAATTCTGGAAAACTGAAACACCTTTTTATTTTTTGTCCTCTTTTTTCCTTCCTCCCCCAAGTGCACCCTATCAGAGACTCATATTTCATATAACTAATTGTATAATGTAGATATTACTTTGAAATTGAACTGAAATTTTGACTAATCATCAAAATAAAATAGAAAATATATTTTTTTTCTTTTTGAAATCTTGAAGGAAATATTAACAAAGGGATTACTTTCCAGAACTATGTAACAAAATTTAGGTGTCTTGCACAGATATCTGTATGAAAGGTAGCTATTTAATACTTCTAACAATACAGACAGTGATGGCAATTTTTCTAGCCAGTTGCTTACTTGGGGGGAGATGTAAAACTGCTTTGACTCTATTCATTGTATGGATTAGCTCTTAGTTGGGATCAAGTTTCTTATACACAGGGATTTTGGGTTTCATCTCATCTTACTTCAACCCTTTACATTTTGTATATAAATAGACTCTTTTAATACATAAACTAAAATTTTGAAATAAGAATATCAGTAAAACAAAACATTATTTTTGTCTTCCCACACCCCCCACTCCCACACCAGATCTGGATTTGCCACATATTGCTAATGAGATCCCTGAACTGGGATGCTACTCCTAAGCATCACTAGCAGAACCATTTCCTGTGACTTTTGTGTAATACTGTTCTCAGGGAACAGTTTTGCATACAATAAAAGATATTATATCCTATTGTTATGAGTCATTAATCAGACAGTGCTGACAGTTAAAAGTACTAGTCTTCTTGTCTCAGCAAATAGTTGGAATCTAAGCCTCTTGTTGGAATTCTGCCTCACTATGTGGATTAGAGGATTTTGGGCTGCATATTGGAGTGAGTAAAGAGAAACAATACTGCACAGAAGAATAAGATGCAGAAACCTAAGTAATGTATCTAGTTGTGTAGCTCCTTAGATACAATAATTAATGTTTTAGTATACTGAGATAAGCGTAAATAAATTATAAGCTTTACTTAACATAGTGAGCTGCGAGAAGGAGTTTGAGAAAAAATATCAGGACTCTAAAGAGAGGAGTAGGAGAATTGATGAATAACCAAATTAGTTTCTGAGAAGAGATAAGTGGTGAGTAATCTGGCATTTCAATTTTTCTGCTGTGCTAGGGTATTACGGCTGTCTTTCAGACCTAGGAAAACTACCCCCAACGTTAGCGGAAAAGATAATGTGAAAAATAGATAAATACTAGAGCAATAATGGGAAACCATAGTGTTATGACCATTTCAAGGTCAGAGAATGGACTAAGGCAGAGACTAAATTTTTACTGCTTCTTCTCTCTAATGTATAGACAGCCATGTGCAGAGTACTCTAAGCACACTACTTCAAACTCTGCTTTACAGATGGCATGGCAAAGAATGGTATCAAAATAGATCACTACATCATGAAATAGTGCCCTAGTGAAATGACAAGAAGTTATGTATTAATTACAGTTCTGGTTGGAAGTGTAACTCCACCAATGTGTATATGAGCTCAGTTTTAATGCATATTTTATATTCAGGAAGAAAAGGGTACCAAAAAAAGTCCTCAAAAAGCAGGCATCCTAGCTAAATAACATGAAGTTTTGAGGGAAGGCAAAGTCTGTGTTCCACCACACAAAGGAAGGATAAAGCTTTTCCATACTAGTATTTATCTGCATGTCTGAAGTATAATGTATGGCTGATAAAACATTCAGGAGAAATCATCATATAAAGCAATGAAACAGTACATCTCTATCTTCTGGGACATCAGCCATAGACAGCAATGTGCACTGTGCATCCATTCAAGCAAGTTTATTTTCCTCCCTGATTGAGTTTACATGCTGAAAGATGATAGCCCAAACAGGTAATTGGCGTCAAGCAAGTAGTTTGAAACTACTTTTTTTCTACAATGCTTATGAAATTTGAACAATAGTGTTGGGTTATCTGCAATTTTATAAAGAATTTAGACCTTATGTCTTTTTTATCATCTTTTAAAAATAAATTTAAAAATAAAATCAGTTCCCTCTTCTCTGGAACAGATTTATGCTAGCTTAGAATAAGAAGAAAAGATATCTCAGAATATTTTGAAACACTGCCTGAGATTATTAGCTTTTTTTTACCAACAGTGATTATATCAAAGAAATTACTGAACTCTAAATAAGCACACCATTGTTTTGTGTCTATTTTTACAACTTATGTTTCCAAAGCTTTCGTTAATCATGCCAGTACATGGCAGTACCAAGAGACAAGATTTAGGCTAGTACCTCAGGCTCACTAGCAGAATCTAAAAGCTAAACTTAAGCAACAGTGGGATCGTACCATGTGTGTGATTTACTTAAAAAAGAAAGAAGTAACACTGTAACAGAAATTTTGTCCAAAAATGAAGAGCACAACAAAATTTCAATAGTCCCAGGATCCCTATAATTTCACTTTCCAGCAAATTTAGACTTTTATTGGTATACTGCAAAGCATGAAATTTTCCCAAGGTTTTTCATCAAAACAGTAAAATGTGCCATCCTGGCTTGCCAGACTGAGGACCAGCCAAAATTAAAATGGTCCTCTCCATGGAAAAGGAAGGAGCAAAACAAATGCATAGAAGATGTAAGAAAAATAGAGAAGGGTCAGCAAGGAGTGCAAAAATCCTGTCATTATTGCCATAGAGGGATAAAGACAACAAATGTAACTCTAAACTACAGAGCATGTGCCACCTTCTCCCTACCACGTCTTTGGTAGCAGCAGCAGGCTTGACTTGCCAGGGGTCTGACATGGGTAAAGGAGGCAAATTACCTGTTTGTTCCTCTCCAGTGGTATGATCCCCTTACCAGTTGATAACTGCAGTTGTGCATAAGGGTTTCATTAGCAGGGTCTGTATCATTAAAGAAGTGAAAAATGTCCTTCCCATCACTTGACAAATAAGAGAAGCATGAAAATATATGAAACAAAACCCCATCACTGTCAGATGTTACAGGTTCACATATTTGTTGGGATCTCTTTCCTGTACTGAAACTGAGATAGTAGAAATTACCTGCCAGGTGAAAGATCTGATTTCATATCTCAGCATGTCTGCACAGCATGATACCCATCAGCTTTGGCTAACTTTTAACATAAATGACCACAGAAAAGATTTCAATATAATGTAAAGATAAAGACTGTTTTGAACACAATACAAAGACCTCTGGTTTTCACAAAGTAAACATGTACAGTAATTTCACGATTATAAGTCGCACCTGATTATAAGCCACACATTACAATACAGAATGTGATAAAAGGTATCTATTCTATCACCATCTGTTGAGGGTGAGGGCAGTGATCCTTATCTCTGCAGGAGATATCCTACTAATGAGCCATCCGTTGAAACCAGGCAGGGCATTGTTCTTTATCATTTCACACCCCATCCTTCCTCCAACTGGTCATTTTCTGCTCATGGCCCACTGAGTCCCACTGTGGGACTGATAAAATTACTGCATCCCATTGGAAATTGCTCCAACCAGGGAGAAGAGCCCAACATTTCTTACCAAGATAAAAACAGAGGTTTTGGGACACTAAGGGAGCCCCTTTCTCCACTGGACTCCAGAGGAAAACCGGATTTCTCCACATCACCACTGGACCTCCAGAGGAAAACTGCACCTTCTACAGGAGCACTGCTCCAACTGAATCACATCTGTCACTGCAGGAGGATGCAGCCACCATTTAATGGGACTGCTACCAACACCCTGCCTGACGGGATGACGGGTTGTACTCTGACTTTGTCAGGGTTTGGACTTTGTTTCTTTGTGGTACTGTATTTCTATTTTAATTTCCCTAGAAAAGAACTGTTATTCCCATATCTTTGCCTGAAAGCCCCTTGATTTCAAAATTACAATAATTTGGAGGAAGGGGGTTTACATTCTCCATTTCAAAGAGAAGTTCCTGCCTTTCTTAGTAGACACCTGTCCTCCAAACTAAAGCAGCAACTTTTTGTTCTTTGTCCATATATAAGCCGCACCTGATTATAAGCCGAACTTTGGGTTTGGACCAAAATGTTAGTCAAAATGGTGTGGCTTATAATCGTGAAATTACTGTAGATAATTTCTTATGTAGTTTGGATTTTTGGATTTCCAGAAGTAAAAAAAAAAACAAAAAACTTCAACCTTCTTTCTCGCCTTTTTCTTGTCTTCCTCTTACTTCATAATGCTCTTTGGAAGTGTTGTGGCTTAACTACAGATTGCAACTGAGTGCTACACAACTGCTTGCTCACTCACTGCCAGTGGGATAGGGGAAAGAACTGGAAGGGTGAAAGTGAGCAAACACATGGGTTGACATAAAGAGAGTGAAAAGTAAATCAAAAGCTGCACAAATAAGCAAAGTGAGATGAAGAATTGGTTCACCACTTCTCACAGCAGCCAAGTCCTGGAAAGCAGGTTTTGCCACATGTAACAGTGACCTGGAAAAAAAAAAACCACTGCACACCGAATGTTTCCACCTTCCTTCTTCTGACCAGCTTTATATGCTAACCATGACACCATATGGTCTGGGATATCCCTTTGTTCAGCTGTCCTGGCTGTGTATCCACCCAACATCTTATGCACTCCCCTCCTCATTTCTAATGGGATGGCATGAGAGGCAGAAAATACCTTGTTGCATCAGCACTGCTCAGTGATAGCAAAAACATCTCCATGTTATCAACACTGTTTCCAGAACAAATTCAAAACCTAGTTCCATACCAGATACTGGTTCCAGAAGAAATTTAACTTTACCCTGGACAAAATCAGCATAGTGGGTTGTATAAAAACTTCAGGAATAATGAAAAAAAAAGTAGAATAGATATGTGTTATGAAAAGAATTAGTTACTTTCATCCATAGCTTCATTAGAGAATTTCCTTAAAAATCTAAGGGATCCAGTGGAGAATATTTTTGTTTTCTTTTTAAAATTGTTTTCTGTTTTTCCAGCCATCTTTGTCTTCTTTTTGCCTTTGTACTTGTTTAGTTGTCAGAATACTACAATCCTATCATATCAATATTAAATTGCTATGTGTTTTTCTGTATACTACAAAGTCTTCATTCATATTTCCACTTCTAAAATGCTTTGAGATATTAAATTAGACATTCTGAGATTTTTGAGGGTCTTTGATTATTTGCTTATTCTGTTTTTAAGAATTCCTCTTGTCTTTAAGTATATCTCAATCCGTGATAAAAGATTGTCTTTGACTCTCAGTGAGCTGTTTAAAACCTGCCCAGTTCTGCTGTTAATATGGCTTGAATCCCAGAAGTGCTGACTTATTCAGTTTCCCTTATTGCATGAGACGCTGCCAAGGAATCATGGTGAGTTGATGCATTCATGGATGAGGACTTTAATGTTTAGAGGTACGTAAATACTGTTGACTTTTCTGTTGCAGTTAAACCTTTTTTGTGGATTTTTTAATATTGTTTTTATTTCTGATTCAGAGATTTAGTTCTTAAAATTAAGCCATAATGACTTAAGTTCCAAAGTATGAATTTATGATATGTCACTTTCATAAAATCCAGGTAATGCATTTATCCTTCCTTCTCTAATTATGTTGATTCCCTGGTATGAAACCTAGTATTTTCAGATGGATATGACAGTAAAAGCAAGAAGCTGATCCGTTGGGAGGACATAATTTGAAATCAGTATCTACAAAATATTACAGGAGAAAGGTGGGTGGGAAATGATGAACAAATTGTTTGAGTTGAAGCTAGCAATATTTCAGCAGTAGGCTGGGAAAAGAATAAAAAAGGTAAGAGTGTAACAGGTTGATATATGAAGATGTCCTGGTTTAAGGAACAGTAGTGCCAGAAAAAGAAAAAGGCGAGAGATTTTTTCAAAAATGGATAGTGAAAAAAAATTTCCCTCCCTCCCAGTTTACTATAATTTGGAAATTAAGGAACTCTCAGGCAAAAGGTATGGGTTTGGAATAACAGTTCTTTACTGATATATCTACAAGACAAACAAAAACAACATCAACTATGAAAAAAAAAATCAGTGACAGAACAGAATGAAACTCAGTCTCAGTCCCTTTTTTCCAGTCACAGATGCCCCTCCTCCTCCGCACAGTCCCGATGGAGCAGGGCAGGGCAGCTTCTCAGTCGTGGTTGCTGCAGGAGGAGGGGAGCGAGGCGGCAGTGCCGTCCCAGGTGGGAGAAAATGCATTGTTTAAACCTCTTCATGCATTTGGCTGGGCCCACTGCTGAGCTTTAGTAACAGCTTTATAAGTCAAGCATCAGGAGTGCACATGAAGTTCTAAGCAAGCTCACCTTCAGTCATAAGACAACAAGATTTTCTCTTCCAGCCACTATTTTATGGGCTAATTCCACTAAAGAGCATGGAAATACACAATATTTTTATGGAATTTGACCTAAAGATTCTGATTTCCCAAACAGTTGTTCAAAAACAAATAAATTTAAATGAGATAAATAATATTAATACATATATATTTTTTAAAAATATCCTTTTAAGAGATTGTGGAAAAGTAGTATGATTTTAACCTGTGACATTCATACAAACTAGAAGTGAGATAGAAATTCTACATCAGGTTAAAAGGAAAAAAATATATTAAACAAAAAGTGCTTGTTCTAAACTCAAAATGACAACAGACATTTTCATCTGGCTTTTACTCAAGTTAATGTTTTTGTTAGTTAAGGGTATACTTAGCTGATAGCTTTTATAGTACTGGCAATAGAATAAACCTAGCTATTTTGCTAAATTAGTGACCTGTAGTAATTCAATAAAACCTTTTAGACCATTAATGTGGCCTCTGCTATACTTCATGCTATTCTCTGCTGTAGTGGCCACATGGAGAAAGCCAATGTGTGCAAGTGCATCTAAGACTTTAAGTGTAAATATGTTTGTGCATCTCTGTTACTATTGTTCATAATGCATAAGATGAAACAGCGTAAATAGTGATTTAATTTTGATTTTTTTTCTCTTGTTTCTTAACCTAAGGATAATTTTTACCTCTTTGCTGTATGCTTCCCAGCACACAAATTCATATTATAGTGTCCTGGCTCTGATCTTTTATTAAAGTGCTGATCTATTGGCATTAAATCTATGATCTGTAAGAGAGTCACAGAATCACAGAATTGTTAAGATTGGATTGGATCATCTGGTCCAATCTCCCTACTCAAGCAGGATCATCTCAGAGTACATGGCACAGGATTGCATTCAGACAGTTCTTGAATAGCTCCAGTGAGGGAGACCCCACAGCCTCTCTGGACCTGTTTCAGGCATTGCCACTGCACAGTAAATAAATTCCTCATATTCAGGTATAAATTCCTGTGCATCAGTTTCTACTCATTGCCTCTTGTCCTGTCGCTTGGTGGCACCACCAAGAAGATCCTGGCTCCATTCTCTGGACAGTCTCCTTACAGATAGACTCTATATCTTACATTTATAAACTATAGACATTGATGAGGTCCCCCTGTTGTCTCTTTTGAGGCTGAACAGGCTCAAATTCCTTACCCTGTGTTCCCAAGAAAGATACTCCTGTTGCTTAAATGTGTAAATAATCTTGGGAACAGCCACATGCTAAAGGAAAAAGGAAAAATTGTACAATTCATTTTTCATAGTGTAAGGACAGAAAGCTGTTGGGAGACTTCAGCTTTTCCACTCTATTAAAACAAATTCTTACTGTTTGATGAACTCTAAAGTTTCTTCTAAGCCAGGCCAAATTTTGGCTATCATCAAAATTTAACCAGAAAAGGGAGTTTCCCTATATCACACATTTTAAATTATCCAAACAATATTACTTGAAATGTAACTTACAAAAATGTACAGTAATTTCACGAATACAAGCCGCACCAATTTGACCAAAATTTTGGTGGAAACCCGGAAGTGCGGCTAATATTCCGGGGCGGCTAATCTATTAACAAAATTCTAAAAGCTGCCAACACGGAAGTGAGAGCCCGCGGCAGCCCCAAGCCAAGCTGGAGCCCGGCCGGCCCCGGCTGAGGTGGGAAAGCCTGGCAGAGGCGGGGCCAGCAGTGTGGGGGGCGGGCGGCAGAGCCTGAGCCAGCAGGGCGGGGCAGGGAGGGTGGCAGAGCCTGAGCCAGCATGGCGGGGGAGCCCGGGAGAACTGGGGCTAGCAGTGCAGGGGAGCATGGCAGAAGCAGGAAGGCCGGCGGGTGGGGCTGCCTGGCAGCGGGGGAAGCCCAGCAGAATCGGGGCCAGAAGCGTGGGGGAGCCCGGCGGTGCGGGGGCCTGCAGTGCTGGCCAGGGCGAGGAAACGCGGCGGCGGTGCAGACGGGAGGGGGCGGCCGGCAAGCCCGGCGACGGGGCTAGGGAACGCGGCGCGCCGCGGCCGGCGAGTCCGCCGGCGGGGCTAGGGAACGCGCCGCGGCCGGCGAGCCCACCGGCGGGGCTAGGGAACGCGGCGCGCCGCGGCCGGCGAGCCCGGCGGCGGGGCTAGGGAACGCGGCGCGCCGCGGCCGGCGAGCCCGCCGGCGGGGCTAGGGAACGCGGCGGCGGCCAGCGAGCCGGGCGGCGGCAGGCCGCCGGCAGGGCTAGGGAACGCGGCGGCGGCCAGCGAGCCGGGCGGCGGCAGGCCGCCGACAGGGCTAGGGAACGCGGCGGCGGCCAGCGAGCCGGGCGGCGGCAGGCCGCCGACAGGGCTAGGGAACGCGGCGGCGGCCAGCGAGCCGGGCGGCGGCAGGCCGCCGGCAGGGCTAGGGAACGCGGCGGCGGCCAGCGAGCCGGGCGGCGGCAGGCCGCCGGCAGGGCTAGGGAACGCGGCGGCGGCCAGCGAGCCGGGCGGCGGCAGGCCGCCGGCAGGGCTAGGGAACGCGGCGGCGGCCAGCGAGCTGGGCGGCGGCAGGCCGCCGACAGGGCTAGGGAACGCGGCGGCGGCCAGCGAGCCGGGCGGCGGCAGGCCGCCGGCAGGGCTAGGGAACGCGGCGGCGGCCAGCGAGCCGGGCGGCGGCAGGCCGCCGACAGGGCTAGGGAACGCGGCGGCGGCCAGCGAGCCGGGTGGCGGCAGGCCGCCGGCAGGGCTAGGGAACGCGGCAGCGGGGCGGTGCTGACGGGAGAGGGGGGCCAGCGAGCCCGGCGGCGGCGGCAGTACCACACGGCCAGCCCCGCCGAGCTGTGGCGCTGAGTTGGGCCACCCGGCCCCGTCGGCAACCATGAGCGGGCCGAGCCTGCCTGGCCCCGCCCCGAGCCAGTAAAGCCCCCTATGCCGCGATCCTGTTACTAATTGGCCAATTTGTGAAAGCTGCGCACGAACGAAAGTGCGGCTAATATTCGGGGTGCGGCTTATCTATTGACAAAGACAGCAACATTGTCGAGGCACCGGGGGTGCGGCTTATAATCCGTGCGGCTTGTATTCGTGAAACTACTGTAACTTGAATAATTTTGCCTTCTTTTAAATTATCATATTATAGAATTAAAATATTAAAAACAATATTAACATATTATCAAGAAAAAAACAAAACCAAATTAGAAATCTAGTTGTTTTAGAAAACAAGTATAGTAGTTTCACGAATACAAGCCGCACGGATTATAAGCCGCACCCCCGGTGCCTCAACAATGTTGCTGTCTTTGTCAATAGATAAGCCGCAACCCGAATATCAGCCGCACTTTCGTTCGTCGCGAGAATCCGTGCGCAGCTTTCACAAATTGGCCAATTAGTAACAGGATCGCGGCATAGCGGGCTTTACTGGCTCGGGGCGGGGCCAGGCAGGCTCGGCCCGCTTATGGTTGCTGACGGGGCCGGCCGGGTGGTGCTGCAGCCGCCGCCGGGCTCACTGGCCCCCCTCTCCCGTCAGCACCGCCCCGCCGCTGCGTTTACGTAGTCGCCCTGCCGGCGGGCCAGCCACTGCCGCCGCTGGCAGGCATGCCGGCCGCGTCGCCGCTGCGTTCACGTACTCGCCCTGCCGGCGGGCCAGGCACTGCCGCCGCTGGCAGGCATACCGGCCGCCTCGCCGCTGCGTTGTTTACGTAGTCGCCCTGCCGGCGGGCCAGGCACTGCCGCCGCTGGCAGGCATGCCGGCCGCGTCGCCGCTGCGTTAACGTAGTCGCCCTGCCGGCGGGCCAGACACTGCCGCCGCTGGCAGGCATGCCGGCCGCGTCACCGCTGCGTTAACGTAGTCGCCCTACCGGCGGGCCAGGCACTGCCGCCGCTGGCAGGCATGCCGGCCGCGTCGCCGCTGCGTTCACGTAGTCGCCCTGCCGACGGGCCAGGCACTACCGCCGCTGGCAGGCATGCCGGCCGCGTCGCCGCTGCGTTCACGTACTCGCCCTGCCGGCGGGCCAGCCACTGCCGCCGCTGGCAGGCATGCCGGCCGCGTCGCCGCTGCGTTAACGTACTCGCCCTGCCGGCGGGCCAGGCACTGCCGCCACTGGCAGGCATGCCGGCCGCGTCGCCGCTGCGTTCACGTAGTCGCCCTGCCGGCGGGCCAGCCGCTGCCGCCGCTGCCAGGCTCGCCGGCCGCCCCCTCCCATCTGCACTGCCGCCGCGTTTCCTCGCCCTGGCCGGCACTGCAGACCCCCGCACCGCCGGGCTCCCCCACGCTGCTGGTCCCGATTCTGCTGGGCTTCCCCCGCTGCCAAATTGGTCAAATTGGTGCGGCTTGTATTCGTGAAATTACTGTAACTGTACTCCATTTTTTTTTCACTCATATTTATGTTTCTACACACACATCAAGTGGCACCACAGCATGCTGCTTATTGCATTAGCTACTATAATATAACATGGGCTGACTGGTCTGTATAACTTCAGAGTAAGCAGGATATCTGTTCTGATTTTTAACATTTCTCTACTTTTGATTCTGCCACTGACTAAACAGACAACATCCTGTCTTGATCTCCTGTTCCTTACAACAATAAAAACTAGAATGCTTTACAGGTTGTGGGGATCCCCCATTCTGTACAGGCAAAGGTGTAGCATCCTTTCCATTCCTGTGCATATCCCTGTCTCATGTGTGACAGTGTTTGGCTTTGTGCTTTCATGTGCACAGTCTGTGCTTGGCACTGGAGGGAAGAAAAGCTCACAGATTTGTACTGAGAGTTATAAAATTCTGGTGGGAATGGATCCTAGCACCCCTAAGGCAAGAGCTGCCCTTGCTTTTGAATAAGAATGATGAATGTCTTCCAGTGGGGTTAAAGTCTGCATTTGGAAACAGGTAAGGTGTTGTGCATTTTTTTCTCTTGTTTGAATCAGAGAAAATTTCCCTATCTGTTTCTAAAGCACAAAAATCTGGATGATCTGTTCTATTTACAAAGGCATACTAATTAAAGCTCATGTTTAAACAATATCAAATCTTTGAGGATTTTACTTTCCTGTTAATACTATTAGTATTTATCTCATGATTTATGTGTTTTTTCTCCCTGAGACAATGAGGATCAACGCTTTTGGGTTTTTTGTAGGAATTTCTGGAATTATTTATTTGTCATCTTTACAATTCTAGTCTGAAAATTTTTTTAGCCTCTCCCCACTCTGATCTTCCCTCCCACACCCCCAGTCCAATGTCAATGACTTTTCAGAATACTTGTTAATGGTGACTCAGTGAGCTAATTAACTAATTTCCTTTGGGAACACTGAAGAATGCCAAAAGATTCAAGTGATGGTTACCTAGAAAATAGAAAATTCTATTAAACATTTTTTTAAAAATCTATATGAATTTTCTGATGACAGAATTTGTTTGATTTTACAGAAAAAAAATGCAGTCTTAGTTTATAATTATGATCATCTTTTCACATATCTTCATACTTCTTACAGTCATCATTTTGACAAGCATAAACATACATTTTCTTGATGAAAATAATTTTCCTTTCATGATTACACTTGCTGACTCCTCATTACTTAAACTGCTAGAAAGAGATCTCAAGGGAGTGGCTTAGTCTATTCCTTTAAGGTCAAGAGCTTCACAAGTGGGTGTAAGTAATTGAGTTATAGGGCAAAGATGAGTAAAGCTTTTAGGAAGTTAGGAAGAAAAATCCTCTTGATAAAGAAATGAATCTAATTTATAGAGTGTTGTTTTAGTACATAAATTGTCTAATTATATTGTATCTCACAGGCAAATTTCATATTAATTGCTAAAAGTGAGGGACCAATTCTGACCCAGTTCCCATAATCCTTTTATCACAGAGTGGAGAATTAGAGGTTTAATAAAACTGAGTGTGCCCCAAAAATGAACTTTGTATTCTGTCTGTGCTTGATTGCTGATGTTTTGTCACATGAGTATAGATAAATTGTTGGCAGAGTTTTCTGGGGGGAATACTTTCAATGTCTTGGGTGGTAATTCTCCTGTATAGGTATAGAAATTTGTTTACATCTACATCTACTTTTCCCACCACAAAGTGTAAAATAGATCAGGTGAATCTTGCTCCACATCTTCTTCTGACTATAAAGGAAGTCCTAAACAACCTAGCCCCTCATGGTAATATCTGTGTGAGACCTTCACAGTGAGGGTTTAATTTGGCTGCATTAAACAGGGGTATGTAATGCTGTGCAGGTTCACCAAGAGAATCTTGCATGGATAACTGTATGGCTCCACACTGTATCTGTTCTCTGGACAGTCAGCTGGATGCCAGATGGTACACCTATGGTGTCTCTAACAAGACTATGTGTGGGTGACTATACTGATCTGAAAACACTGTGTGAAATACAAGCACCCTTTCCATACGCAGAGTATTATTTCTTTGCTTCCTGGCACATTTGCACCATATCCTTTACTGTAGTTTAGTCTTCTGAGTTAAACTTCTTCGAAATTTGTACATTTCTATCCAGTCTGTAATCCTGCTGCTTGACATGGGAGGAAAGTTTTACTTTTAAAAAGTTGTGTTTTTACTACCAGATCACAGTCCATACAGTCATTGAATAGCAACACACTGCTATATGAAGGATAACCTGAAAGGAGAACATGGGAAGAATTTCTATGGAAGTTAACTGAAATAATTGCACTTTAAAAAGAGTCAGCTTGCTGGGTTATTGAACTCTAGGATCAATCATGGAGTCACAGAATACTCTGAGTTGGAAAAGACTCTCAAGGACCATCCAATCTAACTTTTAAGAGAATGGCCCATATAGGGATCGAATCCACAATCTTGGTGTTACCAGCACTGTGCTCTATCCAGATGAGTTAAAATGCAATCTTTGTCGTCATCTGCTGTGCCAGTCATTGCAGAAATAAGGAGCCTGCCCAGGACAGATCTGGGAACTAACCCTTTGACATTAATGCCTGGGTTAATGCGTTTGACTTTCTCTTATTCAAGAGTGGAAGATGGCTGATACTTTAAGTGTGTTATTACTGCAAATTGCAGTGTTAATGAACCATCATCTTAAAAAAGGTTTCCACAGATATAGATGACAAAATTATGCACAGTTAAAACCAGTATTTATTATAGAAAACAAGTTTTTACTTAGACTGTTTCCACCAAATATTTAAACATATGAGTTCTTAGTGAATATTTGCCAAGACAGGGACTTTTACCACTGGAGACAGTTGTCTAGGTGTATTTATCCAGTTAGAGGTCCTGGCTAGTCATACAAACTGTACCTGAGTTACTTTCAACTTTTTATCCATATGAATATTTTTGTGTACCCTCTGAAAATGTGTTGTTTTCACTTGTATGTAAAATTTCTAAAAAAAAAATCATTAAAAACTAAGAAAACTTAAGAAAAAGCATTCAGAACTATTTACTAAAGAACAGAAATGAAATACTTATGAAAACTTGCAATTTTAGTCAGAGAAGTCAGTGGAACTACAAAAAAAATTGTCAGCTTCATAAATAGTCAATATTGCTGCATAAGTGGGATAATTTGAGAATATTAACAAATATTTCAACTCCAGAGGGGCAAAGAAGAGACAAGAATACAGAGAAGTGGCAGATGAAGAAGCCATATAAAATCACTATACAGAAGCAGTAAGAAACCATAAAGAGTTAAAAAAAGTCAGAGCTTATTGATTTAGGTCAAAAGACGATTCCATAGTTTTTCACCATGACGCAAAAAGAAAACAAAGAAAAGGAACGTAGGTATTAAGGAGATTGAGAAATTTATTTTTAAGGAGTTCTGTCTGGTCCTTTCCCTTCCATCATAAATCTAGACAAGAAGTAGTAAATAGTTTAGTTTTCTGACCACGCAGCTCGTCTTGAATATATAAAATTCATTGTACATTATTCAGAAACTCAGAAATGCAAGGCCAGAATGGATCATCAGATCATCTTGTCTGACCTGTGCTATAACCCTACAGAATTTTACCCAGCCGAGACCTATAATTTATGCTTGAATAATACATACAATAGCATTTCTCCTGCAGCTTTTCTTCCCCAATCTTCTGAGAAACAGCTAGCCTCATTAAAGAGTTTTCTGAACTCCTGTGATAACTGGAAGACCCAAACTGCCAAGATTTTAAAACAGAATGGTACCTCACCCTCAGAACTGAATAACTTTGGCTAAGTCAAGGTGAAAATTATTTTGATATAATTATTCATGTGTGCAGCATTCAGAGGATTATCTCTTTGCTTAGTGAAATGTGATGCGAACTTGTACTGAGCCAGTGCAGTAGACCATAATGATGAGACAGTAATTTCAAGCAGAATTTAGGCAGAGTTTAAACAGAGGTTTTGTTTGTAGAGACCTGCATATTAACAGAAGTTTCTGCTGTTTAACCTGAGCATGTACCACGGCTGTCTTTAACAATACCACCTCCATGTCATAGAATCATACAATAGTTCTTGTTAGAAGGGACTTTTAAAGATCATATAGTCCAGATGAGCAGGGACATCTTCAACTAGATCAGGTTACTCAGAGCCCCATCCAACCTGATCCTCTGTATTAGCAGGCATGTGGAATCCACCACTTCTCCAAGCAAGCTATTCTGGTCCTTCATCAACCTTATTGTAAAAACTTTTTTTTCTTATATCTAATCTAAACTGATCCTCTTTTAGGTTAAAATCATTACGCCATGTTGTACTGTAACAGGCCCTGCTGAAAAGACTGCCCTGCTGAAAAGTCTGTCCTCATCTTTCTCATAAGCCCTTTTCTAAGTACTGGAAGGTGGTATAAGAATTCTCTGGAGCCTTCTCCAGGCTGAACAGCCCCAGCTTGCTCAAACTTTCAACACAGGAGAGGTGCTCCTGCTCTCCAATAATTTTTGTGGATTTCCTCTAGACCTGTAAACCGCTTTTAAGTACTCATTTGTAAGAAGATGGGCAAGAGGGTATCGTTCTCACTGAAGCATAGTGTGTCACTTTAAAAGGTTAGTATTGAACAGGTAAGAGACTGATAACTGTTCACTCGAAAGAATATTCTAGAGTATTCCATCTCACACCATGCCTTGGTCAGGGAGTAGGAGTTTGACATGTTACAGGAGCATCAGAAGAGATGTAAGATTTATGACATTTTCCTACCTCTTCTGGGTTTCCCATAATAAACCATTAGCTACTCTTGCATGACTGTACATTTCTAACTGAGATTCTCAAATAAATTTGTACCACTGTGGTGTATGTAAAAACAAATGTGAAACATACACTGTTCCCTAAAGTTCATTCAAAATGTAATTAGAAACGTCACATAACCATTATGCTACCAATCTTCCCACTTCATCTTTCTTTGTCCTTGCTTTACTAATCATAGAATTATTGCTTCTTGTATATATAATTTTTGTTTGCTTATGAAGAACTCTTTATCTTCTCATAATTCCTGTCAAAAAATTATCCTGTTTTCAAACTTCTATTGTTGGTCTTTTCTTCTCAAACTACCAAAATGAATTTCAAGAACACTGGTAATTTTACATAAATGAAAAGCAGCAATATTTTTAAACATGAAACTTGGTTTTGTACTAATGTTTTTTAATTATTATTTTTATATTCTATATTAATCTATTTGATGATGGTTAATAGATTGGAACCGGGGAATAATTTTCTTATTCATGTATAAATTGAAATTGTGTATTCTTTTTTTTTCCTCAGATGACTAAAGCAGTACTCCATACAGGAACAGAGCAAGTAAAAAAAGGTAAAAGTAATGATCAAATTAATTTCTCTCTTTAAAAGATCCACAAGTATTTTACATGGAATTATTATAATTGCCTATTTCATATTATAAAACATGCCATTTCAGACTGAATAAAAACTGAAAAATGAAATCTCCTTTCTGTCTTAGGAAGTTCATTGAATTAAAACTTCTCCTTAAAGGAAATCACATTATAAAATAGTTTTTTAAAGTAAAAAATTTAACAGACAAATATTATTGAAGAGTGTGTATGATAAATCTTGCTATACAACAGAACAATCCTACTGTCTCCTGTATACATCATCTTTTGAGAAGTTAGTTATGCATGAGAGTATTCTACAAATTTTGAGAGGAAACTAAGCCAGAATCCTGTTCATATTATTCATACATGACTTGTGGTTCACTGAACTGTAGCTGTGCAAGTCATTTCACAAAGTCTTTTAATGTTAAACTGGCAGGGCCACTTTTGGAAGGCTTTTCCATGCCAGCTCAATCCTTGATCTCCTTTGTGTAGAAATGCCAAGACTATCAACTTTTGTTCATGAGTTCTGATAGATATTCTTTTCCATTTGTGAACAAGTCTGAAAAGAGCATGTATCCTCCAATTCTTTGTCTCTTGTAGTTCTTAGCATGATACTGAAACATCAGAAGTAATTAAACAAAATTATATTGTAAATCCCAAGATTAAAGTGTGACTAATGATTAATTCTCTGGTATTTTGTCAAAACCCTTCTCATGATTTCAAAGCTCTAGTCAATATTCACATAGCTAATTCTCCCCAAGTAAATTTTTCTTTCCACTAGGAAAATGTTTGTGTGCTGCTTAATAAATAATTTCTTAAAGTTCTGAGGATATGGTTTCTGTAGTTTTTTTTTCTTTTACTATTTTGATGAAAACTTTGATTTTCAAAAGAGTATGTAATTTGAGAGTCACACTAAGGGATTTAATTTTCACATATATTCGTATTTCATTCTTACATCAAGAAGATGAAGAAGACTTATTTCCTGTAAATATATAAAAATCTAATGTTACCTTTTATATGGCTTAAATTTCAGTTAAAAGACAGGTTTTTTTTAAAAAAAGAACTTTCAGAATTATGCTTCAAACCATAAGTGCACAAAAAAATAGATACATCAAATGCAATTTTCAACTCTACTTTTCTGATATATACTTATTACACATTAAACTCTTACCTTGCTGTCTTTCTTTCAAATCCCCAGCTATTCTTACATTTTTTCTGTTGCCTGTGTTATCTGTTGCTCTGCATGTCTTTGAATTCAAACTACAAAACTAAGCAGACAAATTCAACTAATTTATTGAACTACAATGCTTTCATCAAAGCCGGGCTTTTAATGGTCCAGATAGTAACAAATTTCACTGGGCATTTCAATGGAAATTGATTGTCTGTTGAATTTTTTCTCCCAGTTAGTTTTAACTGACTGTATTTGATGTTTGTGTTCTGACACATTCCTTTTTTAAAATTTTTAGTATTGATTAGAATTTTCAATCTGAATGAAGTTTCAAAGACACTGAAATTAATTATCCTTTCAACAATCACTATCAAAAATTAAATTCAACATTTCATTTTTTACACAATATGAAACCATGAGAATTTCAGTTTATTCCTTTGGCCACATGAATTTATTTACTTTGCCTCTATTTTGTTACCTTAGTTATGCCTTTATTTTCTAGACATAAAAATGTACAATAACTTACAGTACTCAGGGACTACTCTGAAAAATGTTTGGTTTTGGGGTTTTTTTTGTTGTTTTTTTTTACTATAAAGGCCATTGAGAAGTGAACGGGTTGCGCAGAGCACTGTGGAGCTTCCATCCGTGGAGATTTTCAAAATAATCTATCTGTCTGGACACATTTCTGAGTAACTTTCCTGTGCAGGGAAACTTGGCCTAAATGATCTCCAAGTGTTCCTTACGATTTCAGCTCTTCTATGTGTGTCTCTTATTTTGAAAGCCATTCAAGGTTTCTTCTCTTATTGTTCTGCTGAGATTGAGACAGACACAAGACCACAAAAATAACAACCTATTTCCAATTTGCATAGACCTCAATCAAAATTTTGTAAGTAAGGCATCATATTTTGCAGGACAAGGGAGTTTTAATTTGTCAAGAGGAGCACATGCAAAATGAATTACATTATGGCAATATGGTGCTTCAAATTAGTTCACATGAGAAACCTGTGAACTACCTGTAGCTTGAATATCCAGTGCTGAAGAGGAATGTGAATGCCTACGTTTAAGAGGAAAAAGTCAGTGTAGAATTTTTCTCATTCAACCTTTAATACCTACCATACTTGGTACTACATGCATACATTTGACTGAATTGCTCTCCATAAGTTCCTTTCCTAATTAAAAGAGGAGAGGAATAGACCTTTCTAGAGAAAAAAAAACTGGATTCTATTTCATACATTGACATTAAATTAAGATATGTCGTGTCTTTGAAATTTATGATTTTGGTGTTGATTATAACTAAAATCTAGGGTGAAAGCTCACATTTAAACAATAGGCATCTCTCTATCAAGGTCCAGAAATCTTAGAGAAAATAAACCTTTCAGAAAGTTGTTATTAATTTGGGTGCATAGCAAATTGTTTCTTTATCACATTTACTCATTTAGAATTTTTCTGTAATGATGGTCTGAGTGAGTTTGCTTTGGTTTATACCACATAAATTGCCCTGGTGGGCTATGACACAGCCCACTTTAATTCAGGAATGGTAAATAGAAATTAACCCAAATAACATAAACCCCATAAATACCTAAATATTGATTAATTGTTGGAAACATAGGGATACAAAAAGAGCAGGAGTATGTCCTATATATTGAATGTATGGTCAGTTTAAAAGGTATTAGCTCTACGTGCAAGTCAACCTGTATCTGGAGGCCAGGAATGATCCTGGTATTAATGCCTTAGGTGGTGCAGAGGTCACCAGATTAGTACATAAGCTTTAGGAATAAATGGGTACTTAGAGACAAGTTATGTCTGACTGTGTTTAGACACCTATCACAACAACAGATCTGTACAACTCAGCAACAAACTATCCCTATTTATGGACTTTGTAGAGACCTTCTGGAAAAAAAGTGATTCAGACAAAGATTTAGGTGCATGTTGTGAAGGTACACATCTATATACTTACATAGCTACACATCTTGAGTGCCTAAAAGCCTCCATCTCTCACAACACTTTTATCATCTAAGTTTCTGTCAAATAGAAATGCGTATTTAAATTTTAATTTATGGGAGTTTCTAAACTGTATGTTCTTCTTCATACCGCATGTCTATGTACTGTGACTGTGATGCCTGGAAAGGTTGACCTGCAAAGAATAAAATAAGTATTTATTGAAAGGATACGCCTTGGGCAGAGCAAGAGCCTGGCCAGGGCTACACACAAGTCAAATCCAAGATGGATAGGGGTCATGAGCTTTTAAACTTTTATAAGTTTTGGTTTATCTATGTACTGGGGCCAATTGTCCAACCACAGCCCCAGGTCATGAAGTCTCAGCCCCCTGGCTTGCTCCCTTTCCCTTGCTGCTGTTTGTGCTTTTTGGATACCAGTTATCCTTGATTCTCTAGCTAGAAAGGGATGGTTTTGTCTAACTATCATGTGAAGAGAACTTACTAACACCTAATATGAAGTTTTAGAGTTACACACTAAGCAGCAGTATTTTGAAAAGGATGTCAAACATCCCCCTTGGTAGGAATAGTACAATTAGTTCATGACCAGTAGTGTTGATCTTTAGCTGTACAACATCCTCCACAAAAAAAAAAAAAAAAAAAAATCAATCAAGTTCTTCAAAAATGTTCACAGAAATAAGACCCTGATTATGAGATCTACCCCACTATCCCACTCTATAAAGAAATACCTTAAGAGGAACTCCTGGTTTCCAAACCAAATTGCAGACCATAAACCAATATTCAGTGTATGCATAATAGAGAGCAACCTGGGAATACCCTAGAATTATCAATGTCACAAAAACTTCAAGACTCCAAGATATGCCAAATACAAAAGAATTTTACTTCTTCACTTTTCAGAAAAGAAAAGAAAAGAAAAGAAAAGAAAAGAAAAGAAAAGAAAAGAAAACAAAACAAAACAAAACAAAACAAAACAAAACAAAACAAAACAAAACAAAAAAGAAAAATGAAAAATACAAAGAAATAAGGGAGAAAAAAGGGGGGAGAAAGGAAAAAAAAAGGTGATTTGAAAGTGGAAAATTTATCCCCAGAGCAAGTAACTTGGGGACAATTTCATAACACAAATCTTGCAGCATTTAAACAAGTAATAGTTTTTCTTCCTGAAATAGTGTTCATTCAGTTACACATCACTTTCTTTTGCAAGCATGCTCTTCTAATGCTGTTTCATTTGGAATTACTGTTAGTAGTTGAATTAGTATAATTATTGTTATTGTCAGAAATGAGGGTTCCATCATGAAGTTCTTAGAAGCAAAATCCTAATACCAAATAACTCAAAACTCTGTTGAAACCTACATCCAAAATCACAGTTACATTACACAGACTTTTTGTGTGCTTTTTATCTGAAAAAATGACATAATTTACCTCCACCTTCTACCTTTTGCATTAAAAATTGTTAGTATATACATATTTACTATGATAAGACAGAACAAATATTTTCCCCCCCCCTCTAGCACCTGTTAAATCCATAAAGAAACCATGGAAATTCAGGAATTTCAGGAGTTATCCTGGGGCTCTTTATCACCTCTTCTTTTCCATGGAATGATATAAAACTTGATTATACTATCCAGAGTATATTTATGCTTATCCTCATTTCTAATGAATATTTCAAGTTGTAAAATTGTAATTATTAATATTGAAGATTTATGTTTAAATTTAATAGAGTATGACACACTTTCTTTTACAAAAAAAAACTTTAAAAGACTTATTCTTACTTTCAAACTCATGTTTTCTTGAAAGAAGTCTGTAGTTATATTTTTTCCCCATACTTTTCTTGAGCTTTTAAGTCTGTAGCATAATATGGGAGAAAAGAAGATGAGATTTTACTGACACCAAAATGTCTCTCCCAATGCAAATGGCATAATCTACTCCCCAGTAAAAGGAAAATATATAATAATGATCTCAAGTTTATAACCACTTCCTGTTTTATAATTCATTTTCTCAAGAATGGGCACAGAGATATTTGAGAGATTAGTTACAAAATATATTTTGTTTCTTATGAAATCTGTTCAGTTTCACAGCTATGAAAAGAGACATCACACATAAATAACACCAGGATGGAACAGTTTTGCAAATGATGTATATAAGATAAAATAGCAATATTCTTTTTGTGTCCAACTGCAACTTCTTTGTTAAAACTCTAGACTCCAACTCAATATGACGCTATCTGATAAGATTCATGGATAGAGGCAAAGGAAATTAGGCTTTTGGTGGTTCCTAAAAAGAACATTTTCCTTTTTTTTTTTAACCTCCAAAGAGTGTAAATCATTTCAACTGCTAACACATCACCAGACAGAAAACTAAAAACACACTGCCTGTCTTTAGGAGCTCCTAAATTAGGAATTAAATTTTAGAGCAGAAAGTTACAGTGCCTGTGTAGTCAAGAAGGAGGCAGAATGCTCCAGCTAATGATTAACACTACAAAAAAATCACAGCCATAATTTAAGGCACTAGACTTAGAGTCACAGATTATGTTTAATGTTCTTAAAGTAGGAATGCCATTTACATTGGTAGGCTGGTAGTAAAAAAACCGTTTCTCAAAGAGTTTCTTTTTAGTATCTCAGGATGAAATCCAAAGAGCTAACAAGGCTTCTGTATAACTCAACTGAGATCTGAAATACAAACTGAGCAATCTAGTGAGCAGTCAGCTGATGGCTCAGAAGTCTGCAAGTTTGTATTCCAATCTGTTTTCACCACAGAACCTGCTTAGAACATTACATTTATAAACTTGTCAAAATCCTGAGATACCTGAATACATAAGCACTGTCTTGTGCATATGAACTTGTAGAAGTAGAATTGCATATATCTGATTCGACCCTGAGTGTATTAGGAAAAAAAAACCCCAAAAAAATCTGTAGCTCAGTGATAAGTGGACTCTTATGGGGGCACATTTCCACTGTGCCATTTCTTATTGGATAACTGAGATTGTGTCCTGTACAGAATATTCCCTGCTAGAAAATCAGCTCACAGTATCTCTTTACACAAGAGACCTAAGTTTTCCGTATATATTATCATAGGATCCAAATCTTTTCCAGGCTGTTCCAACAGTAGAATTCCAGTCACCTGACAGGGCAGTAATGTAAAGAGATGCCACTGCATTATTCAAGATGGTATAAGTCTGTGTACTCTACTTGGCATTGATTTTTAACTTGAATATTTCGCTGCAGTCTTGATGAGCAGATATGGACTTGAGATCTAGAATTCATCTGGGCAGCAGCAGATTAGAACTGCTTGTCTGTATCTCACTCTATGATGGAGAAAGGCACTGATGTGCAATTTGTGAATATGGTTTAATTATCAAAGCCCTGGAATTTAATTTAGTTTTCTTTTTTCAGAATCTGGTTTGTATTATTTAACAAGCTGAACAGTTAGCAACCATCTATCTTTTAACACACAGTCCATTAAAAGAAATAATGCATTCATACTGCGACAAGATACAACAGTATGAAATTCCTTAGAAATTAAAGGATATCAGACTATCTCTCTCTCTCTCTCTCTCTCTCTCTCTCTATATATATATATATATATATATATATATATATATATATATGCACACAGTAATTTCAAGATTATAAGCTGTACCATGTTGACTAAAATTTTGCTCCTAAACTGGAAGTGTGGCTTACATTCAAGAGCGGCTTATATATGAACAAATTTTGGAAATTTCCCAACCCGAAAGTCCGAGCCAGCAGCAGCCTTGAGCTGAGCCGGATCCCGCCCAGCCGCGGGGAGTGGGGCAGTGGTGGTGCAGTGGCGGCGCCATCTGGGCCTGGGGGGTGCGGCACCAGGCAGGCACGCCCCTCTCCCTCTTCCCGGCGGCACCGGCCGGGCACGCCGCTCCCCTGCCTCCTGGCTGCAGCGGTGATCAGGGCCGGGGCTGCTCCCTGGCGGCCGCCCTGAGCAGGGCTGAGCCAGTAAACCCCGAGATCACACAATTCTGTTACTAATTGGCAACTTTGTGAAAGTTGCACGCGGATCCTCGCTGCCAACAAAAGTGCGGTTTATATCTGGACAAAGAACGAAATGTTGCCGACACCCGGACGTGCAGTTTATAATCAGGTGCAGCTTGTAATCTTGAAATTACTGTATATGTATATGTATATGTATATGTATATGTATATGTATATGTATATGTATAACAGGATATTAGTAGTGTTGGATTGCATGCTGTATGCTATATAATATTCAGTACTTAGAATGTGGTTAAGATGGACACAAAAAGTAGTCTGATTGCTATAATATTTTTTGTCTTCTTTTTATTTTTTGGTAACTAAACCAACAATATATAATAGCTGTTGATTATAAAAGTGCTGCAATTTACTATTAAGTATTATTTTGCATGTTAATAAAATATCATCCAGTATTAAATTGGTTTTTAATTAGCACAAAATGTATGTCAAGTTATAACTTTAAATAAACAAACAAAAATATAATAAAATTCTTGTGATGTATTGCCAGTTTTTTGTGCAGATTGAAACAAGCCTTCACAGACTTCATTTATGGCTCACTAGTCAGATGCATTTTTGTTGTTGCTTTAACAATATATTTAATGAAAAAGAAAAGCAAAATTTACATCTCCATGTAAATAGTTGCAGTAATGTGTGCAAAGTGGGAGTATTGCTGATCATATATCCCTGTGCCCATTTCTGTTTAAATACATTGAGGAAGAAAAATTATCACTTATGAAAAGAATTTGCCATCTATTACAGCAAGGTAAAGTTCCTCCAGGTCATTTCCTTTAAAGTACATCATTATTTGTTTCGTGATAGTGTAGGGATTAAAAAAAAATTGTTTTGAAAGATGAGTATGTGAAGGTAATACCTCATCCTTTACTGTTTTTCTTGAGCAAGATCTCAAGTTACATCCTGCAGTTGCTGTGTATCTTATTTTGGAAAACAAACAATTATAAGGGATGAATTGTTTGAATTCTTTCTTTGAGGCGATATGAAAAGACTCCTTAGTGTAGATTGAAATATAAATACACACACATATACATACATACATATATATTTCTGTATATATATACATGTGTATATATATATATACAGAGAGAGGGAGATAGGGAGAGAGAGAGAGAGAGAGATTTAAGGATTTAAGATTACTGAAGTACTTTGAGAAGCATAATCTGCAGACCTCAGCTGACAATAAAACCTTTTTCGCTGACAGTATAGGAAACCTGTTGGCTGTTGGTATGCAGATTGTTTTTGGGGTTTTTTGGAAATGACCATTAAAAATCTGTTTTCAGATAAAAGGTTTACATAATTTCTTCCATTTGATTAAGGGAATTTAGAACACTATGGAAATTGTTCTGAGTAATTGTTATCTGACATCATACGAAAATTCTGGTCTCAGGTATTTTTATCCTAAACTCAAAATGCCTACATATGCTTCAGGAACTGAAGTGCTGAATGCAGTACAGCATTTTTACTTTGTTTTTTTTTTGTTCTTTTTTTTTTTAACTAGGAAACAAAGTACCCAATGTCTTAATTGTTTAAAATAAACAATAATTCTTTGCTTAAAATAAGCCCAAGAACTGAATAGATCCAGCAATATAGAACAGTCTTGGAAGTTCCAGCATTTTCCCTATGACTACCTGACATATTTTGCTGTAGACAAATCCTCCCTCATCTTGGGAAAACAAGGAAATGTTCAGTACAAGTGTAATGAAG
The DNA here is from genome assembly GCF_009819885.2 of Catharus ustulatus. NCBI lineage: Eukaryota > Metazoa > Chordata > Aves > Passeriformes > Turdidae > Catharus > Catharus ustulatus. Next base: position 63,699,712 of record NC_046222.1, read on the forward strand.
CACCTGGATATTAGTTACTTTTATTCTAGGTCTTTACTAAGAAAGAAGTTAAAATGACAGGCATTTCAAAGGGGCAGATTACAGGCAAACACAGATTTGATTTTTAATGGAACTTCCATCTGAAAGTCTGGAACTAATTTCCTATATTGGGAACTTAAATAGAATGCTGTTTATAAGAAGCAAGAATCAAAGGACATAACACATCCTAATAAAATTTAGCTACTATTAAAAAGGATACTTTCAACAGCTGGTTGCTTCTGTTCCTTTAACAATTTGTGCAGCTTCTTAAAAATCTACAAGCCAGCAACTGTAGAAACTTATAGCTTTTTCTCCCACAATAAGCCAATCTATTTTCATTTGTTTGTTCCATGGCAATTTAAATTAAAATAACCTTCTTAATTATTATCTCCATCTCATTTTTTTAATAAAGAGTGTGCCTTAAAGATTCCTTTTAAATGGCACCAACTGTCTCCCCATATAACAGTCTTAAAATGATTAGACAAATCTGTGAACACACATCAATATTTATTTCCTTTGTTTCTGCTTAATGTATTTTTTATGAAAATCATACATTTTTCTATATTCTTTCTAAACTGATTAGTAAATATTTAATCTACATCATTATCTGAAGTCAAGAGATGAAAAAATTATAATCTATTAAATATTTCCTTTAAAGATATTTTTAAAAATAATTCTCAAATTTTCCACTGAGTTAAAATGTAGCAATTTGTCTTCTTTTTAATTTTCTTCTACATCAAAACAACTCAAATTGAGGGCGTTCCTGACTGATATCACCTAACATCTCTTATTCAGAATGACAGAACTTCGTTGAAATTCACAAAAGGGACACTTGGGCTTTCAGGAGCGTGAATTGATTACCTGATTATCTCTTGTAGGCATAAATCTCCTTCAACTTACAATCAAGTAGGATCTCAAAAAATCAAAATTATCTCATGGAATTCTTTGAAAAAATTGTAAAATAAGGTTTACCTTGCTCTTTGATGTAGTATGACTCTTCTTCAGGTAACAGGCTGGCATTCTTGTGCTATGAACTGTGTAATTCTATTATTTAAATGTGGGATGACTTTCAATAAAATAGTTCCTGTGTTACTTCAGCTGCAAAGAGCAGGACAGTGGGGAAAGGAAGCTACCCTTTTGTGAGAAGAGTGTGAGTGCAGGAAACTGCTTAGGAACAGGAGTTGAGCAAGCTGAGAGATAATGGTTGGGATTAGAGATCAGATCGATTGTGGGCATTACTATTGTAGGTGTCTTCCAACTAATGAAGGAAGCATTATATTTGCAGAATCTACTACTCATGGTAGATCTTAATCATCCTAATATCATACTTAATCATCCACTGGGAGAGAAGCACCACACGGCAGAAGCAATCAAGGTAGTTTCATGGAGTACATTGATGACAACTTCCTGTCAGAGGCATTTGAAAAAGCAAAAAGGGGAGATTCTTTGCTGAAATTCCAGATAAGGAGTAAGTCCAGCTCTTAAGTGAACAGGCCTCATGGGGATAGAACCCACAACCTTGGCATTATTATCTCTGTGGTCTAACCAACTTCTTCCCCTATGTTCTGTACTGCTAAAACGTAATGGAAGTGCTGGGTCTAGTTCTGTGTTCTGAAGTGTCTTACCACTCTCACCATATATGGTTTATTTCCACTGAAAAGGAGCAAATTCTTTCTTAGAAAAAGTAGATCCTAATAGAGAAGAGAAAAAAAAAAAAGAAGAAGAAAGTTGCTTGTATGCAATCTTTTTTTATTTTATTTTATTTTATTTTATTTTATTTTATTTTATTTTATTTTATTTTATTCCAGTTTGACCTTCAATCCATTACTAAGAGCTTCATGAACAACATAATCAGGAGCAACTATGTTGACTTCTGGTCTTGCTTTAGGTTATTGAGTTTCATCTTTCTCAGAACTTTATGAAATATTACATCAATAGTATCAATTCTAAGAATGACTATTTTGTTTTAATAGCGAAATTGCTGTGAGAGAGGGTATTATAAAAATCTGCTTATTTCCACTCACTAAACTATTTTTCAAAATTGAGTACAAGATAGGCACTTCATTACAGTGAATTTAGATTCAATAACAATTTCAGACATAATATTTTTAATAGCAGAGACCTCAACAAACACACAACATGAACAACATGAACTTTATAGAAAGAATCAAAGTAAATTGTAAAATGATCTTCATATCTATTGACTAGTAAATCTCTAATCTGTAAACCTCATGAAGTCTTTTTGTTGTAGTATTGTTAGCAGTTTCCTCATATGGCTGTCAGCATAACAGTACAATAAGCAATCTTGGGAAACCTTTTGCAAACATTTATGAGTGATCATGTAAACTTTGTCCATGGATAAATTCACCTGACTTTCTGTTTATCTTTTCACACACAAAGATGCCTCCTGGCTGGAAGAAACATAATGTCAACTTAATTATGTTCTTGCTATAGTACCATAAATTATTTACGCTTTAACATATTTATATTTAGCCTTCTCTAGCTTTCATTCCTGACCTCCAGTGTGTGAGCTCTGTGAGGAAGCACAGTGTTAAGGTATACGACTTAGCAATGTTTATTGTTTTTTTTTTTTTTTTACCTTGTCATATCTCTTAGTAATAGAGATCGTTGAGATTAAAACAGCTGTGCTAGTGAGTCCATAAAGTTGTAAAGGTGAGACTGTTCTTAGCCACTTGAAGTGGATTAGGATTTTATACATATCAAGAAGGTCATTCCAGCTGCTACACGTACTTCACAGTAAGTGTACGGCTCTGGAGATTGCCAGCGGACGAAATGTAGATCGCTAAAGCTAAATCATTAAATCAAAAACTGTCATGGGACTGAGTGTCTTAGGAGTACTAAAAGTTGTAGTGTACATCTTCCCATTAGCTACAGGATCTGGAAGCAGCAGGAAGTTCTTGAAGGAATTACAAGACTGGATTTCAAACTGGCAACCCAGTACCTGAAAAAAACATTTCTTCTTCTGTGCCCTTTTCCAGAGTCATTATTAACAGCATCAGACTCTCGATTAACTGTAACTTCTGAGTTAGGAATCAGAAAATTACAGAACTCAAATGATTCTGGAGCTGTGGAAGAGATCACTGCCAGCAGCAAACCCAGCAGATCCAAAATGACATTGAGCAATTTGTGGAGAGCACCTGTAATTTTGACCAATCTGATACAGCATAAAAAATAAACTATTCAGCTGAAAGTATGGATTGCTTTGTATACAAATATTATATATGATTGCTTCTGCAAATGGATTTGGGAGTTTGAGAGTAACTCTGAAAAAAATCCAAACCCTCAAATTGTATTCATATTCCCATTTTCTATCTCTGCAATCCATATAGTGTTTAATGATAGCAAATGTATGGACAGTGATAACTGATAACCGAACCATAACCGAGATTCCCTACATGAGTTGGGAAATCAGCAATTTTAACATTTTTCAGGACAATGGTTGAAATTAGTGAACTAGGGTCAGGGTCCTCATTATTCATGATAATTCATGAATAATGAATCTTTATTACTCACAGCTCACAGCATGTCTTACTCACAGTTTCTAAACAATACTAGCAGAAGTTTAGGGGAGCTACTCCCACTAGACAGTAAGACTATTTTGACTATCGCATTTAATCAGGACTTTCCTGGAAGCAGTTTTAGCTTCTAATATTCTCGACGCTCCAAACTAAAATGATTATGAAATATGAATGAATTCTACTGTAGAATCCATTTCTAATCTTTTAATAGAGATGTTGTTTAGATAAACCTTTACAATTATTCTGCCTTCCATTTGTCAAAGGAGAAATGAAGAACAACTGAGAAGTGAAGGAAAGGTGGAAAAGGGTATGCATGTATAACATTTCATTTTCCTCAAGATGATGTCTGAGTGGGACATACTGAAATGATATTTATTTTGAGCCTTTTGAAGAATCAAACAGTCTTCTTAGCTTGAACATAATTGTAGACCTGGTATTCTCTATTTTCCACTGTAGTTTTCCTTTTATCATGAAAAGAAACCAAACAAATGAAAAATAAAACTACCTATAACATCGTACTCCCAAGCCATACCAAAGAGTTCTGGACTTAAGGTGGATGATAGTAATGTCTAAAGTTGTTCTATTACAGGAGGAGAATTCATAGCTACAGGCCACTTCTGAGATGATGCCTCCCATGCTTCTGAGTCACACTGTTGAGCTGACATTTGCATTATTTCTCAAAGAATACTTCTATGACAGAAATGAGATAAGCAGAGCTATTTTTGTTGATTACAACAAATTTGAGTAAATACGGGCCAAAAATGATATTCTGAAAATCTTGGCCATTACATTTACGGACCTCATTAAAAAAAATTCTGATTTTTTGGTTTGTTTGGTAGATACTAAGTTTCACATATACCGAATGTTAAAGGCAAACAATTTCATCATTACAGGGTTACACATTAGATATTATATCTGAAATGGGCAAAGCAAAATCATTTCCCTGATCATGTAATTCTCATTCTAATTACTCACTAATGGTTGAAAATTCTGAAGATGAAGACATCCAGGAATAAGAATAAAAGTACAGTAATTTCATGACCATAAGGTGCACCGGACTATAAGGCGCACCCCCTGGGACTTTGCAACTTTCGCAAATTTGTTGATCATATGAGGCGCACCAGACTATACGGTGCACTATTTTTTTGCGGCGAGGAGCCGTGTGGCATGCGACAAAGTAAAGAATTACTGGCAGGTGCTCGATTTGCAAACATTTTTCAAAGATCGGTGTAGCCTTTAAACGCAGTCCCAGGCACCCTCCCCGTGCAACGGGCCCCTACACTCCTGCCCGCCCACGGCACTGGCTGGCACGGCTCACGGCTCCTGGCTCCCACCGCACAGCCGTGCTGCATCCTGGCTTCTCCTCAGCCAGTGGTTGCGCCGCTTCTCTCTGCTTTCCGGTGCCGCTTTTTTGCCGCTTTTCGGTGCTTTCCCGGGGCGATTTTCGCCGCATTTCCACGGCGTTTTTTCAGCGCTTTTCCTTGCCGCTTTGTTGCCGCTTTTTCACTGCTTTTCTGCACTTTCCTGAGGCATTTTTTTGTCACTTTTCCACGGTGCTTTTTTGTCGCTTTTCCGCACTTTCCCGGGGCGCTTTTTTGCCTCTTTTTCGCTGCTTTTCTGTGCTTTCCTGGGGTGCTTTTTCACCGCTTGTCGCTGCTTTCCCAGGGTGCTTTTTCGCCGCTTTTTCACTGCTTTTTCGCCACTTTCCAGCCGTGCTATTTAGCTGCATTTTTGGCGACTTTTCGGTCCTTTCCCGGTTTTTTGCCACTTTTTCACCGCTTTTTTGCGCTTTCCAGCAGTGCTATTTAGCCGCATTTTGGCACTTTTCCACGGCACTTTATCACTGTTTTTCAGTGTTTTCCCGAGGTGCTTTATTGCCGCTTTTTGGTGCTTTCCTGAGGTGCTTTATCGCCACTTCTCAGCACTTTCGAGTGGCACTTCTTGGCACTTCCCCGCTGCTGCGCCTTTTACCCCTGCTTCTCCACGGCCGGTGGCCATGCCGGTTCCTGGTTTCCCCCACCCAGTGGCCATGGCTCCCGCAGTTCCCAGCTTAGCTCACAGCTCGCACTTCTGAGTTCGCAAATTTCTGAACTTTGTACATCAGACAAGGCACACCGGACTATAAGGCGCACTCCCAGGTTCGAGGGAAAATTTTAGTCAAAAGGGTATGCCATATAGTTGTGAAATTACAGTAAATTCACAAATACAAGCCGCACTGAGTATAAGCCGCATCTCTGGGTGTTGGCAAATATTTCGGTTTTTGTCCATAGATAAGCCGCACATGAATATAAGCCGCTCTGTCGTTCACAGCGAGGACCCGCGTGCAATTAGTAACAGAACCGCGGGAGGGCGGGGTTTACTGGCTGAGCTAAGGCTGTGCAGGCTCGGCCCGCTAGGGGCCGCTGACGGGGCCAGGTGGCCCAGCCCGGTGCTGCCGCTCGGGGCCAGCCGCCGCTGCCCCTGGGCTCGGTCACCCCGGGTCGGCGCTGCCCCGCGGTGGCAGGCAGGGACGGAGCTTCCCCCACTCCTACGGCAGCGGTGGCGGGCGGGGACGGAGCTTTCCCGTGCCCGTGGCGCCGGCGGCGGGCGCGGACAAAGTACCCCGCCTCCTCCCCGAGCCGCGGCAATGGCGGCGCGCACTTCCCGCCCCCCCCCGGGCCACGGCAATGGCTGCGCGGGGCTCCCGCCGGCTCCCCGAGACGCGGCAATGGCGGTGCGCACTTCCCCCCCCCCTCCCCGGGCCGCGGCAATGGCTGCGCAGGGCTCCCGTCGGCTCCCGGAGCCGCGGCAATGGCGGCGCCCCCCCCCCGTCGGCTCCCGGGGCCGCGGCAATGGCGGCGCCCCCCCCGCCGTCGGCTCCCCGGGCCGCGGCAATGGCGGCGCGGCCCCCCCGAGCCGCGGCAATGGCGGCAACCCCCCCCCCTCCTCCCCGGGCCGCGGCAATGGCGGCGCGGCCCCCCCGCGTCCTCCCCGAGCCGCGGCAATGGCGGCGCCCCCCCCCCCTCCTCCCCTGGGCTGCAGCAGAGGAGGAAAGAGAGCTCTCCCGCCTCTCTCCCCGCCCCCCGTGCTGCCTGCAGGGAGCCAGGGCAACACGGTAACACTGTAACAATTGCGAAATGCCGGCTTTTACTGGCCGGTGCTTGGCTCGGCACTCTGGTTGGCACGTCTGGGGTTGTAAATGTCAGAAAATTATTAATATATTAGCCGCACCCGACTATTAGCCGCACTTCCGGGTTTCCACCAAAATTTTTGTCAAATTGCTGCGGCTTGTATTTGTGAAATTACTGTACTATACATTCTAACTAGAGATGAGAATCCCTGTAATGATATCCTTGGATAACTCCATTCTAGTGCAATTTCTTCAGACTTTCAATTCTTGAGGATAACTCATGAGTGTATTACTAATTGCTTATAATGAATTACTCATAAATAGCTACAAATTGTAGAGACTCTGGAGGTGATAAACTGTTCTGTATGAGGTTCTGCTCCTGTCAGGATCTGTGCAACTTATGGAAACTAAACATGGTGATCATCAGGCTGTCTGACAGGTCCAGACAGATATACTGTTCTAAAAACTTGATATATTCACTCAATCAGGCCTCTCATGATAAAATGTACTATTTTTGTAAGTACAGGCAACAGTACTGCTTGTATTTTATATATGGTATCTTACACAACGTCCTTTCACCGTTTCTTGGTTCAGTTCAACTGTTTTATTGTGATTTGCCCTTCTGCTGACCACACTCTAACAATCACACTTGATGAAAATATTAAACATACAAACTCTGCATCTACATCTTACAGCTTTGTGGAGAAGTTTAATATCAATTTCCCACTCCAACATGACAATAGTTTGGAAGTGACTGATCTTGACCCTTGGTTCTTCTCTGTGTAACCTAACAGTAAAAGACTTAGCAGGACAGTGATAAGTATGCATAACATTAGATATAATTCAAGATATTTCAAGGGGAGACATAAAGACATAATTTATCCCATCAGTTCTGTCTTGGAGGAGATAAGATATATGAGCACCTGAACGCTTGCGTTCAAGTCATTGGCCTTATAGGACATAACCAATATGTTGATTATACAGTGGTTATGAAGTGCAGATACACACAGAAGCCTGTAGACTATAGTCATGCAATATTATTCAGTGTACTCTACATCTACACCCAAGTTAGGTCTCAGTAAGAGGTTTTTCTGGAATTAGTTGTGTCTATTTAATATGGCCAGAACTACATTGCTGGGCAACAGTGACATAGCTCCTGAGACATCATATTTCCCTTCCAAGATAAATTGTGAATTTTTACTATTTACCTGAACAAAGGGCTAAAGCCATGTGCATTCTAATATATTGTAATAAAATATGTTGCTTCAAAAACAGATGGTGCTGCCTTATAAGTCTCTTAACCCTTATGAAATAAACTGTCTTAGAAGGAGCACTGCTGAAGTGTCTTCCGCTGAGCAAGGCAGTGTGGGGAACAGAGCTTTATGAATAAGGGCCAGGAAGCAGGAACACAGCCAGAAATGTGTGCACCACTGACTCCTTTACAGACAAAAAATATAATAATCTGATGACTCTTTAAAAAGTTCCTGGGTCTAGGAACTGCCCATCTGTTTTACTTGTGTGCACATAATGATGAGGGAATCGTCCTGCTTACTCTTACAACTATTCCTGATGTTGCTCATCGTGTTACTCAGTGAGGGCAGAGTCTAAACAGTATTTTGAGTCTGCTGCAAGGGAAGGTCGATAGTGGTCAGAGCCTGACCACTCGCTGCCCCAAAGATCACTGAAAGCAGCACAACTTTTAAGATCTCTGTGTCCAGGTTGGAAATAGCAGCCAGCTGCTGCTGTGCACCAAATCTGACAGATCAGTCTTATCACATGTGCACAGGGAACTCTGTATGGAACAGACTTGGGCTCACTGTGCACAGAGGCATAAAACCACACTAATTTCTTCCCAGGGAAAGTCAGTACTGCAGGCAGAGTTATTCGCTAACTTTAATGGTGTAACTCTGCAGCCCTTTAATATCATATTGCCTTTGCTAGGAATAGGCCATAAGCTCTGTACTGAGTTTGCTTGGCTTCAAGGCTGGCACTTTTAAGGTCTGCTCTGTCCGAAGTTATCTTGACCTGCATGCAGCTTTGTTTCACTTGGTTTATCTGTAATAACAATTTCTCTTATAGACCAGATATCTATGTCTAATTTATTTGACTTTTGTTGTTTTGGTGGTGCTTTTTTTTTTTTTTTTTTTTTTTGGTTAGGTAAAACAAAAAATTATGTATATAGGAGTTATTAGTTCTATGTAGAATGAGAGGCTTATGACTTTAACATAATGAAATAGAGCACAGGAATTGAGGTCTGGTATAATAATATCTTTGAGAGGAGGGAACTGGAAATATATTAGAGAGAAGTTCAGCAATAGAACTTTAAGGGATAGGGCACAGGGTGGCATTGGAGACTCCACAACTATGAAAAAATTATTTAAAGAAGCACAAACCTGGAGTAAAACTGATTTGCCAGCAAAAAGAAAATAAATATGTATTTATATGACATATGTACAGTAATTTCACGAATACAAGCCGCAGCAATTTGACAAAAATTTTGGTGGAAACCCGGAAGTGCGGTTAATACTCGGGGGTGGCTAATATATGAACAATATTCTAAAAGCTGCCAACACGGAAGTGAGAGCCCGCGGCAGCCCCAAGCCAAGCTGGAGCCCGGCTGGCCCCGGCAGAGGTGGGAAAGCCTGGCAGAGGTGGGGCCAGCAGTGTGGGGGGCGGGCGGCAGAGCCTGGGCCAGCAGGGCAGGGGAGCCCAGCAGAAGCGAGGCTAGCAGTGCACAGGAGCCCGGTAGCACAGGGGAAGATAGCAGAAGCAGGAAGCCCGGTGTGCTGGGCTGCCTGGCGGCGGGGAGAAGCCCAGGAGAAGCGGGGTTGGCAGTCCACTGGAGCCCAGGAGAACCGGGGCCAGCAGCGTGGGGGAGCCCGGCGGTGCGGGGGCCTGCAGTGCCGGCCAGGGCCAGCAAACGCGGTAACGGTGGTGCAGACAGGAGCGGGGGGTCAGCGAGCCCGGCGACGGCGGCAGCACCGCCCGGCCGGCCCAGCCAAGCCGTAGCACCGAGCTGGGCCACCCGGCCCCGTCGACAACCATGAGCAGGCCGAGCCTGCCTGGCCCCGCCCCGAGCCAGTAAACCCCGCTATGCCGCGATCCTGTTACTAATTGGTAAATTTGTGAAAGCTGCGCACGGATTCTCGCTACAAATGAAAGTGCGGCTAATATTCTGGGTGCGGCTTATTTATTGACAAAGACATCAACATTGTCAATGCACTGGAAGTGCGGCTTATACTCCATGCAGCTTGTATTCGTGAAACTACTGTAAAAAGCAACATGTAGAGAAATCCATAGTTATTTTGATACAAGATGAAAGTGTTACATTCTTGGAGAAACAGAAAAATTGCAAAAGCATGTCAATAAATACATAAAAAGGACCACAAGTGGATCCTAGAGTGAGGAAGAAGCCATTGACAGAAACATCACTCTACTGACAGTAAAGAACTCCAGGGATTCACCAAAGCATCCCCACATCTGCTACCATTATAAAACCACCAAATAGCAGGAAGAGGGTGAACCTGAAACCAGAAAAAAGGAGTAGAATGTAAAGAACGTGTACACAATCATGTTAACTACGTTGCATTTTGCTTTTCCTCTCTAATAATCAGATCTAGCCTACTAATGATTTTTGAGTTACACTTTTACGATTTCAATGACATCAACAGCTTTATTTATCATGTCATGAATTTCTTTTTTTTTTGCCCATTCAAGATTTTGAACATAACAAGAAGACATAAGGAAACAGTCTGTTCAGATTGACTAGTATCTACTCCAGAGTGCTCAAATTATTCAATAAATCCTAGTGAATTAAGTAATAATAATGTTATTAACCTTTAACAGAGGTGATATTACTCTTTGAATAATAGAAAGACAGATAAAGCTGTATTAGTAATTACCACAGTATATTTCCCATGAAATAAAATTTAATAAAACATGGGCCCTGATCCTACACAGAGTGTTTTGTAATAATTAAATTGCCACCACACTTACTGCTTTTAATGATATTTTATGAACTTTAATATCTCTCTAGAAATTGAATATTTTATTCTCTCAAGGAATAAAAGCAAAAAAACTTGTTTTTCTGTTTTAAGCCTTACAGTATACTTAATGAAGGTTGGACTCAGAGAGATTTGCTAAAAACAGATTGCCTAAATAAAAAAAAAAAAAAAAAATCCCACACTTTGTACTATACATAGAAACTTGTATGCTTTAAATATTTCTTTTCTACATAATGAAGTACATGTACAGAATGTGGAAACCTTGTGCTGGAACAAGTATTACATGTGCCCATAAATTAATATGTCCCCTTAGGAAAATGAAATTTCACAATGTAATTACCCCATTTCTTCACTGAAGACATAAAGGAATTTATAGAACTAATTACCTTGACAATGGAGAGGGATTTTTCTTCTCCTCCTTCATTGCAATCCCACCTAGATGTATGGTATAGGAAGATGTAATTCGTTGAACTCCACAGTGGCTCTGCTGCTATGTATTTATTAGAAGAAACTGCAACTTTTCAATAATTTTGTGTCAAATGAATTTTAAAACTTCCTATATAGCAATAAATACAACATTCCAGTGTAATACTTTTCCTGCTTCAGTTTTCTTCTGCTAATTTTTCAGGTAAAATTGCTATTAATTGTGAAAACTCATGGCTTAAATGACTGTTTTTTCAAGTCCTCTCCTCCACAACTGTTTGTGTCACAGTGTGTGAAGTGTCACATTAATACTATTCTTTAGCTTAAGAAAGATTTCAAAGTATTTATGGTTATCCTTAGAATTATCCTTAAAAGTAGAAACTATATGCAAAAAATAAAATATGGGTTTTTAAAATAATAATAATTAGAGAACATCTTTTCTTTCATGATCTCAAAACTGTTTGCAAATTGGAACTGCTAATTGCTTAAAGGCAATATTTACTCTCTAAGATTACATATTGGATGGCTTACTGGACAAGAAAAAGAATCTTATTTTTAAGGGATGCCATGCTCAAGAAATCTTGTCAACTAAAATAAATAAAAGAACAAACAAAATTTTAAAAAAATAATAAAATATTAAAGAAAGGAATTCAATAAAAGTTTAGAAGCCCTATCGTCCTCTGAAAGGTTCCCAAGCCACTATTTGGAGTGGGGAAAGTAACTCTTTTGTGAATATGTAGGGATGCATGTGAGATTTTTAGTTTTGTTTTTTAAAAAGACAGTTTGTAAGGCACAGCAAGGATAGAAAAGTTAATAAAAAAACCCCTGTACAACCACAGAATTATTTTGGTTGAAAAATAGCTTTAAGACCATTGAGTCCAACCATAAAACTGTCAAGTGCACCACCAAACTATGTCACTAACATGACACCTGCATATATTTTAAATATCTCCAGGTCTGGTGACTCAGACACTTTGCTGCACAGCCTGTGTCAATGCTTGATAGCTCTCCCAGCGAAGAAATGTTTCCTAATATCCAATCTGTATCTCCCCTGGCGCAACTTTTACTCACAAACAACTGATCCAGTTGGACAACTTCCATAGTTTTCTTCCTCACCAGCTGTCTCAGGAAGTAGCCTTCCACACAGTGCAAGAACCTCCTAGGCTCTTTCCACTGTATTGCTTTTCCAGCAGGAATCTGGTGAGTTGAAGCCCCCCACGCAAGCAAGGGCTAGCCTTTGAGAAACTTCATTTTATTTTGCATGTCGTAATTATGAAATATTTCATCTATCTTTTCATCTGTGTTGGTGGTTTATAGCAGACTCCTATCTTCCTTGTTGGTCTTTCCCCTGATTCGTACCCACGAAGAGTTAACCCTATCATCACCACCATCTATCAAAACACTGCATAACATACACGATTACCCCACAAACTCTCCTTCCTTGGCTAACACTTCTGAAAATTTTCTTGGCATCCATTGTGGCATTCCAGTTGTGCAAGTCATTGTACTGTGTTTCCATGATTGCAACTATATCTCTGCACCTTTTAAAAATTTTATTTATTTCTAAAAATGGCAAATCTACAGCAATCAAAAGAGTTAGACTTCAAAGACGTTTATTATCCCCTACTCTTACTGAATTGTAAGGACTAGTTATTATATCAAAGTGCAGACAGTCATAAAAGAAATGTCAGGGAGGACTGGTTTGCCTGAACATCAGTGCTTTAAAATTCAACAGTTAGTGCTGTGCTAGTCATCTTGGGCCTGTGTTATCGTCAATGAAAAGAAGTAGGCATCTCCAGAGAGAGATTAATCTCACCCTATGAAAGGCAAGCAAATTAGATCAAAGCAGTCACCCTCTGGAAGTGCATATTTATCTCCAACAACCATAAATGAAGCCTGAGGTGAACTGCTAAGACTCAGATTTGTAACACGTAAATGTTAGGTGAAATGAACTTCTAAAATTTACCAGTGAAAAGCTCTATACCGTATTAACTCCATGTCTTTCAAAACTTTTCCTATTTAGCATAGAGCACAACTCTCATTCAAGAATGCATGAACTTAAAAACAACAACTGGCAAAGGTTTGCAGTCGGAGATGAAGTCACGCATTCTACTGGGCATTGACAGTGTTGTGAGTCATTAATTTCCATAGCAGGGAGCAGAAGTGAACATGTCCAGATAATCCTGAGAAGCAGATTGCAGTTCTCAAAGGAAGGAGCAAAGACTCAAAACAAAACTAAAATGTTGCTACCAATCTCCCCAGAAGAATTTTTTTTTTTTTTTTTTTTTTTTTTTTTTACCTAGAATCCAGTGTCAAAATGAATGTTTGTGTAATAGTGTCTAGAAGACTCCCGAGATCAGAAGACCGGGTGATGAAATTTTTAGCATTTACAAGGGAAGTTAAGAAACAGGAAGTGGGACTCTGGAAAGGAAGACTGACCAAAAGTAACCTTTTATTCTCATTTCCCACAAATATACCCAGAAACCCTGAAAATATGATACAAAAAGATAGCCACCAACATCACTTCAACTACCTGACACTGAAAGAGTTGAAATTTAAAATTTATATTTATGAAAGTCACAGAAGAATGATATTTTAAAGTCAATACCAAGTCACATTGTTGAACATGTGATTAAAAATATTTGCTGAAATCCTATTAACAGTGTTGGTAAAGGCAACTTTTGCAACAGGATGATCTACATCTGCCAAGAAATGCTCAAGCAATAGAAAATAATATATAAAAATAAAGCAAACAAACATAAAAACGAAACAAAGCAATAACAATAACAACAGAAACTTAGAAAAAATATCCCAAATTAATAAATACATTTTTAAAAATTCTAGGAATATTTCTGACCTATAATAGAATAAAGAAATATAAATGGAAATTTGATTGAAGAAAGTAAAATTAAAAAAAAAAAAAGACTAAATGAGATTCATCAGAAAATTGTACTCAGTGTCTTCTAATTTATACTACTTTAGAAACATATTCCTTCATTTCTGATAATGGAAATGTTCATGATATTTTTATATAATAAATGATGTGCTTATACATATATTGAATCTCTGACAACAATCCATAAAAATTAACATTTAGATCACTCACAAATTATGTTTTAATTTGTTCTGATGTTTGAAATCTTTCAAAGATTTTATCTAAATTACTTTTAAAATTTCCTTGAGAATGACTTCCCTTGAAAACTACATTTTGATTGAAAAAGAAAACTTGTGAACATCCAAAAGCCTTTCAGTTCCAGAGATGGTGTTTTCATGTAAAACAAGCAAAATCTTTGAGCTTATTTGAGCAGGGAGAGAAATGACTGTTTTGTGCTTATTTTTATCCCTGTAGAGCTAATAGTTTAGGAGAGAGAGGTAAAAAAATATTAGATGGAAAACAAGAGTCTGTTTGTCTGTTTCTAAACTCCAAAAGGCAACAAGGGTTGAGACTATGATTTTCCATAGAAAAACATTTTAAAAGGAAATGATGTGGCCTTAAATAAGAAAAAGTAATTCTTTAAAACCTGATAGAGAAAGAAAAGATCAATGCGCTCAGAGACACATACAAAGTGCTGTTTATGGACAGGATCTAATTTTAGTGAATTTAGATTACTCATTCAGAATATTCAAAAGAAAAGAAAAAATGAGTGGTGATGTTATTTTTAAATTACAGAGTAAATGAAATCTTGCTTTATTTAAGGGTAAATTATCATAGACTAGAAATTGCAAACCCAGATTTAGCTGTCTTTGTCACTTTGAAAGTTTAATATTTTCAGAACGTATTTTATTGCAGTAACTTTGATGTAAATGAAATTTCAATATCCTAAAATTACCAAGCAGAAAATAAATTAAAATATTTGTTCAATAAATTTTTGACTTTCAGTAGTTTGTCCATCTCTGTTATTTAATAGATATGACCCTTGCAACTGCTCTAATATTGTATCTAAATTTACTTATATGTTCTAAATGTTGTGCCCCTTGACCTTCATTTATACAATCCTTAATATTTAGAACATTTGGTGGAAGGGTGTAATTCTACCTTATCTATATTCTGTCTCACACCGTATCTAATTAAAAAGAAAATCTTGTCCTCTTAATTCCTTCACCCTCTCATCGTCTCCATTACTAACCTAGTGACTGAACACTCTAATTTAAATTGTATAGGCACAATTTATTTCATATATTGTTTTTATCTTGCATTATTTGTTTCTCTTATGTCTGTTGGGAATAGAATGTACTTCATCAAAATCAGTTATGTCACAACAATTGCAGATAAACATACTATATATGTTGACTTAATCCATAGATCTTAAAAAATTCTTGTCTTTCTGAGAAGAATAACTTTCCAAATTTTTATGGAAAAAACATTGATGTATACTTCCACTCACTTTCTATTTGACAAAATAAGTATTTGTGTATTACTGTGAACCAATCATAATCTATTGTGCAGAAAAGTAATAGCAAACAGTAGTCATAGTAAATATAGATTAGAGATGTAGTCTAACTATCTGATAGATTTTGTTCAGCAAATTCTCCTTTAACCTTCCTCGAGCACCGCAGCGGAAGTTTCACTGAATCAGCAGAAAGATTACTATAGAGACTGAACAAAACTAGATTTTAACTTTTATAGTATGGGACAGAAGGTCACATGAAGGGACCAGAGTCAAACATGCTGATATGTGAAGTGAAAGGAGAGGAAAACTAGTGGAACCAGAATGAAAACTTTGAAGTGTTAAGGAGTATCTGCCCATGGTAGACTTGAGAAAGCAAATAAATGACATGCAATTTTAACTGAAATGGAAACTTTAAGGGTAACTGGGTAAAAAAAATAACAAGAGTAGATGTAAGCTGAAAATAAGTAAAGAGCAAGATGAAGAACAATGCACTGAAAAAATGTGAGGAAAGAGGAATGCAGAGATCAGAGCAGTACACAGGACATCATGGAACATAACAAAGATGAACTGGTACTCAGATATGGCAGGAAAAGACAGAGGCAGAAGAAATTATAAGATGTTTACATTATATTGTCTTCATAGGGCTGATTATACTAATAAATATAATTGCAATATGGAATTGCAACACTTTCAAGATGCTCCTACCATAAAAACCTAGAAAATAAAAATGTTATAAAATTCATTGTTATAAAGTTCCAGTGTTAATGGATCAACACTTTCCAATACAAAAATAATCCTGAAGAAAAATAAGTCTACCAAGTAAGAATTTTTTTGTGTATTTTACTTGTTTTAAGAGAGATTGTTGTTAAAGCTCTTTTATTATTATTTATTATTATTTATTATTATTATTATTATTATTATTATTATTATTATTATTATTATTATTATTATTATTATTATTACTTTATGTTATATATAAGTTCATAGCCTTTTGCTTTTTCCCCATCCCCAATCTCTACGGACTGTTAATGGAAATAACACGTGTTTAAATCATTCAATATTATTCACAACAAGTTGTTCTCTTGCCATACATAAATGACAGGCACGGCCAATGTAGTTGTATAAAACAGATACAATGGGAAAAATTCAATACTTTAATAAACATCCAGGCAGATTTTATCTCCTTTTGTTTACAATCTCCTGCTGCCAAGAGTGTAAGAAACAGAGGGGTGTGTCTTGGATAGTACTCTTCAGAGATAAGCCTCCCTGAGTTAGCTGTGAAATACTGGAGAACTTGCAGAAATTAAAAGACAATGAGGTAGGGAGACAGATTAAAGGAAATTTTCTCATGTTCCTTGTACCATTAAAAACAGTGATTCAGCAAACACCTTCTGAAGATGGCATGTTCCATTTGACTTCCACATTCACAGAATCACTGAGTGGATAAGGCTGAAAAAACCTACTGTGGTCTGTCTGGTACAACCTCCCTGCTCAAGCAGGGTCATCTCAGAGCACGACACAGGATTGTGTGCAGATAATTTAATCAAAATTGTAGGTTGAAAAGTATACTTTTTGCATTGTGGCAGTATTTCACAGGACGATGTGTATAGTAAGTCATTGTTGATTAAGCTAAGCTTTTTGTGGGTTTTAAGGAACAGAACCATTTGCCTGCACTTTATCTTGCTCCTAAAACTATTAGAATTAGTTTTTCTTCTTAAAACTTCTGGATTATCTGAAATAGCACATTCTTTTCTGTTCCATTCTATTCAGTGAATGATCATTTTCCAGCCAATAATGCATCCTTTTACAGGGATGTTTAATAGCTTCCTACCTTGCTGAGGTTCTATGAGAATTAAGTATCTAATGCTGTTAGTAAGTGTTTTGCAGATGAAAATTGCAAAGTAAGTGCTAAATATAATTACTGTTATTAGAGACGCATTCCAATCCAAATGTTTCTTTGATTTTATAGCTGACATAGATTCCATTTGGTATAATATGCAAAAATGGCCTTTATAAGAGTGGTCAGGTAATGAAAGTTCCTGTTATGCTTCTTGCTGAGCAGCTCATAACAATTTGTAAGCCAAGAATCAAATGCATTTTTAAACAAACAAGTAGGTTTTCTGCCTTTAATAAAAATGCTTTCCAAGTAAAGTAATATTTTCCATCAGTCAAAATTACATGAAAAGTCTCTAAGATATGAAAAGTATCCCAACAGGAACCAGATCCTGACTGGTAAGTTTATAAAAATAGAGCTGGTTTTTTTTTTTTTTTTTTTTTTTTTTTACATAACCACACAGACACCAGAAATTCTTGTAGAAAAAGATTTAGATGTGTGTCTAAATGCACCATCAGGTAGTGAATTTCAGTGGCTGGTGCACAACTATTATTCACAAAATTTACCAATCTGTTTTTTTATCTTTAAGAATATGTAACTTCATATTTGGAGAATCCCTAAGCAACCACGTTTCTTTCTTTGAGCACTCCCACTAGATTCACCAGTGCTTAAAGGACACCTGGGAATGAAACTCTGAGAACTAGAGAGGAGAAACAGCCATTCAGTGATGGCAGTGAGGAGAGCTCCACTCCACTCTCAACTGAGGCATTACTTACAACACTACCAGAATAAAGGTTTCTTTGGCTTCCTTTTTAGTCAAAATACAGGTTTAATTCACAGAATCACAGAACCATTAGATTTGATAGGGATCACTGAAGATCGTTTTGTCCAACGTCCCTGCCAAGGCAGGGTCAGTTAGAGCAGGTTATTCAGGAACCTGTCCACACAGGTTTTGGATGCCTCCAGACAGGGAGACTCCATGACCTTCCTGAACTATTTTAGCAGTTCTACGACTAAAATATTTACAGTACTAAATGTCTGAACTGCAGCATAAGCAATCCCTATCTCTATTATCCTTGTTTTAACAACAGTAAGCAAAGTTTGCTGTTTGCTAACAAAATTACATGTTCATTTTTTTACAGGCTAGCTGCATTTGCATCACATTAACATAAACATGTAAATTTATCTGGTAAAAAAATGGAGCTATAGTACACATGGAGTATTTTATTTATTGTTTGGGAAACAAAATGTAGCTGTTTGCTTGTATAGAAGTAACAGGTATCCTGATGTTTCTGACAGACTCTACTGGGGATGATGGTCTTCGTCTGTGGTGCTGCAGATTATAGTCTCCTAAAAATAAACCATTCTAATACTGAGTACCGAGACAATTGAAACCTGTTGTGGAAATAATTACGTGTGAATGTCTTGTTGTTATGCATCCTGGTGTCATGAGGTACAGCCTATCAAATTAGGAGAATCACAGAAATCCATGAGACCAATCCAATCCAGTTTGAGTCATTCATGGCTGATGCCAGCAAGATTTCAGTAATTTCACGATTCTAAGACGCACCTGATTATAAGCCGTGCTTTCAGGTGTCGGCAACTGTCTTGGGTTACAATACAGAGTGTGATAAAAGGTATCTATTCTATCACCATCTGTTGAGGGTGGGGACAGTGATCCTTATCTCTGTGGGAGACATTCTGCTAATGGCCCATCCATTGAAACCAGGCGGGGCATTGTTCTTTATCTTTTCACAACCCATCCTTCCTCCAGCCAGTCATTTTCTGCTAATGGCCCATTGAGTCCCACTGTGGGACTGATAAAATTACTGCATCCCATTGGAAGTTGCTCCAGTCCAGAGGGAAGAGTCCAATATTTCTTACCAAGATAAAAACAGAGGTTTTGGGACACTAAGGGAGCCCCTTTCTCCACTGGACTCCAGAGGAAAACCGGATTTCTCCACATCACCACTGGAACTCCGGAGGGAAACTGCACCTTCTACAGGAGCACTGCTCCAACTGAGCCACATCTGTCACTGCAGGAGGACGCAGCCACCATTTAATGGGACTGCTACCAACACCCTGCCTGACGGGGTGTCAGGTTGTACTCTGACTTTGTCAGGGTTTGGAGTTTGTTTCTTTGTAGTACTGTATTTCTATTTTAATTTCCCTAGAAAAGAACTGTTATTCCTAATTCCCATATCTTTGCCTGAAAGCCCCTTGATTTCAAAATTATAATAATTTGGAGGGAGGGGGTTTACATTCTCCATTTCAAAGAGAAGCTCCTGCCTTTCTCAGCAGACACCTGTCCTCCAAACTAAAACAGCAACTTTTTGTTCTTTGTCCATATATAAGCTGCACCTGATTATAAGCCGCACTTTGGGTTCGAACCAAAATTTTAGTCAAAATGGTGCAGCTTATAATCATGGAATTACTGTACATTTCTTCAGGTCTATTCCTAAGACCCTATGGGAAATCTAAAGAAAGTGGAGTATCCAACCAAGAATTTTATTGTTATCTTTTTCTTCAAGCAACAGTCTATCAACATCCAAAGCAAGATATATTAGAATAATAA
This sequence comes from Catharus ustulatus, assembly GCF_009819885.2. Taxonomy (NCBI): domain Eukaryota; kingdom Metazoa; phylum Chordata; class Aves; order Passeriformes; family Turdidae; genus Catharus; species Catharus ustulatus. The sequence continues at coordinate 63,719,605 of NC_046222.1, forward strand.
AAACCACTGTTCCAAGAGTAAGAATTACTACTAATTTTCTTTTTATTTTTAAATATATTGGAATTCATATAAAATGTCTACCAGAACTAACACTCTGAAAAACAATCCATTATCACTATTACAATTATTCCTCCAAACAATAAGGTTATGACTATTCATAAAAAGCATATCCGTAATTCTTATACTGTAGTAGGAATCATTGATTTCTGCAATCACTTCTAATAATAAAACAAGCTTCACAAGCCTAAAACGATTGGGTAAACGACTTTGAAAGGACAAAAATGAGATGAATTGCACTGATCTTGTGAGATGTCATTGTCTTCTATGGACACAAGGTATCAAGAGGGCACATGGAGAGATTTTCACCTTTCATGGTGCCATGAAGCTTGTAACAAATTTGCACAGTGGATGCATCAGCATGATTTGCTCAGAAGAAATCTGTTTAGCAAAAAAATGATTCCTCGGGGGAGTTATATCTGTCCCTCAGTATTCACTGATGACATCAAGGTCACAGTCTAATATGAAACTAAGCACTTTTTTTGACTCTTCATTCTAATGATTCGGAGGGCAATCAATGTAATTTCTTATTTCCAGGTCAGGCAATGAACATTTTTAAGAAGGTTTATGTTTACACATAATTTAAAAACAGAAACAGAAAAATAAATCTATCTTTTGTTAGTTTTTATCATGAACATGTTTCTGTTACTTTTACAGTCACTGTTTTTTCCTCTTTTCTTTCTTCTTTTTTCAACCTGAGATGTGTCTCGTAGCAGTCCCTGGATTTTACATAAAAGTACCAACTTCAACATGAGGCTAAATAGAGATATGCGAATTTCCACGGAGACCAAAGGAGAATTTTGATAGACAGTTCTACAAGGTCTGAGCTACAAATTGAAATAAACATATATATTCAATCATGTCTATTCCCTTTTTTTCCCATGAAAGATATAATTACATTTTCATTAATGGTAACTTATTCATATTGTCATGATCATTTAAAAAAAAATGGGTTTTTTGTGTGGAAGACTACAGTCTAGATGTTTGTTATCATTCAATTTAATGTCATAAACTATAACTCTATTTATTTTCTCATACTCAATTATATGTACTCTTATGTTCACTCCAGCGATTATCTGATTAACACTATTAATTGTATTATCTCCCCTTAGTAGAATTGAAGTAAAAGTGTAATGGAAAATAGGGGGGAAAAAATCTCCAAATTTAGAACTGTCTTGGATCTTTGTGTCAAGTTTATATAAGAAAAAATAAATAGATATATATTAAGGAAATACAGATTTTAAAGAGATGCAACATTTTTTGTATGTAAATTTGATAGCAACTTGCATTTGGATACTGCTTCAATAAGTCTAATAAACTAGATATCCACCTTTTCTTTATTGACAAAAGACACAATGCCTTAATAAAATAAGTGCTCTGAACAACGTTATCCAAAGTCATTTCAGTCAGAAACATGATTAGATTGCTACAATTCAAAGTGCAACAGACTGCAGCAACTGACAATGCTGATCTTCACTAACACCTAAAGGATTTGTGCTTTACAGTTTTCCAAGTTACCAAAATTTCGCATATGAAGTCCCAGTCAGGTCCTACTTTTGATTTTGGTTGTCATATGGGAAAAGATCAATTTTCAATGACATGACCACAGTAAGTATTGCAAATAAGCATTTTGATATACTCACATTTTAAATTCATATCTATGTAAATATTCACTTTTTATTTAGAAGCCTTCAGATATCTCTTTTAAAAACTTGCATGTAGTTGGATATTTCTATATAGTGATTCCTTTATCATGCTCACAATTTGTGCAGTACAGTATATTACTATGACTTCAAATGGGACATTATGGTCTCTTAGACATGCATATCTAAAACCAAACCAAACTAAAAACAAAAGAGAAGTTAAATATTTGGTTTTGATTATAGACTTCAATGATCTAAAAATCACTTGAAGTTTATAGATATATTTAACTTTTGTTGCTAAAATCACTTAAGGGTAGAATCTGAGAAATTAATTTTAACAAAAATACCCCAAATATCCTGTTTTATCTTCTCTGATATCTCAAAGGCTTCTGGCAAACTAATTTTTATTTATCACAGCAAATATATCTGAAATCACCCCATGATCAAAATTTTATACCAATTACTCAAACAGGTGCCTAAAAATTCAGGGCTGCCTAAATGCTCAAATATGAAACTTTGAATAAATGTTCATCTTCTGCAACTTAAATACTGAAAAATATATTCTAAACCTCCATTCTTTATAAAAAAATTGTGAGTCTAATTATTTTATTCCTGTCTTGTTTTTTGCCCTTTGTTATTTGGAAAAATAGGTCTTCAGAGTTTATTTTTGTTTTGCCTCCATATACCGCAAAACAAGGGAGTTTTCACTGGGTTATTACAGTCTAATTGGTCTGCAAATTACTGATGGTCTACACTGTTATGAGAAGTAGTTTTCATTTCATTCATAATCCACTGTATGTTTTGATTTCAGTATAGATTCTCATTAAATTCAGCAATGGAAACCTGTGATTTGATAGTGATTTGCTATAAAAGTTTATTTGTGTTTATGTGGCAATAGTCAATGTCTTCAGATTCTACTGTGTGTGCACAAAATTGTACTCAGCCAGGACTTTCCACTTTTGAAAGAGCAGATAAAGGTATTTGAAGGTAGACCTCAGCAGTGATGACAAATGAATGTCAGGCATACTCAGATCAGAATTTCCTACTAATAGGAACAGCTCTCAATCAACTTCCTCCTGTCCTGTGCTAAATTTACCCTTGAAATGCTGAATTCTGCATAAACATCACAACTTTAAATAAAGGACACTACTAAGAAGTCTCATATTAATGATATTTCAGATTTTAGCTCTGAATTTCACTGAACATATCCTTTTTTCTTTTGCTTAATTGGTATCATTATCACAAATGTCACAGTGGCTTAATTTAATTAGTTCTTACTTGTACGTAATATTAATTTTCTCATTCAGAAAGCCAAATGAAGAAATGCAAGTGAAATTGGGGTTTTGGTTTGATTTGCCTTTTCTGTTAGGATATCTAAATAGTTGATTTTAAGGAAATGCTTCCCAGAAAAACTGTTTCATTAAAAACATATCTTTATTTTCCAACCATATTCACAGATTTTTGTCTAAAAACCATCTGTACTAATCAGACACCAATTCATTTCAGCATTGAATTGTACACTTATATTTGAATGTCCAAATCTTTTCATGGCTATTAAACAAATGAATTGATTTTCAGGATTTCAGTCTTAAGATTTTATTGTATATCTTTACATAAAGAAATAATCATTGCTTGAAAGTATTTACCATGTATTGAAAACTAGTCGCATCCTCAGTTTTAACTAGCTATGGAAGCTGAAAAAAGCCTTCCTCATACTCCACATTTTTTGCTTTCAATTAAATAGTAAATGCAGTGTTAATTCTATGATAGCAACCCCTTATAGCAAACAAAGAGTTAAATATCACTTTTTCCATTATAACTTTTTAAAACAAAACAAAAAAAATCCTCAAGCAAACAAAAACAAATCCCAAAAAACAAACAAAAAACCCACCTTTAACTGGGTCCAGAGCCCCTCTGATATGAATAGAGCTGAAGAGAGTGACTTGCTTTCTGAAATGATTCTTGCCCCAAAACACACCAAAATATGCTGAGGAAAACACAGTTGTTTAAGATCTCATAACAAATAAATGACCAAGACAAGTAACAAATTGAGGGACTTTTTTTGCAGTTATCAGCACTTGCAGCTATCATGTACTGCCCAAACTTAAACCATTTTTTCTTTGCCAGGGATTATTACAGACTTAATAAAGATTTCATCATCAGTCTGTTGTGTCTTCCACTGATGTCTGATCATTATCTAAGTCATGGCTGTGTGTACAAACCACCACACTTTAATATACAGGCCTAGAGCTATGTATGAAAAAAGAGGTAAAACTTACTACAGATATTTATGGGAAAAAACCAAAAAATTAAGTGGCAACCTTATAAAAGTTTACATTGGAGAAGTATTTTCCTTACTGCATAAAGTGGAATTCAATAGAACACACATATCACCCTCTATGGTAAGATTATTGATACAAACTGTGTTACACAATTATATTATAGTAAACAAAATGTGATACTGAAGTATCTACGATGTTACAGATTAAACATGGGAAGAGATCAACTTTATGAAGAAGGAAGCTAAAAAAATGTTTCTGCTTATTTGAACACGATTGTGGAGGAGGAGATATAGTAACCTTTCTAAATGTACAAGTCTCATCTGATAGCTTACAGGTATTTTGAAAATTCGTACAAAATGTCAGAATTTAATTGACTATATAAATTAAATTGAATCTTCAATTTTGGTAACTTTCAGAGCAAGAAAACAGATCCAATAAAAATCAAGCAGGCTTCTTTTAATGCAAGACTAGAGAATTTGTATTTACCCTGCAGTCTGTTTAAGATACAGTAAGTTTATAATGTGATATTCAAAGTAATAGAAACATTTCTCTCTCCTTCACTCTTCCATCTTTCCCCACCCCTCATATATTTTGGGCCAAAAAGAGAGATTTGCACATCTGTTCAACTACAGTGAAGAAAAAGCTTCAGAACTTCAGTAGGTTTATGTTCAGATACAAAGTAGATGTTCTTATTTTAAGAAAAACCCACAAAATGCATAGGTTCTTTTGGTACATGATAAAAACACTCTAGATAAAAGATTAGTCAAGCAAGGTAGAAGTGTTTATAGTTTTTGTCTATTTTTGTCTGTTTTCCCCTGATTTTGTTGTGATTTTTTTTTCTTTATATTCTGTTTTACAATGCAAGAATAGTTTTAATACAGGATATTAATTATTTAGAGCATGACTCCCATAAGGTCATGACATAGTTTTCACAACAGAATGGGTGACTAACAACAAAACTTAGAATCATAGAATCATAGAATAGTTTGAGTTTGAAAGGACCCCAAAAGGCATTCAGATCCAGCTCCCTCTGCCATGGACAGGGTCACCTTTTACTATATCAAGTTGCTCAGGGCTCCATGTACCCTGGACTCGAACAGTGCCAGGCATAGGGCAATCACAACTTCTCTGGGCAACCTGTTCCAGTGCCTCACCTTCCTCACAGTAAAGAACCTCTCAATCAAAACTACTCTCTCTCTCTCAGTTAAAACTTTTCCCCCTTGTCCTGTCACTACATACCATTTTAAATATTCACTCTCCATCTTTCTTGTAGGCTCCTTCAGGTACTGGAAGTCTTCTCTTTTCCAGGTCACACAGAAGTCTTATCTTTTCCAGGCTGAGCAAACAAAATTCTCCCAGCCTTTCCTCATAGGAGAGATACTCCAACCTTCAAATCAACTTGGTGTCCCTCCTCTGGATTTCCTCCAACAGGTCCATGTCCTTCCTGCACTGGGGACCCCAGTCTGGATGCAGCACTGCAAGTGGAGTCTCACCAGAGCAGAGGGGCAGAATTCTCTCCCTGGCCCTGCCACCGACATTGCTTTGGATGCAGCCAAATACAGGTCTGGCTTTCTGGGCTCTAAGCACCCATGGCTGGGTCATTCAGCCCCTCATCCAGCAGCACCCTCAAGTCCCCAGCAGGTTGCTCTGATCTGCTCATCCCTCAGCCTGTGTTGATACCAGGGACTGCCCTGACCAGGTGCAGCACCTTGCACTTGGTCTTGTTAAACCCCATGAGATTCCCATGCACTCACATCTTGAACTTGTCCAGCTCCCCCTGGATGGCATCCTGTGCTTCAGGTGTGCCAACTGTGAAACTTAATGACTGAAGTACTTTCAAATAATTTACAATTTTGTTGGTAAGAACTTAATTTTTAAAACTAAGTGTGTAATGATACTAAAATTTGATCTTCGGGTTCTCTTGAAACAGGAAATGCATAATTTTTTTTTTTTTTTTTTTTTTACATCCTTCAGTGAGGATTCATACAAAAAGAAATTGCATTTTAAATGGCATCATATTTTTCTTTTTGTTTGTTTTATGCAACTATTTCTTTGTTTTCTATCAACTGCACATTTTGGTTTCTTGCAGGGGAGATGTTTGTATTTTTACTTCATAAAAAGATCTCTCTGAAAAGAGTTTTAGGAAAAAATAAAATTCTATGTTCCTAGAGGGACAATAGTAGACAAAAACCCAAGTCCATAAAACATATATGCAGAGAATTCAGCTGCAAGACCCAGTGAAAATTTCAGCACCTATTCTGTTATAACAATGCATTTATTACAGGCTTTGCAAAGGAGGAGGTTATTAAATGGGTAGAAAAATACAGATGTGACAATATAATCTGGATCCTTCAGCTTTATAAATGAGGTTTTAGTGTGAAAAAAATAAAGAAATACTTGATTTTCCAAAAATTCAATATTTTATATAAACAAAGGTTGAATACATCACTTTCTTTTAAGCAGCAGAGACAATTTTGTTTTGAAATGCGTGAGTAGTAACATACCTTGGTAATGACATTCACCCTAAGCGGTTTGATGAAGCAGAAAGTTACCTAGAAAATGCCAAACATTAGTTACTCTTTCAGAGAAACTTCATAGCAAGTTTTCTTTTGGACTTTGTGAGTTATATATTAATATATAAACAGCAAATATTAGTCCAAATAAAGAGAAGACACTTTTTTTTTTAAAACCGTGTATTTTCTTTCTCTCTTAAAATTCTTCATCCTCATCCTCTCTACCAAATTCAGTTTAGTAAAAAATTATTAAAAAATTATTAAAAATTAACAAAGAGTTATTTCTTCTAATTGTGCAAATGTCATGGTCCAGCATTTGTATCACTTGCCCTCATTGGATAGTCAGGAAGAGCAGTACTTACCAAAATCTTCTTGCATTTCTCCTATTTAGAAGGAAACCTTTCAAAGAGGGTGGTCAGTTTTTCTCTGGATGATAATGACTCTTTCTGATACAACCTCATCTGCAACTGGTGAGACTCCTAGAAGTGTTCTCCTCTTTTCTCATGACTCACCTGGCCCATAGGCCTCTTTTGTTGGGTCTTGTCTAGCAGTCCATTGTTGGTAAGGCTCATGCAGCTCCATGCCCCCAAGTCTAACTAGGAGCAAGACTGAGCATATGCACCCAGTAGACAGAGACAAAAATCCATACAATGTACATAGATCAGTATAGCAGTGTACGTGCTGATGGTCACACAAATCAAGAGAGACAGAGTGCTGCACTCCATTGTCAGACAAGAATAAAAACATTGATGGTCTCATTTTGCTTCTCTCCACAGGTGATCAGGATTGATGATCTTCTAGAGGGAAACATTTTCATATATATCTAAAGCTTATACATATTTATCTTAAAATCATAAAATGATAGAATATTTTAAGCTAGAAGAGACCAATAAAGACCAAATCGAATTCCCTGCTCTTCACAGGACTATGTAAAATTAAGCCACGTGACTAAGTGTGTTGTTCAGATGTTCCTTAAGCTCTGACAGTCTTGATGCCAAGACCACTTTCCTGGGAAGCCTGGCTCTGACCATCCTCTGTGTGAAGAATCTTTTCTTAATGTTCAACCTGAACTTATGAAATAGCTTCTTGCCATTTCCTTATCAGTTGACACTGGTAAGGGTATCTACGCAAGCATGTGTATGTATGCATACATGTATGTATGTGAGAATCATCTAACTGTATCCATCCATAAAAGCAAATGAATAAATAGATATATGTACGATGTGGATCCCTCCATTACCTGGGCTCAGACACACAGCCTGCCTAATATGTGCCTTGGGATCTGATTCTTCCCCACCACCTGTCAGAGGCTACTGAGCTGGTTGCTGGCCCACTAGGAAACTGATGACTAAGAGCACTGAGAGCAAACATAGATTGAATCCTCATAACCCAGAGCATCACAACTATAGTTACAAATTTCATACGTATAGTCCTATTCTACCTTCACTAGCCACTAGAAGGTAGCCACTACCTTCTAGCCACACTTCATACTTATTCCAGACTCTTCTAACAACTGCAAACTATGACTGGGTGATTCCAGGTATTCTGGTCTGTGTTTCCGACTGACCATAAATGGCCAAGCTTCTTTCCACCTCTAACAACAATTTCTGCATAGCACGTTAACTGGGAAAACAGCCAGCTTAGCTCTTCTGTAGATAATATTATTTCTTGTGGTTGTTTTGTTTGTTTTTTTTAAGTGTATTAAATTTTGAGTTTAAAGAGGACCTGGTAGAGGAACATATGGGAACAATGAGCCTTTATGCAACAAGAAACTGGCAAACTGAAAACCACTTCAGGGGTAAAACAATAGAAGATTGTCACTCCTAGTTCATCATTGATGTACAAGAGTCTTAATTCCTAATAATTTTTCATAACCCCTTATGAGGTCATTGTGTGTATTATAAAATCAAGGTTTCCAACAAACTTTTCAAAGACCACAGTCATATTAAACATATATATATATTTTGTTCTTTAGAGAAAAGTAATTCTGATTTTATACTTTTGGAAAAATTCACTTTAATGACCATCTTTTGTTTTACAAAAAAATGGAAAAAACCACTCAATGTTGTTTTCTGTCTTTATGGATCTGAACAAAAAGAAAAAAACATACTTTCAAACACCATAGATAACTTGGGAAGTTCCTTGCTGTTAGTATTATGTGAGAGACAATATATATTGGAGAAATAGAAAAAAATGTGCCATGTATGTAGAGGAGCCTGAAATTCATGAAGAAAAGAAAGTCACTGAAGCATTTCCATATGAGGAAAAAAAATGCATGGAAGATCAGTTTACAGCAGCTGAAGTATTCTGTTTCAAATAGCGTAGAATCCAACACCTGACTCAGTTTTACTGGTTAAGGCTGTGGCAGAATATTGTCCTTTGAGCTTACTACAGAATCACAAGCTACAAAAAAATATAAATTGTATGTGATGACAGGTTGCCAACACTGCGGAAAGTCTTCTAGGGTCAAAATCACAGAGTCTACTTTCAGGAGGAATCCATGCTTATGATTTTTTTTGATGTTGTTGACATGAATCCATAGAGAAAGTCAGATAATAAACTCTTCTTGTTAGTTATGTAGCACTGCTCAAAAATGGAGTCAAGGAAGATTCTCTTCTTTTTTTTTACTAATTAGGATGACAATGAAGCAAATAAAGCGATAAGGAATATATTAAGGAGACAGATTGAGTCTAAAATTCGTTCCATAATAGAATTTTAGCAACAAATTTCTATTTCGAGGTAAAGAAATAATTTAACCAGAGTACTAAAACAACTCACATTTGTTTGACTTGCTCTAACATCTAGATCTAATGTATTCAAGAAACCCATGAAAATGAGAATTTTGAAAGTGTTGTATGCCTAGCTTCTCCTAGCTCTTGAAATGTCATATTTATAGGTTGCAACTCACAGTACAATAGTGCTAGTTCTTATGTGGGGTTATCCTGAAATTTATTGTCCCAAAAAATTTGCTTTGTGTGAAGTGACAAGTAATATTTTAAAATTAAATAAAGAGATAGGTAGTTAGGAGAAAAATAATGTAAAAGCATAACATTTTCATGGAGGGCTGTGTTTTTGGGTTTAATCCAAAAATTTACAGAGACATTTGTATGTGAAAAATCATTCACTCAAGTGCATGAGCAAAACACTGGTGTGCTATTCCTATTGATACTATAAAGTTTAAATGCAGAGGCTCCCTTGTTTCAAAGACTGCACATCTGGCATAACTAATTGAAATTTGTGGCATTAATATACTTTCTGAAGGAAGAGATTAGATTTCATTCATGCTGTCCATTATTTCTTAGTCTAAAATGTTTGTGCATTTAATGGAACTAGATTTTGCTAGTCCTATAATGCCTTCCATGCTGGAGAATCATGTTTGCTCATTTCCTCTTGCTGATTGAATAATTATTTTAGCAAAATGGAATCATGTTCAGGGAGTCAATAAGCAAGACCCAAGCAGAAAGCCCTATAGCTTGTAGTATATGTTATTACAGTTGGATGCCTAAAACTGATGAGATAGCAGCTTGGATTCTTCCCGAGAGCACCAAAAGACTTCCTTTTCTTGACTGATACAAAGTCTTTGGTGTCTGCAAAAGGCAGTCATAAATTCTATATACAGGGAAATGTATGTCTCTAGCCTGGAAAGTGTATGTACTTAGGAGGCCCTAATCAATATTGAATTCTCTAATCAGTTTTTCCTATAGGTCAAATATGCCACAATTTGAATACATAGATATGGGAAAATGGGAGTATTTTTTCTCTAGCTGGAAATGTGATCTTATGCCAAATTTCTGCCAGTGCTTTCCAGAGACCACTTCCACCCTTAACAACCCTGTCATTGTACAGTTCTATGATTTAACCAAAGAAATGCTAAAGAAGAGAAAATGTGGGGCAAGCTGCAAATTGGGCTGGTTGAAGTTGGTCCCTGCTCATTGCTGGGAGATTGGATTAGATGACCTTTAAAAGTCACTTTCAAGTCAAATGATTGTCTTTATTTGTACAAAGCAAAGCTACACAGAGTCCCGAGGCAGATAGAAAGCAGAGCTGCTTGATGGCAAAAAACAGGCCTTTTTAAGCAGTTAGGTCGTTATCAGTTACAGAGTTTTAAATTATAACAAACATAATACAACCAACCACCATACACATGCAACCATGCATTATTTTTCTACCCCTTTCAGCCAAGTCGCTTTCCCCTAGTCCTGTTCTGCTTAGCCAAAGTAGCAGGCCTGAGTCATGATTTTACAAGGGTAAAAAGGCCCTTATTTATAAGGCTTTGCCTAAATGCAGCATTTATCTATGAACCTTCCTTTTGAGATTCAGGATTTGAGACCATAAATAAGAAAAATGTATATTTTATAAGAGAACTTATAACCCTACACAAGTTAAGGACCTTAGATCTGGTTGTAGTTCAAGGGATTTGAAGCTCTGCTTTTCTAAAATCCACTTGGCTTCTAGGTATTTCTTGACAACAGCTCTTCATCCACAGAAAAGTATTTCTCACTGACTAGGTTACTAATCTCTTTCCTAAGGCTCTGATCTGCATGTGAGTTAAAACTTAAAATCAAATATATCCAAAACAAGCCAAACTTTCTCAAGATAAGTCAGTAACTGATCCTGAGCAGAACTTTAGGTTTCATTTTAAGAATTATTTTCATCATAAAGAGAAACAGCAGAAATTGCTTCAGCCACAAGTTTACACTAGTTTTTAGAGGTTCTTTTCTTTCATCTTTTCATTTACTCACCTGTTGAAAAAAATTAAAAGGACTACAGGATCTGACCTGATATTTTTTAACCCAATTGGTTATATTATGATGTCCAAGTGGATTTATTTATATTCACCTTATATTATTATCCTCTATGCTGAAAGAATATAGTTTGCAACTATTTCAAATTATTTGATGGGAATTGAATCAGAGTTAGAAAACAGTGATGTCCTTCAGCTTGTTCTACTCCTTCAGTTTGTTCTACTTTATATAATCCTATATAATTTTAAAATTGTACTTGAACAGCTAGTAGGGATATTTTTTGACAATTCCTTATTTTGTATTTGTTTTGCTTGTCTCATTTTTTCTTCTTTTCTTTCTTGTTTTTTTTTCCCTTTTCACATTTTGCTTATATTTTAAATGGGACTTCAGAAATCATTTAATTTTATTTATCTTGCCACAAGCAGATCTATTTCTGTAATTGCCAAGACTGCTTGGAGTAGCAAGCCTCTGAGTAAAACTTCAACTCTGCTGGGAATTTTTCAATAACATCCTGACGCCTGCTTCTGGCAATCTGCATTTCATTGTTTGAGAGCAAATACTATCTGTTTACAAATGAGATATATAGAGATTTAACTTGGTTTCCCCAAAATAAAGATTCCTATTGAAAAGTAAAATGACAGACAGCAAATTCCAGTACAATATATTTTACGCATTCTGCTCCATCTTCTATTTTTAAATTATGTAACATTTGGGCTTAAAAGGGTGATAGAGGTCACTTACCATACAGTCTTGTAGTTATCCAGACATCAATTTACCACAAGTGAGTACTGAATTACTGAGATAAAAGCAAAAAATGTACATAGATCAGGCAAAGTGGCCTTATGAAAGAAGAAATGGATCAAAAATATTAATTTTTACAGGCTTCTATTCAATTTGATCCCTGTGATTGAAGTAACTGTGAAAATATTAGGAACAAACACTATTTTTAACTTCCGAACTACAGCACTTATAAAATTTGCTAGGACTAAAATTAAATGCCAAAAGTGGATTGAAGGATTTGTGTTTGTGTAATTTCACAGCCCTTTGGAAAATTCCTTCCACTTTGCAGAAAATGTTCCTGTATTTTCAGGATTTCCTTTTACTGTTTCCAAAGAGTTCAGTTTGGTATATTTTCACATAGGCTAGTTATGTGTGGGAAATTTAAATACAGTCTTAGGATTCTAAACTTAAGCTAAACTTAATTCTAAACTTAGGATTCTAAGCTTAATCAAAGCAGTAATTCAAATATAACTGTAGATGTTAAGAGCATTGAGTGTTGGGGGGGTGCATAGGAAAGAAGGTTGCAATGTTCAAAAGATGACTGTTTTCAATTTCTTGGTTGATGCAGGAAGAAATGGGGAGGGGTAAAAAATGAGCAGGGAGTTGCTTGTAGCATTTATTTGGGATATGAACAAGTGAGCATCATGCTACACAGACTGTAGTGCTAATTTGAATAGCATGAGTCCATCACAAAGAAGGAGAAAATTAGAGGTCAAACAGGGTCGAATCAAAACTTGTTTCTCATTTTGTTCTTACATGGTAGAATCATGACCAAGAAGTAGTGAGGGACCATGAAGTGATTTCTAATTGAATCAATTATTATTTTATAAAATGAATGTAACTTGCGTATGTATCAATGCCATTGATACACATGCCCTCAAGAAAAATATTGTATCTACCTGATCTAAGTCCCTATCTCAAATCTCTAAGAGCATACCAAATGGCTCAAGCCACCTATCCTTCAGAAACAAAATCCTGAGTTCCAGCAACATTGCTGAGCTGGGATTTGAATTATTACCTAAAGAACTGTAAAACAACTAGTGCCATTTAAGGTGCTTAAGGATGTTTGAGTTAATTTCCCATGTCTGACATGAAGGACCACAATATCTCGAATTAGAAGTCGAGTAGAATAATAGAGTAAATATTTGGTAACAGATATCTATATTGAAAGACAACAGAAATCTTCTAACAATGTTAATTATTGCACAGAAGTTTTTTATATGTCCTTCTATGTTTTGGCAATGACTTCACAGTTTTTGGAAATTTCAATTAGGAAATTCGAAACCTAAGTACATCAAAAATTTTTGCACCAATTATCTGGTCTACATGTGAGTAATAATGATAGTATGCTGCTATCTGAGGAGATACATGTGTTGCCTCTTGAAGAAGGTCACAAACGGTTACAAACAGAAATATTTCTCTTTGATGAGAAAGTAGATGAGATCAAGTGTGAAGCAAAACTTTTCTCTGCATAAGTAAGAATCACACAACAGGATTATTTATATAAACATTTCACAAACAATTAAAACATTGACAAAAACTTTCACTAATCATGTAGCTCTTATATAAAATTAATATCCTTCAAGAGGGTCAAGGATATATATATATATATGTAATAAAATAAGTAAGTTACACTTTCAGTTAAAAAAACCCCAAGAAAATTCTATGTATATATTTAGGAACACCTAGTAAATCTATTTCAGACTTGGTTTTGGTAAAGGTCTCACCCAGAGCACACTTCCAAAAATTTACAGTTTTCAAAAAATTTAGAAAGAGTAACCTTCAATTCTTGACAACATCAAATCCTTTTTTCATTTTTTAAAAATATCATTTGTTAAATGTAGCACATTATTTTTTGGTGCATTCAGTACAGTTAGATAAAATATAACTAAGAAACTATCTTGTTTACAAAACTAGCATGTTGAGACTATTAATGGGAAATTCAATCATTCAAAATACTGTTATACACCAAACAGGAAAATAAAATGGAGTAATTATCATTTGCCTATTTCTAGATTGGTTTTGAAAATTAAATTCCAATAACTGTTTTAGTGTAACTCAGATAATACATAGATCAACTGTACTCAAGTGAGCTAGAATGCTTATTGCTGCAAATAATGTTGAAAGAAAACTCCAGCTAAATGTGATTACCACAGCCCTAGTCATTCCAAGTGTACTTTCAACCTGGCAAATACAAAAGAGATTTTATTCTTCTTCAAAATGATCACTCTTTTACCTTCATTCTCTCTACCTTCTTTTTTTATTATCTTTTACCATGAGCACAGAGAATAATAGAATCACAGTTTGAGTTCAAAGGGACCTTAAGATTATCTGGTTCAAGGCCCCCTGCCGTGGACAGAGACACCTTCCATTAGATCAGGTTGCTCTGTCAGGGCTCTGTCCAACCTGGCTTTGAACCTTTCCAGGGATGGGCCAACCACAGCTTCTCTGGGCAACCTGTTCTAGTGCCTCAGTATCTTCAGAGTAAAGAATGTCTTCCTTGTATCTAATCTAAATCTCTCCACTATTACTATTACAGTAATTTCACGAATACAAGCCACACCGTTTTGACCAAAATTTTGGCGGAAACCGGGAAGTGAGGTTAATACTCTGGGGCGGTTAATTTATTAACAAAAATGTGATATCTGCCCTTACCTGGTACTGTGCCGGTCCTGTCCCGAGCCAAAACGGTTTGAAATCCGTGGTTTCCCGTTGTTCCGACGATGAACCAATCAGAGAACAGCTTATTGCCTGCCTGTGGATGACGGCTTTACTGAGGGGCGGGGGCTGTTATCGGGGTGCGTTACCTCGGTGAGTTACCTCGGCAGTTTGATAAAAGTGTGTGATATTTCTTTGTACTTTTTTAAGTGTTTTCAGTCTTGTGAGGTTGCGTGGCTGGCTGGGCTCACATGGAGAGGGGTGGGGGGGGCACTCGGCTCACACGGAGAGGAGTGGGGTGGTTGTGCCAGCATGGAGATGTGGCTCTACTCAGAACTCGGCCGCTCACCCGCGCGGCTGAGCTGCTGTTTAAAGGCAACGCGGAACCATTGGGAATGCTCGCAAAATGACCACACTATTGTTTGTGTCTTTTTCGGCTTGTAAATAAAGGGTACGCTGCTGCAGCTATGGTCTGTGTCTTTTTTCACTTGGAAATAATGTTTCCGAGGTCAGCAGTAAGCCGGTAAGCCCTGGCAATCCACAATTGTGTTACTAAATGATGACTTTGTGAACGTTTGCTGCAAACGAAAGTGCGGCTAATATTTGGGTGCGGTTTTTTTATTGACAAAGACATCAACGTTGCCGGCACACCGGAAATGCAGCTTATACTCCATACGGCTTGTATTCGTGAAATTACTGTACTATTACTGTTGTTATTATTATTATACTATTACTATTTATTACTATTACTATTACTATTACCATTACTATTACTTTTTATCCTCTTTTTTGTACTACCTTCCTGTATAAAATTCCCAATCTCACTATCTTATAAGATCCTTTTATGTATTAAAAGGCTCCAAAGGGGTCTCCCTCAGCCTGCTTCTTCTGCAGGATGAACAAGCCTAACTCCTCCAACCTGTCTTCATAGGAGAGGTTCTCTGACCATCAGATCATTTTCATAGTCCTCCTCTGAACTCACTCAGGCAGATTCATGTCTTTAGCCAAGTCCTTCAGACCTGGATGCAGTAGTCCAGGCAGGATTTCACAGGGGCTGAGTAGTGGGGCGGGTCACTTCACTTTAGATGCAGCCTAGGATGTGATTTTCCTTCTGAGCTGTACTGCACACTGTTGACCCATGCAGAGCTTTTCATCCACTAGAACCCCATAGTCTTCCCTGCCCTGTCAGGCTGCTGTTCATCTGTTCATCCCCCAGTCTGTACTCATATTTGAGACTGCCCCAACAGAGGTGCACCACCTGCACTTGCTGAGCCCCATGAAGTTCTTGGGGTCCCACTTCTCAAGTTTGCCCAGGTCCCTGGGGATGGCAACCCATCCTTCTGTTGTGTGAACCACATTGCTCAGCTTCATGTCATCTGCAAACCCGCTGAAGATGCACTTGATCAAAGCTGTCTCTGATATTGATGAAGATATTGAAGGGTACCAGTCCAAAGACAGAACCCTGAGAGTTACTACTTGTCACTGACCTTTACCTGGACACAGAGATGTTAACCTTAACTCTCTGGCCACAGACAGTTAATTTCTTATGCAAATAAGTAACATGAGCCTAACTTTCTAAGTTCATCCTAAACCCATTTACTTTTAGTAAATGTTTCTAGTGGCACTAAAGAAGGAATTATATTATGTTTTGCTGTAAAATTTTTTAAATAATTTTGAAGAGGAATATTTCAGAGTTATAATTGAACATTACACAATGTTTTAGCAGTACTACAGTTAATATATGCAGAGCCCTAAGAGCACTGCATTATCAGAATAAGTCCCTCAACAGATGTTCCACTGGAATAGCCCAGGGGAGAGACGGTCAGAGACTGGATTACAAATGCTTCGCTTGTAAGTACAGATTTAGATGGTATGATATCCTCTTCCTCTTTCTCTGATATATGAGCTGGATCACAGACCACAAGAATTTCAAAAACCATGCTTTCTTTAGATTTGTAATGGACATTTATAAGCATATGAAATATATGCTATTGAAGAGCTAAGCCAATGTAGCTCTTTTAAAATATTAAACTTTTTATTGTGTCTTAACGGTATGAAACTTTACCATGTCTTCATGAACAGGAAAATGAACACTCAGAAAGTTATCTGCAATTAAACTGGAAAAATTTGCCTTCTGGTCTAAATGACTGCTGGCTAAGGTAAATTTCAACTTCTTCCAGACAGCATACTATTAGAAATTTTTTACATTAAGCCATCCACCTCTGCTAATTGCATTTTATTTGCTTTATGGTTGTCTAGAGCTTTGCAAGGTGTAAAAATTTTACCTGTTGTAGTAGTTCCGTGTGAGAACTGGCCATAGCAGTGCTAAAGCACACTGAGTTAATATAACCACTGATCCAAAAATCAAAGTCAGTATTAAAATAAGGATGTGCTTAAGTTATGACTAACTTATGAAAATAGGAACATATGTATCAGATCATATTTAAAAAACAATGCTACTTAAGAAATTGTTAAAGGTTTTCAGAAAGTATGTTCTAAAGTAATTCAATTTAAAGATTTAGAGATGAAGTAGTGATTTATGAGGAAAATTGACATTTTAAAGTGGTGAAATTTTCTTAACCAGCAATACAAATAAAGCTCAGCCAACAACCAAGTTTCACAGTCATTCTCTAGAAAAGAGCTATTCAGTAGATGATCTTAATTATGCCTATAAGTCAGTACAATTGCAGAATTATTAGAATATTAGTTGAGATAAATTTAAAATATTAGTCTTTTTGTTCTACAATAATTTTAACTTTTCGTATCCACAGGACCAGGAATAATTATTAATAATTACTTTAATGTTTAGAATTTACACCTTATGTTAATGAAAACAATCTAATATTTTTTTGAACTTGAATAACATTTACTAGTTTCTGTTATCCTATAAATGATACATAATGGTGAAAACTACTGAGACTTTATTACTGTTGATTAGTAACAAAATTCTTATTTCAATTCCTAAAAAAATTAGTCTATATTTACATATTCATATACATGAACATAATTTTCTAGTTTATCTATCTGTAATAACTTTCTCAGTTAAAAATTCAAAAGTTTATTTGAGCTTTCAAATACAGAATCAAAAGCTTTCTGCTAACAGAATAGTAGAATGATTCATGTAATTCTATGACCAGCAAATAGATTACATAAGAATTTTTAAGTAATTTTTAATTTTAAATAATGTTGGAAGAAACAGCCAGATAAGCAAAGTGATTTTAAATCGGTGTGTACATAAACAAATATAAAGAGAAAATGCATATAAATGTTTTTTCCTGCTTACTAAGACTTTTATTGCTTATTGTTTTCTTCTTATTTATAGGTGTCCAGTTATCTTGTTCATTAAGCAAATCTAATACATGAAACTGGACATTAGAATCTAAACTAAATAGTTGTATTAAAAAAAATGATACACTGTGTCTGAGCAAAGTCCTGGGTTGTAGTGGCTAAATATATATCCACAGTTATAAATGGAATGATAGTCAAGATCTGTGATTAACTAGATTTAAAAGAGGAATCAGCAATAAGAATACTGAAGGGGCACTTGCAGTCTGTTTATACACTGGTGTGTAGAGGAGGTGGGAAAATATACCCTCAGAGTAGAAGTGAATAGGTATTCTGGCTTAGTGTGTGACTCTAAAGTGCACACAAGTCATGCACCAACAAGGGCAGGACATTTTCACTCTGTCCTACAGGATGGAATAAATGTATCACATGGCAAATATGCATGCTCTAGTCAAATTATATTGATCAGATTTCAAAAACTATTTCAGGAGAACCTGTGTCCAACATTTCATGTTGTAATTTTTTACTGACAGCAATCCACTTGAAGGTCCTCTTTCACCTTATTCCATTAAAAGTCTCTGTTTGGGGAGCTAGAGTCAAGTCAGTGCTATTGATGAAGCTTCAGCTCTAAAGGAAATAGTTTGTTCAACTTTTGTGACATGCAAAGGGGTTACACACTGCCTGTAGTGCCACTTGGAATAAGTAATTTGGTATAACGTATACGTAATTATTGCTGTTTGATACAGGTTTGCTTTTATCACAGTAAACTAATTTTCATCCATATGCTTGGCTTACACATAGTGTGATTCATCTGATGTCATGAATGTGGGCTGTATTCATGCATTTGAAAATGTATTTTTCTTCAGAATTGTATAAAACATTGTAAGCTGACAATGAAGAAACAGCAATTATTATCTTAACTAAGATGAAAAAATTTTAAAACCTGAAGACAAAATTGTTCAAATTAAGCATTATTTGTGTATTAAAAAAGATGTAAAAGTCTGATTTCCCTCTCATTATAAAAAGATATTGTAGTACTTTCAAAATAAATGCCTTAATATTTGTTTTTTTAAAGTACAAAATAAAATAAATTGAACAATTTTGTCCTCTGTAAATTAATCTTAAAAAGGATATGGAAACATTTGGGACATTTATTAAGAGGAACACAAGTCCATCTGCTATGGGAGACATGTCATTGTGCAGTTTAATGAGAGAATGGCTTTAAGCAACATTCAAAAGAATTTCTACATCGAACAGAGTAATGACTCACAAAGGAAAATCTTGTGGCATTTAAAAAATGTGTGCAAAGTTATAGCTAGGAGAGAAAACAGTGAGAGTTGGGGAACAGATAAAGAGTTTCATTACACTGGGAAGAAGTAGTCTAGTTTAGATTTTTCTCTTTTACATTAGGATAGTTAAGATTATTCCCTTAAGATATTTTCCATGCCTCAGTGAATGTTTTCTGTTTGCATCAAACCAAAATTAAAAAGCATTATCTCTTGAGCCTGTTATTTAAACGTTACAAGCTGTACAATGAACAGCGTCACTGGTTTTTTATATGCGCACCTAGCTGTGCAAAATGATATAAATAAATTTTATACTATTAATTACAGAGATATTTTAATCTCTGTTGTCTATATCTCTTACCTGGTTTTACTGACATAAATGGCTCCAATGCAAGAATAGCAGTACCCTGTTCAATGTTCTTTTGGCCAGTATGTCAAAATTCCAAACATCCATCCAAGTAGCATCACATTAAATGAAATGCCCTGTGACACATCAATAAGTGTTGGTGAAATAAAGAAACACATTTAATATTTCTGAATACCTTTGTCCTTTATTATGAGACAGGGATTTCATGGCATCATAAAATGTCTTCCAAAGAGACATCGTTTCAATTCAGGATCCTGATTTCTCTGTTTTAGTGGCGGAATCCATCAGGAAGAAGGAAAAGTGTATATGGCTTCTGTTGCCTTGGCAACTTGTGTTGCCAAACAACAAGGCTAGTACCTTCTAGCAGGTTTAAACTTTCAGGCTGCTGAGAGACTGACTGCAATGACAACAGAACAAATAACTTTTGCTAAATGCTTTCCTGATAGCAAAACAAGATAATATTTTGCATTTTTTTTCACTACCTTTGGTGCTCTTTTCTATTTGCTTTGTGCTATGCTTGTTGATATCATTAGCTGTAATTAATCTGAATTCTAAATCCTCTTTTAAGTCTCTCATTTGGATATATAATATTTTCTCAAATTCCGTCATGATGGTCTTTTTTTGCAATAGCAAATGCTGGTGGGATGGCTGAAGAGAACAAATTATTAATTTTTATGGGTTTTTTATTCAATCTATTTGCACTTTCTCTTCTTGTGGGTGCACAATATTAAAATATTTGTCATAATGAGATAACTGGGTGGGATTAGACATCTCTAGCTGCAGGGCAAATTTAAGGACTAATGCAGCTGCTCCTGTAATTGGCATGTCGATAAAGGCTACCTCTGGTGGGGTTGGAGCTTTAGACAAGCCTGTCTGGAGCAGATGGTGCAGAGCTTCTCTCTGATAAAAGACACACTATTATCTACAGACACCCAGGTGGGAGTCCTCTGATCCAATGTAGATGTCTGAATTTAAACTAGTTACCCCAGGTTCTTTTTATTGCCAGTGAAGAGAAATAGGCACTGTTAGGAAGACATTTATTTCTACCTAATGTAGACTAATAAACTAGGAAATATGAACTTTGCCCTACATGTTCATATTTCTCTCTGTTGTATAAAAAAGAAACTTAGTGTCTAACTCAGACAGAGAGGTCTACTCAATGCCTAAAGTTGCATGAGTTGAATCCATTTTTTATAGGTTTAAGGAGAACCCGGTTATCATTGCCTTGGCCATTAACTGAGTCTCATTTTGTGACTCTTCTGGTTGCACCTTTCTGTTCTTAATTATGTTATTAGATCCATTAGTCACTCTCAACCATGGGTTAAATGCATCATAAGTAATTTAACTTGCTCTAAACTAGCAGGCATTTGGGTTTGGCCCAAATTTATCTATGGGAAGGCACTTCTGTGCTATTGTTTAAATTCCTTTCAATGTTGTGCTTAACTTGTGTTTGGGCATCAACTCAAGATGCAAAAGCAAAAATTAATTTGTTTTCAATGCAGCTGTCTGCATGTGACCTGAGTGCATATGTTCTGATTGTGCTTGACGGAGATAGGGGACATAAAGCAGGTGCCAACCTGTGGACATCCACTACTACTCCACACTCCATAGGGTAAAGGCAACTTAATGTCAAGGTTGCAGATACAGCACAGAAACAACAAATGACCTGTGTCCTGTTGATCTTGCTGGAGACCAAGTGATACACTTAAAATACAATATAAAAATATTTATAAAATTATGATCAGAACACCAGGTGAATTTTTCCATAGTACGATGTTCAGTTGACCAATTGTATCACAACATCATAAAATAATTCCCCGACGACTTGTCAAAAATAAAAGATAATACAATTCAGTCCAAACTATAAATCCAATTATATGTTCAAGCTTTATTATACATTATAGGTTCAAGACTTAAAGCTTATATTAGCTTTTTTTGTGAACAATTCTATCCAGGTGGGTATAGGGACACTGTTTGAAAAGAAGTGAAGGAATGATTTACAATAAATTATAAAAACAGAGTGCTAATTGTTTATCTAGCAGTCTGTTTTCTAGAACTATGTTTCTTCTGGAAACAACTGCTGCTGAGAACAATAACGTTACACACAGAGTATGGTAAGAATTCATACTAAAGCATGGTCATCTCCTCATTTTCTATAATTTCGTTTACAGACGATTTGATTTGTATCTGGCAGAAAATCACAACTAGATAAATTTTACATTTATATAAACTCATTCTGTTGTTTTATATTAATTGACTAACTATAGGAACTCGATCCTTCATGGATATACTGCAATTTCTGTAAGGCACTTCATTCAAGATTTTCAGTAATACCCTGGTATAAAGAAAGCTGAGTTAGTTGTGTGCTTTGGATGTGTCCTCAATGATTTGCATTTTCTTATTTTTCTTTCTGTTTTCTGGGACACCTGGGCCCAGACCACCACCTGGACCACTTCAGCAACTTTGGAACCTCAACGTAAATTGTCAGAGATCTGTTGATTTCATTGGCAATGTATCAATCTGCTTTAGCTTAGAATGGCTCCAGGGTTGTAGGAGGTGATTGTATAGAACAGACATCTTCAGTACATATTCAGGACAACAAACATCTATGCCAAAAGTGTAGATGCAGCTTTCTCCTCTGGGAGAAGAACTCACCAAATATGCACACTGTATCACATATATATTTCAAAAATATGACGTCAGAAGTATTGTACCTGGTGCCTCTGGGTTCATGGTACTGACACTTATTAAATTCTTCTCCATTTTCAGTCAATTATCATGAAAGTTTTTAGAGTGATAATTTTGTCTTCTTTCTTTATCTCTTTCCCTCAAAAGTAATTTAGCCTAAATTTATATATTTTATATTCCAGTTTTACTTCTTTCATTCACTCTTCTGTCTATTTCTCCTTATAAATCAAAAAACTGCTCATAAACATCTGCAATGATTATGACAGGAAGTGAGTCCAAAATGAAAGTTAAAATAAGCCATGGCTTGGGATTTCACTACATAACAGGAAACAGTGAGGATTCTGGTTTATGAAAATGAAATAGTTTTCTCTGCTAGTTCCAATTGTCCCATTCACTGCCATAGTTAGCAACACATGTTTTGGACAGGACAAGTATTTCATAGTATTTTGTAAGATCTCACTTTTAAGAAAGTTAGAGAAAGAAAGGAAGAAAGGAAGCAAAGAAAGGAAGAAAAGAAAGGAAGAAAGATCACTTTCTTCCTCTCAGTCCTCTTGTAAAGTTCTAAATTCTGGAAATTCTAAATAATCTGATTGTTTTTACAGTAACATAAAACATGTTTTTGCTGTTTGTTTAATGTGAGTTTAGGCAAGTCATGTTTCCAACCGAGGTTTTAATACAGCAAAAATTATTCAGTTAGAATCATAAAGATAATGACCTTTACAGAAGTCAGAGCTATTAGCAACCCTCATTGTTTAGGTGAATTTTCTGTATGCCACAAAAATGTTTCAGTTTACAATAAAAAAACAAATCAGGAAGCTTCTGTATTTTTCAATTCTATACTAAGAAAATGTAATGGGTCAGTGCAAAATGGAAATTTTTTTTAAAGCACCTAGAGTGGAAAAGCCAGTGAGTTTTGACATATTTAAGTTATTAATTCTATGTCACTGAGGACAGTCTTAAAAAAATGAAGGCATGTGAAAGAGAATGTCATATATCCTTAAAAAATTTTATTAATGTGATCATTTATTGACAAAGCTTGTTGAAATGTTTTCAGTTAGCATGGTATTAAGCTAAGCTATTTTTCTCTGTGAGTAGCGAAGCGTGATTTTATTTTGTAATAGTAAACAAAAAAAGTCATTGGCCATTTTGAATCCACCTTTTCATTTTAATCTCAGGAAAAGGAAGAGAAAGAAAAGCAGTGTGCATGAATACTGTCAATTAGGACAACAGCTAGAAATTAGGGCTGGAAACTATAACAAAAGAATTCAGAACCTTACAGGATATTGGATATAGTATAAGAAAGATATAAGAATAAGAAATGAGGAAAAGGCAATAGTAAATTTTATAGAATCTCTGTTGAGACTGAAGAAAATAATGAAAATATAAGTGCTACTATCATACTAGAAAACAATATGATATTAAAAAGTTTTTCATTCATATTTTGAAGTATATTTTTTAAAGAAAATGTCTCTGATGACCAATGTCTCTTCTGACTTCTAAATACAATGCTACTTATGACCTTTCACAACATTTGCAAAAGATTAATGCTGGGAAGGAGAAAAAACTTTTTGAAAATTACAGATGAACACAGGCAACCATGACACTTGAAGTATCAAGACAGTTTCACTCAGTGTAAGCCAGTCAATATAAGTGCAAGGTTCTAAGAATCTAAGATGACTTTATGATTAGCTGTTGCAAAGTTACCAACTCTTTAGGTGTTGCTGCTCTTCTTTGGGTTTTATTTGGTAATACATAACTATTCCCAAAGAGGGGTCTGCAAGCAGGACATATAAAGGTAAAGGCATAAAGCAGTAATTTATTCATTAATACGTAAAATATGCAGCTAGATATTTTTTGAACTCCTGGGATAAACACTAGTGTGTTCAACATCCCCACAAAGGTGTGGAAAAGTGTTTGCTGCCCAGACAGGCATTAGTGAAGAGAAGCATCGGCCTCAGCTACTCCCTAAAATGTTATTAAGTTTTGCTGAGTTGCTGAACCCTTGGTTCCTAGCTTCAAGGTATTACACCTCTTTAAACTGCCACCCCATGGAGACCACTGACATGCAATAGACTGACATTAATGACCAAGTAACTCCTTGGACTGTTCTTGTTTTCTTTCTTTCTTTAATGACAACCAGCTTGGCAGTTTTCTTCCTGAATCTCCTGATACTCACAGACTCCATATCTGTAATTATGCCTCTGCTTGTAATTTTCCCTCTTATCCTACTTAGCCCCACTCTCTGGACCTTCTCATCACTTAAGGATTTCTTCAAAAGTCTGGACAGAAGTCATGCTGCTGAGCTACATCAGAGCTGGGCCAGGGTCGTACAGACAACCAGACCCAGAAGAGGCAGGGGAGGTTATAGCAGAGGCTACAGCAAAAACAGATTTTATGAGAGCTCAAATTCCACGGCTGGCCTGGACACATGGAGTAGAATTGATTGCACAGTGGCTTGGCTTCAGCCCACTTTGCAGCAGTGTGTAAGTTAGGTACCTAATTACTGGAAGCTTCCCTCCTGTCAGGAGAGAGAGAGAAGCTTCTCCAGGCGGAAGATTAGACCTTAATGGCCTAAATAAATATCTGTAGATGCCATACTCTCCTTTCTTAACCCTCTCTCCCTAGAGGAAGATTTTTCTAAAAATCCCAACTAGGTAATTTAGTAAGAAAAATTCTGTACTTCCTAGGATGAACTCAGGTCTTTACTGACAATAATTTCTTATTGGAAAAACAAGCATTTACCCAACATTTACTGATAAATGATTAATGCTCAAACTCTTACTCACAATTTTTACTCCTAAGTAGCTGAGATAAAATCATGCAGACCATTTGCATAAGTACAAAGTGTTACATGAATGTATTCAAACCACTTTTTAAAAGGCTGTAACTCACTCTGCTTGCTCTGGACTCAGGATCCAAAGCTGTTGCTGACAATTTGTGAAACACATAGCAACCTCAAGGCCTCTCAGATATATAGACATGGGAAGAAGAGTAAGGGGCTGGAGGCAGCCTGTTACACAAACCTAAGAATTAAAACTCCTGTCCCAGAGCAGAATTAGAGTCCTTGGAAAACTGATTTACAGTCTTATTACTGCTGTTGAGATGGGAAGGGTGCTGGCAACTGTGCTGAGCGACGCCATAATACGGTCTTGGTAAGTAACCACAAACCACAAAACAGCACCATTTATGGCAGAAAGGGCTTTAGCAGCTTTTGGCCATCAGCCTGAGACATCTTCTCTGAATATTACTGAACGGTTTGTTTCCTACCAGGAGCTCCTTGAGGTTTAGAACAGTTTGGAAGAGATCAAGTCTTTCACAACAAGAAAAGGAGCAACCTTCTAGTCAAGTGCCTGCCACACAAACTCTGTGTGCAAAGGGTAGAGTCCTCCTCAGTGTACCAAGAACAGTAGTGGGAGGAAGAGAGTTGGCTTTGTGCTACATGAACAGTCCACAGGATGATCTAATCATTGCATTTCCCTAAAATTTTTACTCAAGGAAGTAAAAAGCATTTTAAAATGTGTTTTAAATGTCTAGCCTCTCTGCACAGTCCTTCCACATGCCTAAACAGGCTGCCAGGAAATTTCCATGAAAATGCTTTTGCAAGCTCATATTCTCCAACTGCTTTCCTGATGCAACAGGAGAACAAGTCAGGCACAAGGGTCCTTCAAGTGTGCCAGGATCCTGTGCCAGATGATAGCTACAATTTTCCCTCACCTTTTTATTTACACTCCCATGTTCTAAGTGCTCTTTGAATTGCACTCTCCTCACCCTTTTCCCTGATATCCTCCAAGCTGGTTCACCCCACCAAGGAGGGGATTCTTGATTGGAGGGGTCTGTGTGATGTGCAGGGTCACCATGGGGCTTTTTTCCCTTCCAGATTGTGTCAGATCCCAGCACAGAACATCCATGGGAATTTTTATATGCTTCTTTTTGTGACATACATACTGTTCCTCATTTCCTACTATTTTGTCTCATAGTCACATAATTAGTTCTTGTTTTCTTTTTTTTTCCTTTATCCCTTTCCCTCCTCAGGGAGACCTCATGCTCAGTTAAAAAGTTGTTCTGAGCACATCATTAGGAGGCACCCTGGTTCATCAGGGCTCTGGCACTGAAAAGAAGCATATCTGAGCCTCTTTTGCTACAACCAGGTACATTCTGGGACACATAACTGCCTTATTTACCCATGGCTGCCCTCATCAAGCTGACTTTCAATTAGTATCCTGAAGCCCTACTCAGTTATATGTTTTTGAGCTTCATTTACTACTGAACAGGCATAGACTCCATAAATCTTAGTAATGCAAAAAAGTCTGAATGATTGCAATCACAAGTAAAAATTATGCAGGTGAATAAGGGTTGCCAGATCAGACCACTAATTAATAAATGTCAGTAAAGTGCTTGCAGTGAAAGATGTTGTGGGAGTACAGCTTATTCTAATTAAAACGTCAGTTTTACTTCCTCAAGTTAGCCACAGATGTTGTGAAAGATCGGTGTTTCTATAACTTCAGAAAAATTTCTCATTCACATGAATTGTGTTTATACTGAAAATTTGTATTCTATATATTAAAAAAAAAAAAATCAAAATATTAAAAAAATTTAACTGATAGCTTAGGGATGCCTGGAGGAGCCCTTGCAGTCTATCCTTTTATATTGGCATCTGCTGTGCACCCTGTGGAAAGATTTATTTTTGACTCAGAAGAATTCAAATAGTGAGTAGTGCTGTAAGAATTCTCAAAAAATATTTTAAACACTTCCATTTAATGCATCATTTTATGAAGTCATATTTTGGGATATAAGATATTTTAAAGATTAATTAATCACATCTGATTCCACTTAGCTCTAAAGCAAAAAGGAAAAAAAATGTCAGGCACAACTATTTTTTTCTCGTCCTCAGAACCAGTCATAGAAATATGATTTATGTGAATGTTGGTTTAAAAAGAAAAGTAAAAGGACCATGGTTAAGCATTCTCCAGGGATAAAAAAATAAAATGTGTTATTTTGCCACAAAATTGAAACTTTTGCAAAATATTAGGCTTGGTGAAACATTCAGATTCCCAGAAGAGTATTTCAAGTTCTTTTACAGCAAATGTTTTCCTCTCCTCTTCCAGCATTAGGAAGAAAGATTGTCAGATTAATAGACTAGAAGGAGGAGAAGCATTGGATACACTTCTCTGATTCTAATATATAAATACAACACTTTCTAAAAAATTATTTTGACTAGCAAAGCAGTTTATTTAAACTCTAATATTTTAGAAATTCCTTTTGTCACTAAACCAGCCCATTATAATATCCATTTTTTCTAAAGTATTTCTCCAATTTGTATTTTTACCTGATCATTTTCCTTTTTTTTCAGTTGTAAATAAATGATCATGTATCTGGAACTCACACTAGGTAACTCCTGTTTCCAGAAACAGTGACACCACTACACCACTATCATTGGGTCTATTTTAAGAATTAAGTGCTACTTAAGCATGCAAATGGAAGATTTTTATTTTTTTTCTATTTATTTATATTTTTTAAAAGAGAAAAATAATACATGCATGCCAGGTGGGGCTTTAGACGCTCTCAGAGCTTTATTCTAAATTTCTTATTATAAAAGGATAGTTCCCATGGTAACAATTACATCATTTGGCACGCATACTACCTGAGGAAAACAGAACCATTTAATAAAGAAACACACATTCACCATTGTGTGATGTGAATTGATTTACTTGTTGCCTAATTATGTTTTCTAAAAACAGGAGACTGCAACAGTTTTCAATGTCAGCATGACCACTTGCTTGTCAAAATTATCCTTTCTGCTCCCAGTTCTTTGCAGCTCCAAACTCCCTCTGCCATTCATTTCTTAGAAGCCTTGACACTATTCAACTATTGAAAGAGAAAAGGTTGAAAGAGAACCGACTCTACCTATGCCATTTCATTCTGCATGCTTACGCTCTTTCTTCTTCTGATGTTGAATGGTATTGAAGATTTTCTGTACAAAAATAAAATAAAATAAATGCAATTTGACTCCTAGAGATGAATGGTCTTGCTAGGAATTTTTTTTTAATGTTTTTCACACATTTAGCTAACTACTTGAAAAACAATTTGGATTACACTCTTACAGGTCTATGCAGAAAACAATTTTTGTGCTCACATGCTCTATGTATAACTCATTTACAAATGCTACACGTGTAGTCCAATGAGTTACACGGTAAAGATCTTTTAGCAAGAGTTGATGTTATCCAATACCCAACTTTCCCTATTGGTTAATATTTTCTCTCACTTTTTTTCTCCATTCTGTGTGTTTTCATTTAATTTCTGCCTCTCAGACTGTAATCTCTCCTGAATACATGTCTCAGTTCTTTGGGATGTTAAAAACCTAATTCTTTCTTCCTTCCCTAACAATTAATTATTATCACCAATTATCTATGCCTAAGCTTGAAATAATTCTCTTGACTCCTTCTTAATTTTTGTTGGTTGCTGCATAAGACTCTGCTTTTTGATAAAACAAGAAATTCCTTTTGTCCTTCTGATTTGTAATTTCTCTAGTGGTTATTTGAATTCTGTCTTTCTTTTACTAAGTAAGATTGGGAGTATATTAGGACATGCCTGTACTTCTCAGTCTGGAAAAAATGTAGTGTAGATATTTAACTACCTTAAGCTTCATGATTTATGCAAAAAAACAAACAAACAAAAAACCAAACTATTTTTTCTTTTTTTAAACATATGAGGGTACACATATTCTAAAGATTTAAACCACAGTGTTAAAACACTAAAATGGACACAGAATCTACCTGCAAACCATGTACCCCTGAAAAATACTGCAACAATTCCGCTACTGTCTCCTTAGGATAAGTGCTGTTTAAATTCATTCATTTCCTGGGAAATTATTTTCTGATCTATCAAGGCAAATAGGTACTGTGGGATGCAAAATTAATCAAGAAAAAGGAAATTAGGAGGTTTTTTTTCTGCTGCTTTCTCTCAAAGAAACATCTCAGTTTTACAGCGGACTAAAGTGAAGTCAAGGAGCCAAAGGTAAGGGGAAGAACACAACTTAGAAGAAGTCAGACAAAGGCTGAGCCAGACAGCACCTTTTTAAGAGAGAGAAGAGCACAATCTTTTGTGGATGACTGAATATCACTGACATGAATGGTAAGGCGTTCTACAGAAAGTTCTCTTCTCTTTGTCCTGTATATAGGAATTGCAGAAGAAACAGTAAAAAAAGGCCTTTGAATTAAGGCTGTAAGTTCATGGCTTTTCAGGGGTGATTGTTACTCCAAACTCTCCAGGTGCATTGAGATTATTTCATCTCAGTACTAGTTACATAGAGAATTAAGGTGACTCAGTTTTTCAAAATTGCCACTGTTTTGTTCAAGCCTGTATATGACTATGTACTCATAAATATATGACCAGAATAATCTTCCTGATTGACCCAGTTCCTTTACATCCCTCTCTAGGGTTAGAATAGGTAATGCCTTAGTTTCGAGGGCTCCTATTTTGCTTGACATTTTTGCATAGATAAAAACATTTGAATATCTTTTTCAATTTCATAAAGAGGTTTAGAGGAAGCAATTTCCTCATAAAACTCCTCCTTTTGCTGTGTACTGGCTTATATTCCCAAGTTCTTACTTATGACCTTTCATACTGGAGACAGATTACACCTAAACAGACAACACCTCAGTCTTCAGAGAAGGCTTTCACATCAAAAAAAGATGAAATAGAAGTGAAGATAATGTAGCACTTTCATTACTTTCAAAGGTCTGCAAATCTCTAGTGTTTTAACAAAAAAAAGTGATGAAATTCCTAGCCATGCACTTATATGACCTTGGTGGAACTCCTGCAAGGAGTAACAGGATTCATTTATTGTTTAGAAACATTATTTAATTAATTAAGTTAGTAATCCCAAATGTATGCTGAGACTTGAAAACTTGACTCTGTTTGTGTATAATTTTTCCTCAGGGTCTAGGCCCAGGAACCCAAGGACTCCTGTATCTTCTGTGAGAAATTAAAGAGGGAATCTCTGTTAGTGAGATCCTCTCAGTCTGCCTAACATGAGACCCATAAAGGTGGATCCCTGCAATGGCTGAGTGACTGACAAGTTAATAGGATGCTGACTTCATGACTACTCTATCACTCTAATTCACCATAAATCTGCCTTGCAGCCAAAAGAAGCAATCCAATTCCCATATCTGCACAGAGTAAAAGCACTTTTTCAACCAGATGGCAAAAGAAACAGACTATGTCACTGATCTGGTAAAAAGAGTTTGTTTGTTTTCTTGATTTATATGTCAGTAGATCAATTTGCATTGCTTCATGAATACTTGCGCTAACAAATGGGAATGTGTAGCTGGGGACAAGAAGCATGACCATTCTTTTGGACAACAAAAGAGAATTTATTGCATTTAAAAATGGTTGGATATGTGTGAACTGACTAGATCATAACAATTTCTATAGAGGTTTCCTAAAATTTTTGCCCGTGCTTTTCATCCCAAGACAGAAGGAACATCTCCTTTCCTGCAGCTAGCCTCCCCCCAGGGCTGGGAAGGCAGCAGATCCAATTTCCATCCCATAGGCTGTGTGGTTCTCTAGCTCGATGATTGGCTGTATTCATCCAAATGCAAGTGAAGCCATCTAGGAGAGTTCTCAGTAACTCTACCCTCCTTAAGCTTCTGTCACCCAAGATGATGCTCTGCATACAATGTTATTCAAATAGTTAGTAAACTGAACTCACACTTCAGTTTAAAACAGCTGGAGAAAAATCTAAAGTGAAATTCAATGTGCAAAACATTCAATCAAAAACTGAATTGCAATCTCAATTGTGGAGCAATTCCAAGAAAAAGCAAGTCAGTCTGATAACAAGAGTGCAGAGCGATGCAGGCTCAACAATTTACTTTTCTTCTTAGTGGATAAATGAAAATTATGTTCTCAGTGCCAGGCACGTTCTACTACAAGCATAATAAAGGCATTGATTCTGATCTAAATTAGAAACACAAGAAAAAGAGAGCAATAGGAGATTTGCCTTTGGCTTTAGTGCAACAGTAATTCACCATTAAATTTTATTTTGTTGTTGTTGTTTGCTATTCTTATTATTACTAATTATTATTATTTATTATAATAATTTATTAATTGTTGTACAGAGCTCTTTCATCCACAGTCTTACAATACAATAAGCAAAACCTGAACATTCTAATATTAAACATTAATGTGAAGTACTAAAGAAGTATGTGAGCCTCCATCGCTACTTTCCTGTTGTGGGACTTTAGTATTTTCCGTATCTCTGGTCTGGACACACTCTGGCTTCATTTTGGCAGCATGGTGGAAAGAGACTTAGATGAACAACAGACATTCAGCACACACCAAGGAAAAATCTTCATGCAACAGCAAAGGTGGAGCTGGAGTGAGCTACATCAGATCTATACAGAGCATGAGCCCATGTGAGCCAAATCCTGGACATATGTCAAGAGCTTTAAAATCTCAGTCTGTGTGTGACTGAATAACTATCTCCAGTGAAAACATGTTAAGGTTGTATCTTAATCCCTGTTCCTGAAATATCACTTAGTGATGCAAAATCACAGATCCGTAGAGAGTCCCATTCTATAGATTTGGTGGATACAAGCAGAGGAGTTACATTCACATCTAACTTTTTTTGCTTTAAGTTCTTTCTTTATATCATAAGCCAAATGATATTTACTGGTTTTTGAAATTATTTTTCAGCATCAAGACACTGATTCCTTATGTTTTCCTTCCTATATGACCTCTCAGACAGCTGAATTCACCTGAACAGCATGAATGTCTTATTTTTTTAACCATAAAAGCAACATAAATCATCCACATAATGTAATATTGACAGAAAAGTATAGATAATAAAATAAAAACATAGATAAATATTTATTTGCATTATTTAATGGACTTCCTTTGGCCATGATCTCTGTTCTTCGTTATTTGCTCTCCATGTTCATTTGAGCAACCGGGTTCTATTGCAACAAATACTCACAGAAAATGAAGTTAAAAGTCATGAGTATTTGCAGAGGCCAAGCATTTAATTCAGACAAAAATTATCATTATGGAAATTATTATGGAATCTCTTACTTTGTGAGAGATCACAGTAAATCACACAGGAGAGCTGTACAAAACAAAGCAATATATGGGACTGATTTGAAATCACAAGTTAAAAAGAGCAAATAAATTTAAAAGAATGCACACTTAAAGACATGAATTGTCTGATAGAAAGCATAAAAAACCAGAGCTATCATTCATGACATTGCATGGAATTTATAGAAGTGAATTAAGATGAGCAAAAAACCATAAATTCTGTTTAACCAAAATTTAAATGGAAAACTGTTTAAAACTGTTTTTTTTTTTTTTTTTAACCTTAAAACGTTTTATTTCCACTCATTTCACCATAAGATGGGAACACTCTGAGCTGAGAACTCTGCTCAAAGTTTATGGTTGCTAGTTGAGATATTCTAGACATAGGAGAATATATTTTGATTTTGGAATGAAAAATCTTAATAGTCAATATTCCTCAGTAAGTTTGCTGTTTCTGCCAGGGGATGAGCAGAAACAAAAAAGTAAAATCTACCAGAACAAAAATTGAAAACTAAATAGTTAGAAGTAGATGCAATGAAAAGAATGTCCTTTGAAACTATCTTTCTTTCTTTCTCAGTATTTTTACAAGCAGACCAAGCTTCTCTCTTGTCAAGTTTTACCCTTGAGTAGGAGAGCTGATGAGTATTGATTCAGTTCACAATTATAGGTTTGCGGTGCAGAAAAACTAAACTTTGTCATTTAGTACAATCCAATTCTGTGATGTATTTTTTTATTATTTTTTTCAGAGTAAATTCTTTTCTATGAAGTTATCTAGACAATATCTAAACATTTCATCTTAGCAAGAAAGGAATAATAACAGTATCAGTAAAAGGAAACGAGTGTATTTTGGTAGTTTTATGTTTCCTTTTTTACAGCTCTTTTCAAGGTCTCATTTACTTTAAATTCTCTAAATAATTCTTATGTGGCTTTTATTTAATTTTGTTTCTGTCAGCTCAGGACCTCCACAGAAAAGCTCTTGCAGAAACATACAGACAGAATTGGTAACCATGAAAATAACAGAAACAAATTTCAATTGATTATGTCAGATCTCAGAAAGTGACTAATTCCCTTCTTTTAGAGTAGTTGAAAACAGTCTCC
The DNA here is from genome assembly GCF_009819885.2 of Catharus ustulatus. Lineage (NCBI taxonomy): Eukaryota > Metazoa > Chordata > Aves > Passeriformes > Turdidae > Catharus > Catharus ustulatus. The sequence goes on from NC_046222.1 coordinate 63,753,075, forward strand.
TGAACTGATCAGGTGACTGACTCATATATAAAGATGAGCTGTCTAGCTAACTAAATATCTACATAAAACAAGTGTCTGTAACTCAGGCTTTGTCTTTGTTGTTGCCACTTCTTTTTTTTTAAAACAAGAAACAAATATATTTAGCCATGTTTTTGTTGTCATGTAACATATCCTATTCTATACCAGTGAAAATTTTGAAGATCATACAGCGTATAGATACTATGTGTGTTAAGTTTACTTAGCATTGTAAGCAGGAGGAAATTAGATAAATTTTGAGCTTTCTGACTTGATTAGAGTGGAAGTGATATGTGTGAGTTTTAATTCTTTGCTTTCTATCCACTTAGGAGTTCGGTTTTGACATGTGATTTTTTTTTAATGGTAGTATTTGTTGAAGTGATATCAGATTTGCTAGATGTTCCAATGATTTGATGTGTTTATTGTTCTCATCTCTTGTTGAGCACCTGCAGGCAGCATGTAATTGGAACACGCATTTGGATCTTTAGGACTTTTTCTATATCGCAAGATTGGATTATCTGTTTACTTGCTACTGGACTTTCTTTTTCTTTTTGTTTTGGTGATTTGCTGTTAACTCATAAAGACTGTATAGTTACAACAGCCAGACTCCTGCAACTCAGACTTGAAGTGTCTGAAACAAGGCACAGTCACTCAGTAGAAACACACATCTTTAAAAAGTGGTGTTCTAGGAGCAGCAATTATCTGTGCATGATTACCTCCTAACCTGCTAAATGGCTAGTTCAGATCTCCTGCTGTCAGTAAACAACCAGGGGCTGATTAACAGTCTTCTTATCATTCCGAATCCCTTTGATGTATGCTGTGCTACTTTTGACCTCTTTTTTTCAATTCTATGTGTGTTTCTGGAGTAGGTTACCAATTTCAGTAGTGGAAAGAAGAGAGTAACTCAGCGTGCCTGACCTAAAATGGAGTATCCCAACTGAATACAAAAGATTCATTGTCTTACCTGATGTTATTTTATAAACCCTTTTCCCACCCCCACAATCTACTTACTTTCACTGTATCTTGTTGTGAATCCCTAAGCCTATTTTTACTTCCTTTTTTTCTTCAAGCCATGTAAGTATTTCCAACAGAGCACACACTGAGACAATTGCAAGTAGAAAACAGGCAGAAAGTATCCATAATCCTGGAAACAGAATAAGGTTTTTCATGTTGCTTAAATAGTACCTTAGCTTTGCTTTTAAGACAATTGCATTGAAAAACTTACATTAATCCAGTTCTATTAGTTTCCTACCTAGATGATTGCTATGGGATGTTTAGCTTGTCTCTTATGAAGTAAATGAAAATTATCAATTAAGTTTTTGTTATTCACAAAAGGCCTTACAGGTTGTATAGCTTTTGGTTAATAATATAACTTCTGTACCAATGACCTACATGTTTTTTTTCTCACTATTCTCCATTTTCTGCACCTGCTGGTCTGATAATAGCCTTCAGTTCAGTGAGAGCCTGATAAAAAATTAAGTTTCTGTTGACAACTCTTAAGACAAGAGGTTAGCAGCAGAGGTTGATAACAATTGTGGAAGACTATCCAGAACAACTTGAATGAGGAAAGCAAAAGTTCAATTTCTGAAGTTCTTCAAAGGTTTATGCACATGTCAAGGACAGCTTATAAATAATAAACTCTGAGGATTTTATGTATTCTGAGGTATTCTGGCACCTCTTCATCTGAAAGGCATTACACTCTTTAAAATAACACCTCTTTACTGCCACTCTTTATTCAGAGTCCTGCTCAGTTTCTTCTGATGCTTTGAAGTGATCCTAAGGACATAAAAAGTGGTGGATGAGGCTGGCCCAGCTTCATTCAGCCCAGGAGATGTTACATAGGAGAAGCATGAAAGTCTAGTCATTTTTTGAAGTCCATTCTTCTTGTGTTCCCCCAGTATGCGGCTATGAGGGATGTTGGAAAGAACACCTTTGCCCAGTTCTTTCAATAATCACTTTAAAATCTGCAGGCATGGGAAGCATAGTGGCAGCTGTAGAGAGGACTATAGGACTACGATGAGGAAAACACCAAGAAAGAGGACACCTTCTGTTACTTCTGTTACACCGGAAGGGAAAAGGCCAAATTTCCTGAATAGAAAGCAAAATAATGACTTTCAGAACTCCAGCTCCCAGCCAGAGGCTGCAGCTGTATTCCCACAGCAGTGCATGTCAGTGTCATATACCATTATAACATGACGACTGCCTCTAACTCTCTGTGCTGTTAAAGGAAATTTTAATCAGGTTAAAATGAAGTTCTTATCTACCAAACAATGAAGGCAGAATAAAGAATACTTAAATAAAGCAAATTACATGAAATTAAGAACTAGAATGAAACTACTTGTTGTTGATTGTTGTTTTTTCTGGAATGGTAATAACATTCATAACCAGAAAAAAATCTGTGCAGAAGACAAATTTCTTAACAGTGTGGCAAAAATTTTGGTATCAGCTGAGAATTTCCATGGATTTGAATGAGGGGCACATTTTTTGAACTTGCTTTCTTTGACATAAACACAGAAGAGTATTAGGAGGGAAAAAAATTAAAAAAGGAAAACTAAGGTGGAGAAGGGAAAGGAGGATCAACCCCAAAGGAGACATAAACACAGCTTTCAAAATAAAATACTACATTGCATACTATTCATTGAGAGACACTGAAAGTATAGCTTGATAGTCAACAGGATAATTATTTATAGACAATATCCTGCGTGTACAGTCAGACATTTTAGCAGTTAAGTTCTACTTAGATTGTTTTGCAAAACTTTTTCATGTCTTTCATCAAATAATTTTCTTTATGCAATAATCCAGAACTTACTTCATCTTCTCAGTAAAAACTCTAAGCTATAAACTTCATGTTACAGAACAGTAGAATTTTTTCCTAAATTTCTGTCTTGCTTCAAGTGAGTTAAATTCTCCTCTTTCTATGTTCTTATGAACAATCTTTCTAATGTGGTCTTTCTAACTGTTATTCAGTCTTCATTTTACATTGTCACTTCCATCTTGACTTGGAGGGGAAAATTACTTTCCAGTTGACTGAAATTTGTATTGTTCTCTCTGTAGAAAAAAAAGAAAAAACTATTTTTCAGAGGCTGTAATAATATGTTTTGGGGTCCAAAGCACAAAATAGTGCAATGAGTCAATGAAACAGCCTGAGTTTCTCAGACAAAGAAGCATATAAATGGCTACTAGAACATACTAGTGAAATAACAGTTCTTGTAGGTGAATATATCTTCTGCCGTAGATAAGATGCCAAAGAAAGTCTTTGTAGCTAAATTGCCATAACAAAACCTCAGAATCCTTCTTAGTCCTTTCCGATAGCTTTTACCATGATCCTTGTTTAATCTGAATATTTGAAAATTATATTTTGAAACTGAACTTTGGGTGATCACTAATTTTTCTTGTACATTATAGAACTGCATAAAGTCAGAAAGAACTTGGAGCTCTGAGTTGACATTTCATTATGTTTCCAAAGCCTCCCTGTTTTTTCTGTGTATAGGAGAAAAAGGTTGACAAATTCTGACAAATCTATTCACAGTGCCTAAGACATGTAAAACATAAGCTTATGGGAAAAAAAGTGTTAAAAAAAGGAAGGGAAAATAAAAGATAAATTTCTATCCTCTAGAAATAAGAGGAACAAGAAGAAAACAGGAAGAAACCTAAGTGAAAGAAGAAATTAAGAAAGTGAGAGTGAAAGAGAGCAGAATGTCAATGACACACAAATCAGTATTTCTGGAATTAATAACTCAAGATTCTCTTGTGGTCTATATGACTATGTTATGTATTCTCTCCTCTGATGCTTCCTGTATGTAGCTGAGCTAAGAAATATCATGACTGTAGGACTGCTTTGATATTCATGCAGAAAGAGAATTCTCCATTCCTTCCATTACAACTTACCACTTTTTTTGTCCAGAAAAGCCTAAATGACAGCTTATTAGTGTCCCAAATGGTAGCTGACAGATTAAACATGTAACTGAATTTGTAATTTTTTTTTTATGAACACCTGGGAGTGGACAACATTTCTAGATATTTATGAGGCCACATCTTGATGTTTTTGTTATTTTTCTATAAACTGTGTTAAGTGACTACTAAGGATGAGATAATCCCGGTAGACCCATACTAAATACAATTAACCTGAGAGTATGGCACAAACTGTCTTGTCTTGCTGTTGATTCTAATTCTAAAAACAGAACTACTTCAGCATGATTTGCAAAAGTGACCTCTATGTTTTAGTTATCTGTGCACGTTTAGCTGGGCACAAGGCATTAGGCTTATCTTTATTTTTCTGAATATTCTTTTAATTCTGAACATCAAAACCTTTAAAGTTTCTCTTGTTGGCTACTCAGAATTGCCAGGTGCTTTTGTAAACTGTGGCTCTATTCTCTGTAGATATTCACTAAGCCTGAGTTATCATCACTCCTTCTAGCTTTGTGGTCACAAATTAAAATTGGTATGACCTAGTTCTTATAAATGTGGCACTTGAGATTTACACCCCTCTGCAGAACTGTCTTTGTACAAAAAAATATCACATCCAAGATGGATATTTCTGTCAGGGAACTTTTGTGACTGGCAACAATTTGGGGAGGGTTATAAGATTTCACTGTTTCTTATTATATTTTATACCTGTTTATTGGTTTTCATTATTTTGTTATCTATTACTTCTATTTAAAAAAGACAAAGTCAGAGCGATTACGAGGTAAAATAAGGCTTGACTCATCCTCTGCAGTAATGTCATTAGGGACTGAAATGCCATCTTTAACACAGAAATCTTCATTGCCTCCTGACACTGAGCCACACTAGACCTGCCAGTCTCCCAATAGTCAGTTTTCTTGCTTCTTTTTTTAAAACTAAGCTGAAGCATCTAATTAAGTTTAAAATAGAATGGTCCTGGGAAGAACTCTTCTGAAAGCTGCAGTAGAGATAGCAGCTTATCTTCACTGGGGGCTAAGACTCACAATACCATGGTCTTTCATGAAACCATGAGAGTTTTATATAAGGGAAAAGTGAGATTTTTGCCATGTCAGCCAACACAAAGCAGCCATGTAGCTAAAGAAAATAGTTTGGTATACATCCAGGGGAGAAATTAACTTTGGGGGAGAATGAATACCAGGCAAAATGCAAATGGATGGATGAACAGTATTTGTGCTGGCATGGAGTTCCTGGGCCTGGTCTGGCAACAATGTGGTTAAAGGAGAAGAAAAATGTTTTAATAGGGTTCGGTACCACATTCTGAAAGTTTCAGCTTCACTTAGTGGTAAAATCTCCACTGTAGTTATCACAGTCAATGTAAAACTCTAGGCCTTTTTTTCCAAAGAATCCTTCTGCATGAGAAAATGTTACAGCCCAGAGGCAGATGCTGAGATGAGAAATTGTTGGTTGAGTTTGCGCATGAACTATGAAAATCAGTTTCAACTGCATCCAAATGGCTTGATCCTCAATGCCTGCAGTACTGTTTGAATTTATTCAGTCAGCAGCTCACTGAGGGTCAGATTGTGATTTTGAGATTCAGGTCAAAACCTATGAACAGTAGGTCTGAAAACTACAGTAGAAAAAAATCCAAGTAATGCACATCCCTTTTCTTCAGCTTCTTCTTATATCTAGTGAAAGAAAAGAGCAATTTATTATGTTATATATTGTTTTCTTCACACTTTCTCAGCTATATTATCTAGGTAGAATAAAATCACTTTTATTTCTAATAGTCTAATATTTGATTTTCATAAAATGAAAATGTTTAAGCACACAGACTATTTTTTAAGCACCCTACAAAAAGAGAATACTTAATCCCAAAATACCCATCTATTCAAATGTTGATTTTGTTGACACTACCAGGGTTATGCTCCCTGGAATTTTTTATTTTCTTTATTATTATTATTTTTACCATAGTCAGAGATATCGAACAAATCAACAGGTGCTTAGAAAAATCCTTGAGAATTAAAAACAATTAACTTTTTTTTTTTTCGAATGTCAAGAACAGAAACACTTTTTCCCCCTGAAATTTAACCTGGTATATGGAAAAAGTACTTAGTAGTAAGAAGAGGAAGTGTAATCAAATACCAGTTGCCCAGCTCCTCCCTTTAAGTTTGGACGTTTGTATTAATATGAGATATATGTAGTGTTTGATATTTCATCACAAAGATAGCATCTCTTAAGTGTGTGGAAATAATATCTAGCAGCTACAAGGTCTGATAGGTATAGAGGAACTGTTCATTGGCAAAGTTGTAATCTCTTGCTTTGGTTTCTCAGGTAGCTTTATTAAAAGCTAAAGTGTCCTCCTTTTCTACTCCATAACTGTATCAATGATCAAGCAGTATTCAGAGAATGCAGGGGAAAGATAAATATATAGTTTGGAGTGAATGTCAAGAAATTATCTTATTAAATCTTAGTTTTGCAGGTATCACTTTAAATCATAGTTTTGCAGGATGGTACCAATAATAAACAGTGAGCAGGGTGGGGAAATGATGTTTGTAACATTTAGAAATAGACTATCAAGATAAAATCCTCTTCAACAACAACAGACCTACTTACTTGCTTTGCAGAGCTGTACTTGTATAAGACAGAAAAGGCACAATTTTAAATTATGTTCCTCACATACATATCCAAGAATCTTTACAGGAAGGTGAACCCCCAGCACCTGATAGCCTGCAATAATTTGAAAAATCTCTATTAAAAAGACAGTAATCTTGCCTGTGTAATATAAATATCACCTTGGTAGAAAATAGTGATTTTTTTTTTTAAGTTTTTCCTGACAAAAATTGAAAGTTTTAAGCAGAGAATATGGTAATGCTAAGAGGAAAAGCCCCCAGTGCAATGACTACTATGCTCTTAACACGTAATTTAGGGACTGGAGTAGAGGATGAA